>NW_023339763.1:13652288-13683109 GCF_004916995.1 Morone saxatilis | reverse complement strand
GGGGTGGGGTGGGGGTGGGGGGGTAAAGGGATTGGGGTGGACCGGCCGGTCAGACGTTGTGTCAGATGGAAATAGAGGGAGGATGTGAATCCGCTGGTGTCTGGGTACTCTGGTCTGAAAGATACAGAAAGAAGGAAGAGCATAAACAAGAGGTACTTTTTCTCATTACAAGGGTTTATTGGCACACTAAAGATTAGAGCCTGATATAAACTGGACTCTAAAAGGCTTTTAACTCACATTGTGATACACATTTCTGACTTGGAGCCCTTAAAGCTGCACAAATCAATATTTTTAGATTAACAATAAAAATCAAATGTCTACTTGTAACGTGAAAAGGGGTCACTCGTCGTGACAAACCCACAGATGACCCAATTCTGCAGGTCCCTTCAGCTCTACAGAACCTTTTAGCATCTTTCAGGTCATTGTTTTGGACAAAGCAAAAAAGAGAGTAAACATTGGACTTACATTCATTGGGTGGCCAAATAAATGCTCTGTGTCTGCTGGATGTGTAACTTGCTTATGAACATATGACTCATAACAACTTTAGAAAATGTGTTGTGATCTACAGTGCAACATTCTGCTGCTTTATATTTGGGTATTAAAGAATTGTTTCCGAGATATACTGAGGAGGGCATTTTAAAGTTGAAAAATAACACGACACTAGTAAGGATTTATGCTTTAACAGTTAGTCGAGGTCAGTTTTGATAATCGATTAATTATTCATGTCATTTAAGTAAAATGCCCCAAAAATTCTGGTTCCTGCTTCTAAAATGTGAAGATTTTCTTCTCTGCTGTAAACATCACCTGATGAGCAGCAGCATTCACGGTTCAACACAACCTCAGTCCTCTAGAGCCACCATCCCTTTCACTGGGTCCTTCACTCTCATCTGATCCACACAAGAAAAACAAAAAATTAACATCAACATAGACAGTGATTGAATTACTGCATTAGGAATAACATACTTATTGGAAGAAATCATATCTTCTGGCTCTACTCAATCTTTTTCACTTGCCTCATCTAGCTCCTTGCGTGTCTCCTCCTCCATGCGACGAATGTCTTCCATGTTCAAGTCAATCCATTTGTCGATCCAGCAGAACAGCTGACGGTGGAAATTAGTGAACAAACGCTTCTCTTGCTGGGAAACAACAGAGGAAGACAAAGAGAAGTGTCATATTGCGGTTGGAAGAAAGGAAGCGCTTGAAGTGCAAATAATAAAATCAAGCTGTTTGATTATTACAGATGTTTTAATTCCATCCTGCTTTACTCTGCTTGTCCACTAGAGGCTGGTGCAGCCCATATGTACAGCATTAAAGTGAGTAGTACTTTTCCACTGGTACCTCCGGCTAGCAAGATGTAAGACACTGTTTGTACTGTATTCATGCAACATTTTCCATCATGTTACAGTTTGTTGTCAACAATCCTTCCTCAGTGGCTGACTTTGACCTGTGGCTACCTGGATGTCATATGAGTGACAACCTGTACCACAGCTTGAACTGTAAACAAACCTTTTGAATGAAGTTCTCCACTTTATTTTGCAGGCCCCACCACTTGAATTTGACAGTGACCAGTTTGTAGGCACACATGTGTGGGCAGTCTTTCTTGTTAGGAAGCTCTTTCTGCAAGTGCACAGACACATATACATACATGGTATTTTGACTTGTTAACAAAGATTCAGTTTCTTATATTCAGGGCCACAGCCACAATTTTAGACATAATAAAGTTGTGAGTTTCCCCCAAACAACAAACATTTAAATTATTTAGCTTTTTTACATTGTATTGTTTGTAAATTAAATTTCCCTATGAGCCAATTTAAAGGGTCTTTCTCTACAATACCAACAATTACACAGTGCAAACATATATTTATATACTTATTTATCAACCGTTTGTTGGCCTTAAATAGTCAGATATATTATATTGAGTTTAAAAAATACTAGACCAAACAACAACTGTTGGTAGGTGCTTATATCCCTGGTTGCCAAAACTGATAAATTCCCAGAAAAAACAGGACCTAAGTTTCCACATTGACTGAACATTGTACTTCTTAAGAAACAAGTATGGGTGCTAATGATGTTTTTTTGTTTGCACATCCATAATCAACAGTAATGTGGTCTTTATCAGAGGTCTTTGTTTATCATGTATTTCAGTGGTTTTAAATGTGTCTAAACCAACTGAGACATCTACAACAACGCATACCTTCCAGTCTGGTCCTAGAGGGCCTCGTCCTGTCTTCACTGACTTGTACCTGCAAGGATCCTCCTCTGGCTTGTAGTCCTGGAGAGTGACAAGAAAACCCATATTAAACAACATGGATGAGTTGACAAGGATGACATGGATGATTATGGATCTTAAAGCTACACATATTCACCTTCAGCTCCACTTGGCTTCTGTCCGCAATATCGATATAGACTACATCCACCTTCTTCCAGGTTTCTGCATCCAAACCATGTACCTGAAACAGAAGCACAGAGCACAGCTAGATACAGGCACGAGGCTCTGCAGGAGGCCCACATACAACAGAGAGACAAGACAAGCAGTTCATTAACATATTCATATATATAGGAGCTCTGTCCTAAAGTTACAATGGAAGCATATAGCTAGGGGATTGTTTCTGTAGGTTGTTCATAAGAATTCACAGAGCAGTTTTTTTAATTAGAAAACAAGTAAACAGACTGTAACAGTGGGAAATGTTGGCACTCCAGAACAGTGGAGGAAGTGAATAATAAACAAAAGATATCCATACATGGTGTGAGATACAGTTTGATTTAAAATCCAACATTAGAACACTTTCTTTGCCACATGCATTGTTTAAAGTCATCCCAAAAGTGCTCATTAAAAATTCATCATGCAGCTCAAACACACACATACACCATGTCAGCTCATTACAGCCTTTACTAATTACATTTTCAAGGTGTCCCGTGTCAGGTTTGTGCCATGTCTCAATCTTGATCAGGAAGTTATCTTTCATATACTCGTTCTGCAGAGAAAGGAGGAATAGAAAGCAGTGAAGATGGAACGATACATCTACAGAATAAAATGTAAGCGAGTGAAAAAAACATAAAATACAACTGTCAGTGCTCTCATACACATACACCAGCACAAACAGAGTAACAACGTCTGACTATCTCTGCTGTGGCTGTTGCTGAAAAAGATCACATTTCTTTCTCAACTTTCAAGTTAATTTGCTCTCTCTATGAGCATCAGTTTGCTGTGTCAACATACATGAAAATTGTAAGCACAAAAAAGAACAAAAAAATACTTACAGTGATAACTGCAGAGCCAGAAGAAAGAAAGCACAGGAGCAAACAGAGAGAAAGAACATATGAGAAATGTGACAGCATTTACAGTATTGGACAATGTACAGAGGACAAGAACCTACAGCTGTGTGTGTAGATTCAGGTTGTGCCTTTGACTGTCCTGTGTGTTTGTATGACAGATGGCTGTCAGGCAGTTGGTAGTGTGTGTGTAATCTCAGCCTGAAAGGCTTGAGTGATTGCATGGCTCTTCTCACTGGACATACAGTTAATTATTCAACGACTTCTTCAAGGTGACAGAGACCCAGAGACAGGGAGAGAGAGAGGGAGAGAGAGAGACAGACAGAGAGACAGACAGAGAGACAGAAAGGTTCCCAGAGATCGACAATCTCTTTGACAGAGCCTCCTATGTGACCTCTACGTAATTTGAGTCAATTGTATTCTCACTCTTTCAGGATTAAGTGCAGAAGAATATGTCCTTTTTAATGAATATGAAATATATGAATACATCAAAGTGTGCGTTTTTCAGTTATTATAGTGGGTAAGATTGCAGCCTCCAGAATTATTCTGAGGCATCGCAAAATAGCTACCAGGTTTGGGTACATTGGGTAGATTTAGTGGTAGAGATTGTATCCTACGAGTCTGTGCTCAGTATTAAAAGCTAGCTTTGGAAGATGGGGCTGACTCATGGGACCTCTTTATATGGATCGATGGGCTGCCTGTTTATATTTTAAGCATAGCCAAAAATGTCCTGTTTTCATTTTATTGTGGACTGAAACTCTCACTACTGTATCTGCTGCTTGTTTTTTACTTTAACTTTAACTTATCTTTTATTTCCTACATCATGTCTTGTACTAGTGTCAACTTCTGTAACCCTGAAATGACATGAGGGGTTATTTTGCTGCCATGTAAAGGTGTCAGGTGTGTGTGTGCTACCTGTGCGACAGTATGGGTATGCGTTCCAGGCTTTCTCGTGGATGTTGAGAGCTGAAGATGGAGCCAACATTCGGACGAATGACGGCACTTTACTGCAGGACAGATGAGTGAAGAACAAACCAAGGTAAGTTTAATGTTTCTCTATAGTTATTCTTAATGGTTTGGCTAATAGTTCTGGAGAAAGATAGTTGTTGAGTCTCATTCACAGGTTGTCAAATACAGACACTTAGGCAACCAAAGGCATCAATATTTGACGACCTGGGAGCATGAACGCAACCTGTTGTGTTGTGTGGCTTGCTCTGAACAACTTGGTTTGTTTCCCATTTACCGTTACTCAAAGCATCAATGTTTGACGACCTGGGACTCAACAATCAGCTATCTTTCTCCAGAATTACTGACTTCACCTTCACTGCCACCACTACCTGCCAACAGGTCGGATTCACCATAAAATAAGACAAAACGAGACGGGGGAAACGCTACTGCTTTTATCCACAGGGGCCGCCAGAATCAACACAAACAAAGTTCTATATTTAAATCAGGAGACATTAGATACATGGGGAAAAAACATAGTTAATAAAATTAAGGTTAGATTTTGGTGCACACTGCATGATTTAAGTAATAGAGTCTGCATGCGTGGGCATTAAAATAACACCCTTGCCTATTATCCTAATGACGTCTTGACACTGGGGTTTGCGAATCACTCCCCTGATACGGGCCACAGTCCTGTGGCTTTGACTTTAAAGTAATGGGGTAATAGGCTGAATCATAAAAACAAATGAATGGATCCAAGCCAAGAGCTGTGGCCTGAAATGAATGAAGTACTCTTCCTGAGTGAACGGACAACTGCTTACCTCTGCAAATGATAAATTTTGTGTGTGTACTGTCCCTTCTCCCCCTCTTTCTCGTAGGGCTCATTTTTTAGCACCTCCACTCCTTCTCCTCCACCTGTCTCATTCTTACTGGCCTCAGCCACAGAGTACAGCTGGCCGACCTGGTACTGAAAAAAAGAGGGGAAAAAAACTGGTTACACTGAAGTCATGTCATCATATACATCATCTGATCTATTTAAATCTTAAGTGGTGGATTAACTTTTTCTTCTGATCCTTTTTCTGATCACTACCTTCTCTTTTCCTGGGAATCCTCATAATCTCTCCCATACACTCTTTGTCTTTGTTTTTTTGTCTTCTTGTCCCGTCAACTTCTTTTTGTTGCACTGTTTTTGTTCCCTCTTTCTCAAACTGAACACTATCTCCTACTTTCATCCCTTTCTTCCTCTCATTCCCCTTTCTTCTTGATCTTGAGTGTGCATGTGAGTGTTTAAACACAGGACAATGGCTCCTTTCATTTCTTAATCACCTCTAATCCACCATATAACCTCTGCACAAAGCTGGGCCAAGTGCAGACACACTACAACATCACAAAGATGGAACAAGTCGATTTTTTATTATAGAGATTACAGATATTTGTATTCCATTGTCAACAACACCATTGTGTAAAATCAAACAATGAGAATATTATAGGTTTCATATTTACACACATATAACAAGGCAACAGAGGAAAACCACAATCTAGGAACCAGAGTGGATCTGACAATGACAAGTTTGTATTAGTTACAAACCCATTAGTCATGTTGAAGCCTGTCACAACTGTTTTTTGTAGATTGTCTTTATAGCGCACAAGTCGCAACTGAGTTTGACAGAATGTCTTGCTTCAGAGTCAAAAGATGATCGAATGCTCTCCTGCCCCCTCCTGAACCTCCAGTGAGCTCAGTAGAGAAGGTTTAACTTCACTTTCAAGCAGAATTTTAGATTAGCAATGAAAGTGAATTACTGAAGTGTATACTGTATATAGAGCACAGTTAAAGTTTAAAGATAAGCACAGTACAACAATAAGAAATATAAGTTTAAAAAAAAATCTACCTATTTACCAGTATCTGTACTTATTAAGCACAATAAATACACAAAAGTACAAATAAACTACAACTGAAATGGAAACAATTTCAAAAAAAGTCTTAAGGATGTAATGATTTGTGGACAGTTGGAGCTGCTGTCTGTGATGAAATTGGTTTATCTTCTACATGGTTTGATAGAAAATTGGTGCATATAAACAATTTCAGAAAGGCATTAAAAAACCTAACATAATTTTTTTCGATCGCTAAAATGTTTTCTATTAAACTCAATTGTGCAATTTTACTCTAATGGGGTGCAGGGATGGAAGTGCTTGATTAACCCTACTGTGGATTTCCTCACCTAAAAAAACACCAAAACACACATAAAATAATGTCCAATATATACGTGTGATGCTGTATGTGGCATTATTTCAGCTGATTGATGTAGCTGCAGTTTTTACTTTTTTGCAGTTATAGGAAGCAAACACTTACAAATCAGCTACAAATCAGTCTCATTTCAAGTTATTAAATTGTTATTATTTTACTCCATCAAGAACATTTTCTCTTGTATCAATTAATTTGACTGTCTGGAGGAAATTTCAGAGCTCCAGGCACAGATTTCCCTGACCAGTAACAGAACAGCCGTAGGCAAGCCAAGAACTGATTAGACTTTTGTAGTAATTCCAGATAACTCATACGCCATACATTAAGAAGGATAGTGAATTGAGGACAAGTCCTATATATTTGCAGTGGAACTGGGTGGTTAAACCTTGATCAATGCCTTCACTTAATGGCAACTCACTGTGTTCATTGCTAAACTGCGAGCCAATTATTTTACTGACTTTTGGAAGAAGGTGTCCCAAAAAAAAGCATCAGTAAAAGGTGAAAGGTGACTATTCAGAGACTGCTCCTTTTAACCATGACCGTACGACCTTTTGTGTGCTCCACAGCAGCAATGGAAAACAAAGATATTATATAAATAACAAAGATATAAAGAGTCTGTTCCCTCAAATCAGCTGCAGATACCACATCTGCCGACAGAAATAAATGGGATGCAGGAACAGCAAAGCCTCCTGGGTAACAGTGTTGGACAAATATAATTCAACCTTGCCTTGTGAGGTGAGGCCATGTTCGGTTATACCAGAACTTCTTTCTTTCACCAAAATAAAACAACTGATAATGCTTTAGGTTAAAGACGGCTCCTGGCGGCAAGTTAACATACAGGAAATCCAATTCAGTAAATTTTCCAGGGGTTATACGCTCCAAAACAAAACCTCTGTTCAAAGAGATGAATCCAGAGTCGTAAGTAAAGATACAACTGTTGAGCTTTTTGAAAGAATCAAATCAAATCACATTATGGGCAAAAAGTGAAAAAATGGAAATCAAATGGATGATGGATTGAATCACTACTCCCCTGAAGTATTCAGCTGGACTGCAAACCTCCATATCTGGTATTTGGTTGTAAATAACTGAAGACTGCTGCTTCAGAGAGTCGGGATGTAGAGAGAGTGACAGAGGAACTGAAGCTCTGGAGGGATGTGATTCACAGGGGACTTTACTCAACTGTATTCAGGCTTTGTGGATCATATTGTAGTCAAATAATTCTCTCTTAGTACTTTTCCAGCATCTAATTGTGACATAGCATGCAGACTGTCATACAGTTTCCAGGCCTGCTGCTCTAGAGGAAACCTGCCTCATTATGTAGAGATATATGATAAAGATAAAGGCTATTAAGACACAGTTAATGAGAAGCAACATATTGCAGATCTAAAGCCAGAGGAAATGCAAGGAGATGAAATCAGTGTGATGTATTGGTCAGTCCACTGCCATGTGACTTTAAGGTGGACTGAAAATAAAAATATGTAAGTATAAGCACAGATCTCATCAATCAGAAAATTATTCTAAATCTTAGATTTGGCTTCTTGCGGTCCTATGACTGAGGTGGCACAATGATTAGTTGCTGTTTCAATGAATTGCATCAATGAGAAGAAACTTGACTTTCTATATTAATGCCAGACAAAGCAGATATGTTAAAGGAAAAATGTTACAGTTTTAAATCTTTGAAAATAGGTAAGGTTGCAACTCAATATTACAAAGATGTTTTTTTATATTCAGTGTATTCTGTGAAAAATACACAAGGATGTAAAGAACAAATATGTCATTCTGATCCCGGCTGCAAACCGGTTATCTAGTTTTTGAGCCCTCATTGGTGCTTTACACTCATACTTGGAGCTGTTTATAGTGTGTAAGTGCAGATTAAGTGCTTGCTGGCTACAGTTGTCAACACATATTTATTTGTCATTACTAAACAGCACAGGTGAAATGTTTCTACCAAAAGCAGATTACTCTCATGTATGTGCAAATAATGCATAAATGTCAGGTTGACAGCAGGTGGGGGATACAGAGGTAGTCATGGAAGTATAGTTTCAGGTGACTCATTTACAATGCAGGCCTGAATAGAGGAGCAAACTGCAATAGAAATGAGGATAGCAGGGGACAGAGGGACACATGAAAGAGGACGAGGACAGTGAACGACTGCTGACTCTTTTCAATATGATGGATGGAGTTTTTCTCACAATGTAATCACGGCTGCATATTTTTGCAGTGGCAGTGGATATGTTATAAAAAAAAAATATGTATGTCTTATGTATGTGTTAGAACATATGCACAACTTAAAAATAAACATATAAAAGTCCAAAGATTACCCACAAAAGAGCAACTATAGTGGTGGCAGACACTTGTCCTTCACTTTTCCAAAGAATCAGATAAAAGCTGAACCTTGAGCCATTTTAGCTAACACACACACACAAATATTAATGAGCATGCATTCATAAAGAATTTGCACAAACATGATGCAAATACCCCACTTGCGCTTTACCTGTATGATTTCATTTATTTCAGAGAGAAATATGCTCAAATTAAACTTACCTCTTCCACAGAGATAGGAAGAATCACTCGACTGGAAGAGAAGGAGAAATTAGGGAAGTTATTCAAAAAATCATGAAGCAACAATCAAACTTTGCTCCTCCTGAAGTTGTATTAGTTTGTGTCTTGAAACTATGAAGGCTTGATTTGGTAAAGCTAAATATTGTTGATGTTGGTTGACTTAACATACATTGGACAGCAGGCAGGTACAGTCAAATCAAATACAGTGAAGAAAACAGGATGTCAAGATCCAAAGGATTGCTTTTGGATCACTTTGCCTTTAAATTGATTAAGCTCAAAATGTCTATTTTCCCTGTGAACAATCCAACACAGTGTGAGTGTTGTTTAAGCCTGTAATAAATTAGAGGCATTATAATATCACATTTATCATGCTTCAATTTGGTAATAATGAACCACCTCTGTGGATGGGATTAGCCTGGAGAAATCCTGTGAGTGACACACTGACAACGTGATCTGACATTTTTAACCATTCAGCTCAGCACAGATCTGGACACCGATTATCTGACAAACATGCGTCTTTTCCATGATGCTGTGGAGGACTCCTCAGCTGAGCTGGAGAACAACAGCAGGGATTTGTTTGTTTCTTTTTTTTTTTTTATGAATTTTACTTCTTGCCGAGCATAGAGCAGACATTGCATTCAATGTTATCGCAGTTGTTTGGCATGACACATTATGTTTTATTAACAATAATTATAGGATAATAAAATCTAATGGAACAAAAAAAACCCTGCCTGTTACGTAATATTAAATTCGCATTTCACTTTGACGCTGAGTGATCAGGAGAGAATAAATGATCTATTCTTTGCTGTTCTGAGGCGAAGATGAGAGTATGTTTCACTGGAGCAGGAAAGCAGCAAGATCAAATGCAAAGACTGAGATGTGAAGCCTGGCTGAGCAGTTCTTCTAAAAAGGTTTTTAACCATTTAACAATATACTTTATAGGAGAATGAGGAGAAATCGATCATTATTATTATTTTATAGAATCAGGACATGGTGTGGATAAGGTGCAGGGTGGTCACTTTTGTGTACTAAGCAGCTGTGGATTCTTTGTGGCACTTGGAGCTACACATCTGAATATTAAAGGGCCCATACATTTTTTTGTATACTTTTTTAATACTTTTTAAATAAATTATTCCAACATGTAACTACTTGTTACAATAAATGAAACTATTAATTCCATAACTGAATAAAGGTTCCCATTATCTAAGACTACAAAGGCTACTCTGCCCAGAGCAAACCAACAAGCTGTTTATTCGCCGACTGCACTTCCTTCCTGATTCTGGTCTGTATGCACACCCACGCCTTTGATCATTGTATTCTCTAATTTTCCGGGCATTTTACATATTTTAAAGTTTTTAATAATTTCTAAAGTTTTTATAGTCAACAAAAAACACTTGCATGTTTCTGCAGATCTGGTGAAGACCAGCACCTCCTATGGGATAGAAACTAAATACACATCCAAGTAAGCTAATGTCAAAAATGCATATGTACTATATTTACAATACGATTATTCACATACAAAATGCATTTTGTGGTTCATGTGTTTGTGTTGTTTTGCCCTTTGCCATATTTTGTTTGTGGCAAACATGTTTTCTGTTTCACCACTGTGTTTACAAAAGATTGTTGGGAAATGGAGCCGGCTCCCACTGGCACACGCCACCAACAAAATGATGACATTCACCCCAGCACTCTTTGAGAATGAGCCAAGAACAAATATGTTTTTGTGCAAAGTTGGACTGACAGCAAGCCCAGTGAAAGTCAAAATCAAAGATAATGGTGAAACTTAAGGCTAGGAGTGTGCGTACAGTATGCTGCACTACAAAACCAATGCAAAAAGGAAAGAAGGGTGAAAAGTGGCTTAGTAATCCATTAATAGTGCAACAAGAATAAGGAAAGCAACCCGTTACTCTTGTGTAATTCTCTTTAATATACATGTATGATGAAATACACAATTTAGTAGCCATTCTCTGCAGTATTTACCTAAGAAATTTATTACACAGACACTTTTGCCATTATGATCTGATGATCAGTGTTTCACCTTTAAGGTAACTGTAGGTTAATGTGTTGATCCACACTGCTGCTTTGGCTAAATAATATCAGAAATCCAATAACGTTCCCACTGATATTTGCATGTAACTCCTATGTGTAATATAATCTACTCTATAATCTGTAATAAGCACCCCCATTGCAGCTTTGTATGGATTACAAGCAGTCAGGAATAACATCAAAGTAACACATTGCTGTTTACAAGTTATTGCTGGTGACGGAGGACCTGAAATTGGTCAAAATGAGTGAAAAGGGTGCAAGTTCATGGCAACTTTAGGAATGTTTCGGTTTTATTCTTTGATAATGTAGCCCCAATACGCTTCACAGATCTACCCTCAAACACATACAGTATTAACATGTGAAAAAAGACTCATGCTATACACATGCGCACTCACAATTTCTGAGCTTTTATAATAGAAGCATGACTTAAACACACTGCACTACCTCCTTTAAAGTGTGCACATGTACAGTAGGCAGCATTGTTGATTGTTTTGTTACTGCGATGTATGCCTACATTCCATAATCCTGCATCCCACTCGCCACTGAATGTAATCTGGGTCTGAGTCCCAGCCAGACATTGGACGGGAGACCAGATGCTGCAAGGAAGGCAGAGACAGTAAAAACCTGTGATGTCAAATCACAGTATTGAAATACAACTGAACTAACAGTATATCTTCTAATTTTCTTTACATTGAAGTGTTATAGCTATATGTGTCGGCTAGATAAAATATTTATTTCACACCTTTTTCTCTAAACCAGTCTCATATACCTTATTATGGGGTAAATGTTAAAAAGAGCATTTGGACTTTAGTTAAACAAGTCAAGTCACCTCAGTGCTTCCTCCCTCTCTCTTTCTCTCTCTGCACATCTCTTTGGTCTAAAGGTCTTGACAGGAAGATCAGGTGTCTCTCTGTCGCTTCAGAAAACAAACACCCCTCTTCTCTCCGGCATTGCACATCTTTCCTGTCTCCTCGCCTTATCCATTTTTTTCAGTCTCTACTCTTTCGCTGCTTCTATTACATTCTCTTCATCGCGTTGTATATTCCAAAGTGGCTCTTGTATTGCTGAACACCTGCCAAAGCTCGTGGAAGTGGAGAAAAAGTGGACCAGGAGTGATTTAGGTCAGTGGTTCAGGTGAGCAGCACAGAGTAAAAAAAAACCTGTCTGTGCTACAGCAAGAAATGTATCAATTCACTGTCTCTTGACCCCCATGATGGTATCTTGGTGCATGTGTGTGCGCATGTACAGGCCTCTCTATGTGGCTGTGTGTTGACAGGGTGCATTCAGCATTTAATCGTGACCGATTTAATTAATTTCCAGGCAGACTGCTGAGACCCAGACTCTCCCTAATCACTTCAGATCTTTAGCCATGCCATCACTCTCATCCTGAGCTTTTTGTGCTGGGCCATTAATTGATTAAAGGCATGTGCTGGAGAAATCAAGACAATAGCGAATGCTGATAATTTAAGCCAAACTCTGATCAGTATAGATTTTTCATCAGATGTTATTTTTAGGCTGAAGTTGCCGATAGCTGAAATGTGTGCCATATTACAGTAGTGTAGCCCTGACCTTGCCATAGAATATATTGAAAAATATTAAACATTTCATAGATAATAAGGTGCAGAAGCATCTAAAACTATACTGTAACACTAAAAAGGTGGAGGAGACCAGACTGATGACTTTTTTTTTTACAGGTGGGTCACAAGCTACTTAAGGCAAAATGAGTCTGGTGCACACTAACACCAGTTAGGAGGAAAATGAAGGAACCACTATACTGTCTGAGGTGGACAACTATGAGTAATATCAGTTTATTTGAAGGCCAATATCATCCGATTCCAACGGCCTTACCCTTATTCTACCCACCAGCTGATTCTGAGTAGGCCTCAGTCATTTATCCTTCCAGCACACCAAGGCCTGCAAAAGCAATGTGTTAAAGTAACGTGTTAAAAATACCCAAATCTTCCCCTTTGCACGACACGATCCTACTTTACATGCCATCCCGTCCTCTCGGCCCCAGCTGTCACACTCTGACTGGTGCGTCAAAACCTCGCCATTTGCCATTTCCCCCCCCCCCCAAAAAAAAAAAAAGCGTCCAGTGCAACCATCACCCCTACCTGCCCCGCTCCCACCACTTCTCCCCTTGAGCATCCCTCCACAACTCCCCTATCTCCATTCCTCCGGAGGTAAATGCGGGAATGCTCCCATCACTCGTTTCACCTTCACCGCGCATCAATAACATGGCCACAGCGGCTTACAGCAGGGATGGACGCTGGCACGGCACGGCGCGGCTTACATACACCAGCCATCTCTACCTCACCGCCAACACCAACACCAACACTCCTCTCGAGCATCCGTCATTTTCGCACCAGAGCAAGTGACATTTTATTATCCGCTAGAGTCAAAGCCTCCCGATTTCACTTGATGCAGAAATGTGAAGGGCACAGCCATCCTGCGCCGGCTGCTGATGCAACTACAGCCGCTTTATTATCTCTCGCTTTATTCGGTGAATGCTTTAAGGTGATGGAGTGTCGTTTGCATGAAAAATGATGGACATGTAGTCAGACAGATAGGGGATGTCGACATCAGCCTGGCCGCACTCTTGTAATTCCACTCTCGGGCGACTGGCCACAATGTCAGCGCTGCGAAACCATGACGGATAAACGCGCACACATTCTCCTCTCTCTCTCTCTCAAACACACACATGCACACACTTCTACTTACAATTCCTTTATGAGCATTTTTTGGCGGTGCGGTGTATCCCAGAGGGCAGCGGCTCAATACGGGTCCAGAAACAGGGTCGATCCCTCCCTCCGATAGTCTCTTCTTTCTCCGCTTGCTTCTCTCCCACCTCTCCCCCTCTATGTCATTCTACCTCCACAGTCGCTTATTTTCTTCAAATTCACTTCCTGATCGGGGCCGCGGCGCGGCGTTGCTGTTGCGCGCAGAGCACCGAGGCCTGCAGAGCAGATACACACAGAAAGAGATGGTTCAGCAGGAGGTGGTTTCTGGTTGTGGTGGGTCCACACACCCTAGACATAATTACTGAAAGGGCCAAATTGTACATGTATAATAAATAAATATATAGGCCTACCTCAAGTTCAAGTTATTGTTTTTGTATTAAAACTGCAGATTAATTCAGAGGGATCTGCTAAAAGCCCATGTTCTATAGGAGTGGCAGAGTACAGCAGGTTAAAAAAACATAACACAGACATATTATGAATTAGATAAAGCAGGCTGGGTAATCCACGCCTGCTTAGATTAGAATCATGTAAAATTGAACAACAATGCCATGAGAGGGAATATGTAACACAGATACACAGCGGATTAAAAGAAAATATAAAAACCGACAAACCACCAAATATAAATAAATGGTACAGGCCTCGAGCTTCTCTGAACCGGTTTTCTTGAGAGTGTGCTACACCCTCTGCGTCATCGCTATCACGGTGACGTAGAAGCGTGGTTATTCACGATCAGAGTATATATGGGTATGACACGGGGACCACCACCGCTGGCACAGACGCACGGTGCGTCAGCTCTCTAAACCCTTTACACAATAATTCTCTGCATCCAGAAATTTCAAACTCATTCCTATCCACTAGATCTCTGCCTCTGATGACTGGCACATGTTTTATATCCCAACCACTCTCACATATGTGTATTCCTAATATAATGTATATGAATTATAAAATGAAATCGTGAAGGCAAGCTTGTACAGTCACCTTGATACATTTGCAGAGCAACTGCAGGCTGATCTGTAATTCCATCAAGGACCCCACGTTGGTCCTCTGACCACCCTTTGGTTCACCACCCATGACTCTATAGGATGGTGTTTGACGCGTGATACGACGACAAGGCATCATAGGTCCCTAATCCAGTCCCACGTCCACGAGATCGCGTGTGTGTGTCTAAAATTATGTAACAACGCACTGCTGCTGTATTTATAGCGCATCTGTATCCGTCTGCCAACATCCGCTTATCATTCCTCCGTCTTTTCATCTGTAGGACCGCTTCTACCTCCTGTAGTGAATGTACACTGTAGTACTGTCTATCTATCTATCTATCTATCTATCTATCTATGAGTCCAGTCAGGTTTCTGCCATCTAAAAATAGCAGGTTCTCATATAGATATTATCTTTACATTTAGAATGTTGATATGCTGATAGGAAGTTATATGGATATAATGTACTACTTCTAAATGGTATGGTTTGGCCTGCCTGTTTTGATAAAGTGTGCCTTTTATTTGCCTCAGTAAATTGTATGATCAGATAAAGCACAACAGACAAAATGCACTATAGCCCATAATTCGCATATGATCACATTGTTCAACAGAACGTGATGTGAATGACCCACTAGTTGCTTCACAGTGAGTTTATAAGGCAGTGGTCTCTTGTGGCTTCTTTGAACTGTGTAGCAGAACAAACCACAGGGAGTTGGCCAGCCAGTAAACAGCAGCAGCCTGCAGAGCTCCAGGAACCACTGTCCCTGATGTGAGTGACGTTCTCAGGTGACGAGAGGGGCTGAGGTGTCAAGTGATAACCATCTGCTGAAGTGTAGTATCAGGTGGCAGAGCCGGAGTGCTCACAGACCTGGTAAAACCAAACATGTAGTGAGAGTAGAGGCCAGGAACATCTGGTGGAAAAAAGTATTCACTACTAGCTTCCTTGGGGACATGGAATCAGGAGACACTCTTCACTCTTAAACACTGGTGTTAAAGCAGATTAGCATTTTACATGTGAGTACACAGTGGATAAATAACTCATATCAACCTGTTAAAATTGGGTATTTATATAGAACTACATAGAGCTGAAAACAAACATCAGTGTCAATAAAGATCAGAAAGTGGGTCTATATTTTTTTGCAGGTTTGGTTTGAACGTTTTGGAAATTAGTTTCTAATCTTTGTCAGTGTGTTTCAGATCCTGGGGTCAGTAAAAACTATAATTCAGTTGCAAGTAGGTCACAATTTATTTAGCTTTCTTTGTCCAGTGTGATGGCCATCAGAACATGCTGCTATAATGATAGTGACCTCTGCTGGTCGGTTGAACAACAATCTAAAAGCCCATACACTGCAAATGTATGTAATGCACTGCAGATTCTTTTTTATACCTTTTCTGAACTTATACCTAATTTTCTTATAAATATAAAATGAGTCTTCAAATAAAGGGCTATAACACTTTATAACACACTTATAACATAGGTTTTAAAATCTGTTTTAATCTAAAAACAGCTGAACTTTCAAATTACAAGCCTAACAATAAATCGCCATAGGAACCAGTTGCACCCTGATGAAAGATCAGTGGGCTTACACCACAGTTTTGTATTTAGGATTTTGAGAATGAGATCAGTAAACAGCAACAGCTATCAGCACACCGGTAGTTCTGCAGAGCAAGAACATTTCTCATCAGTAAATGCTTTATGCAGACATAACAATATTCCTGCATATGAAAACAGCAAGCTGTCCCTGCACAAGAGAACTGGGTTGAGATCTGCTCTGTTATAATGCCACCACACTCGGAATGACTAAGTGAGTGTTAAATTGCCACAGTTTCTGCGACAAGGTAAGAATTACACAGATACAGTTACACAGAGACATATAATGTAGCCTGGTGAGCAGCGAAAAAAAAAAGATGAAGAAAAGCAACCATTTAAAGAGATCAACTCAACTTTATTAACCCCCACAAATTCGTCCACATTTAAACAAGAATGAGTTCTACATTAGCATCAATGATACAAGGAAGAGCTCTATGCCAATGACACAGTTGAGTAGGCAGCACAGCGCAATTTAGATACATCATTAAATTTAGTTTTGGAAAAGTGAGTGTAAAATAAAATAAATACGCGTATGAAGGTAGGATGAGCTCAACATTAAAGTGGGACTATTTCTATAGAGAGGCGTCGGGACAGAAGTGCTGAAAGGAGCTGACGTGTGATCTGTGTGATATTTAAAGGATTTAACAGGGTATAAAGTGCTGAACAGTAGGTAGATAGACTGAATAAAATGCTGACTTTAAGCTAAGGCATCTTACTGATGATGATTTTATGGATAAACGTAATGGAGAGGTTAATTGCATCTAATGTGGTTAAAAACCACAGATGCATAGACGGTATTACCTTGTAATGCAAAGGGGAAACAGTTTTTGCTGACATGTGGAAAAACTTCAATAGAAGACGCTGCCCAATGAACACGTTTTCAAAAGGCACTCCTGGTAAAGTATAAAAAAGAAAACTAAAGAAAGCAGAAAATAAAATAAATACTCTAAACATAAATGACATTAAGCAAAACATACAGGTTTGTTTGATGTCCCTCTTATAGAATACAGCCCCAAAAAACACTGATATTCATCCAGTACTACAGCATATTCTAAGCTACAGTAGTTTTATACTGCAACAACAATTAATCATTATAACTGTCTTCTCTACTCACCCAAGAAACATCAGCAATAAGGCTCTTCTCTCCTCCCTGTCGCTCATTAATGCCATTCAGTCCACACTTACCTCACTCCATCTAGCAAAAAAATCCAGCTGAGGAACAGACAGGTAGCACCATGTAATGGGTTTTTACAATCAGGATGATTTAAAGGCAACACATTAAAGACAAGAAGAAAACAACACGCATACTAATGGGATTGCTCACTTATAATGGTGAGGTTGGTTGTGCATTTAGAAAAGGTGAAAATTCACCGGCTTTAACAAGCTCTCTTTTTTTCTCCGTTTTCTGCTCAAATGGGGAATATTAAAGCAGTCTTATGTGGAATGCAACTGCACCAATGTGCCGCTCAGAGAGGAGGGAATAAAAAGAGAAGTCAGAGGATTTGGGGGGAATGCAGAGGGGTCATGCCTCTTTCCTTTCACAGTCTTTCCTCTCTCTTCTTCTCCCGTTTTCACTTTCCTCCTCAGCGACATGTCCAACGGACTCGTTTCCGTGACAACTGCAGCATCAGTTTATCTTCTTGCGATTTTGGGAAAATGGAAGTGGCAGTCTGTTTGTGTGTGTACAATAGAGACATACCACAATTATGTTTACATGTGATACTAGTTAAATAGTTAGGGTTTCAATTGTTCTTTTGTAGGCATATGTAAGCAGGTATTACTGGATTGCCAGTGTTTCTCAGTAAAAAAATCTTCTGTTCATCTACTTTCATCTAGACATAGGCCTCTGGGATGTCGGAGCCGTTGACTTTGATGTAGATCTTAAATTCTTCCTCCTTCTGCTGCTGCTCTTTGTCGAGCGTCCGTCTGTAGCAGAACAGGTAGAGAGGCAGCAAGAAGCCCAGCATACTCACAACAAAGAGTCCAACATTGACCTGGAGGACAACAACAGAATTAGCCACGCCTGAGGGGTTAATATGTTTGTTTTAGGGTTTGTGTGTGTGTATTCATACCCAGAGTGGGTCTCCCCCCAGGGGCCCCATCATAGCCAGAAACAGAGGTTGCTGCAGTAGAGAAAACACAGCACTGACCAGAGACTGCATGCCTGTTAGACTGCCAAACTGGGAGGAGGGATACCTGGAGAGACAGAAGCGATACATTTAGCTTCCTGGTTTGAAGCTGAAAATGGTGATGTGTGTTTGTGAGTATGTGTGTGAGGTTAGAGGTACATTGAGACTTACACAGCAGCATAGAGGCCGCCAACAGCAGAGTGAATGAATCCTCTCACCACAGTGTGTAGGACAAATGACACAATCTGAGGAGAGATCAAAATAGAAGAAATTAATATTCATCAGTTAGTTTATGAAGGCCTTTCCTGCTGAGAGTTAGATGAGATTGATACCACTTTCACGTCTGTCTGTTATGAAGCTGACAGCAGCCGCTTAGCTTAGCTTAGCATAGAGACTGACAACAGGGGGGAAACAGCTAGCCTCAATAAAACAAGGCTATAAAATACAATACTACTTGACATACATTAAAATAGTTAAGATCATGGGTCACAACACTGATCTAAAAAAGATGTCTGTGTCTAATTTTGGAAATTGGATGCTGTAATTACACACAGTGAGGATGTAAACCATGTTGACTTTTACATACAGTCTCTGCAGTCAACACCCTGTAAAAAGAGGATTATCAGGAACTTTTTAGAGATGAACTCTAAATTTAAACTCTAAACTAACTAACTAACTAAACTCTAACTCTTCTAGCAAGTCTTTGAAGGCCTGTGTGTATCTCTGAGAGCTGAAGCAGATCACTCACCTGTAGGGGGAGATTGGGCACAAGGCATGTGATCCCAAATGCCACTAAAAGAACGTTGGTGAGGATGAATGCTCGCAGGGCATTGGTCACCTTCTGGGTCTTTTTGTCTCTGCGCTTTTTCCTTATCTCACCCCTAGGGGTCAAAATCAGCCAGAAGAAAGAGAAAAAAAAGGTAATCAGACACTGTTACACAACTCAGTGCTTAGTTTCTTGGATTTATTCATCACACTGGAAAGTAAACATTGCAGTAATGTCTGGGCCTATAAATAGAAAGGGGTTAAGGGCAGTCTAAGGAACAACTCAAACTTGACTCACTTGCTGCAGGGTTCTTTTTCCTTCTCTCCATCGTCACAGTCCTTCAGCTTCCAGTCCATGATCTGACCAATGACGGGGGTGGTCATCAGGCAAAGCAACTGCAGCACGCCAAAGATGGAGGAGTACAGACTCACTGGGAGACGGATTAGAATGAGGTTAAAAAAGATTGTAAAAAACAACGATTAGAAATTGAGAAGGAAGAAGGAGCAAGTGTTGGGGGAAGGATAAAAACATCATAAGAAGGAGGGTTCATGATCTTTTTCTACATGGTTAATGACTATGACGGTACAGTTAATTATTAGTCCTGGGCGGTAGAGCCTTATTGAGTAAAACCGCAATGATACGGAGAAAACGGCTGTTCAAAAGTCGATTTGATGCCATTAAGAGATTTATGGCCAAGTGCCTCATATAAAACTGCTTATATGAGTAAGTGCTGAGGGGCAATGTTAGTTAATGAGTACAACAAATGGTAGCTGGTGGTTTCAGATTTAAGCTGAATGACAGCTGAAGGACTGGGTTATTGACAACAGCCAAGGTCAAATAATGAAATAACAACACTAGCTATGACAAAGAGAACGTAGAAAAACAGAAAGTTGAGGTAGTGGATCTAATACAGTATTGTGAGGGTAAAGCTATATAAGACTAGAGGTTAATAAACTAACTGTGTTCTAATACTTCAGTAATCTACTGATACAGGATTTAAGTCTTACCAACTTCCATCTTCTCCACTGAAAATTCAATTAAAACCACGTAAGTCCGACTAAATTTAAGTCATGAATCAAAATGACGAAACAGTATATGTCATAAGAAACTGCAAGAAACTTAATTCTAGGTAAAAATCAAACAAACAAACTTTCTTATGACTACACACACAGCAAAATACAGAGAGACAGACCTTTGTTGAGGTCTCCATCACTGAGCGACTCCAGGACGCTGTTCATGGCCCCCATGTAGAACAAGAGACGAAGCTGAGTGACGGACATGGTCACCAGACTGAGCAGGAAAATCGGGCTGCTGATAGTTTTGAAGAATGATTGGGCTGCAGAGGAGAAACAGAAACCAAACAGAGGTAAATTACAGTGCATTAAAAGAGGGGTCCAGCTTTTTCTAACATCCTAACAACAAATTTACATACAGTGCTTTTGGATTCTGCACTCTTACATTCATTTTGTGGCTTGCAATCCATTTCCAGGTCCATGGTGGACAGGCAGAGCTTGTGTCCATCCTTAGTGGTCGGTTCCTTCTCCTTCAGGCTGTTGCCCAAACTGAGACGATTGCCCACTGTGGTCACGTGGTGGTAGAACTGCTTCCCGGTGATTTTATGGTCAAAGCCCAGCCAGCTGAACTTGATCTTCACACTGAGAAAGCAGAGGAGGAGAGACAGATGAACAGGACAAATAAGAATGAGGACGGTGTGTGAGGAAGAACAGACAAAAGTTAAGAGACAAGGGCAGAGGTCGTGGGGGAATAGAAAAGTATAAAATAAATAGAATCATAAATAGAAAATAGTGACATACAGGATACATGTCACATTCATGTGTTACTTAATGCTAAAAATGTAGAATGGGGCTTCTTGTGGAGGTCACCCTTCAAATCCTGCACAAATCAGTCTACTGGAAAAGTTTTTTGCTTAAGAAGCAAGTGAAAACTGTGTGATTTAAAAGGATCTACCACATGGACGAGTTCAGCTGACTTGTATGATCCTCAGCAGACATTTTTACACATATTACGTAAGTGTCAATGGGGATGACTACTATACTTTGGAACAAACTAATGACTGCTGTCACTTCATTAGTCCAACTAGTTTTATTTCTGAAACACTTGAAGGTAGAAAACTTATAACTTACGTGTAGTCCATGTCCTCTGGTGATGGGAACGGTTCTAGTGGCCAGTTCAAGAAGCAGTTCAAGAAGACCAGTGCAGCACAGGAGGCCCACACCACCAGAATAGTGATGAATGATATGCCAAGGTCATAGATCACCTGTGCACATCAAAATATGACCAATAAGTACAAAAAAATAGAGCAGACAACCAACACCTGGAATCAGAATATACTTGAATTATACTCTGAATTAGTTATTTAATAGTAGATAATGTTAAAATTTGTTCAGCTGGATCCAGCTCTGCATCAAAATATACAGTGGCAGCCATGATATTATTAATATTTTTATACAAGGATGAATAGCGCAACATTTTAAGCTAAGTGGTAGTAATTTAAAATGATCATGTCACCATAGTGTCATGTATTGGCAAAAAGCCTATGAATTTTCCAGTATCGTTATTTAATATGTAAAAGTAAACGTGGTTGCAGATTGCACAGTGCAGAGTTATTGCAGTTTATGTAAAACAGAAGAATTTGCTAAACAAGTATAGAATGAGAAAAAACCCATTAGGTTATAGATTTGGTGCCGACTGCGATGCACTTTCACATGCATTGTGCAGTGTGATTATGTGTTTGTTACCTTGACACCAGGGAAGGTGACTGCAGAGGAGGCATAGGAGCCAATCATCAGGGCAATAAAGGTGGCACGGAGGTCCCCAAACATGTTAGGGAGCTAAAGAGAGAACGAAAGAGGAAAAGAGACAGCTTTCAGATTACCACATCATCACAACATGTCTCGAGAGAGAGAGACGAGCTACATCCCAGTGTGTATGTAAGTATAAAGGTTAAACCATCTGCTGCCAAGATCATGGTGATCTCAGCTGCAGTGTAGCTGCTTTAAACTTGAGGCGGGGGACGGATTGGGGACACTATGAGGATGGTGCCTACTGACACCTGGGTCAGAGTGGACAGTGGGAACCAATTAGCAAGCAGACATGGCTCTACAGAAAAAACATCAGAGAAAATAAAAGACAACAAAGTGACACGCAACACCAGTAAAAGCAATATGAAACAGCATCACATAACACACACAGCTGTGCAATACATGACACAGTGCTGATGGATACAGCTGAAACAATCAGAGAGGGTCACTGAGGTGAGGTGACATTTCTTTACTCCCGTTTCAGGAAAGAGAAGAAAGAGAGAAAAAAACAGACGAAACAGGAGACAGTGGGTGGCAAAACATCCAAATACAAAGGCATTCACAAGCTGTTCTGTTTCCAAAGACTGAACAACAACAAGCACATTCAATTACATAAGACTGGGGAAGCTGAGGAAGAGGTATGTGTGTGTGTGTGTGTGTGTGTGTGTGTGTACTAAATTGAGTGTGCACACTGAAGCACCCAAGTTACAGTATTTCCCAGAAATATCAGGCATACTTGGAAAACTGTTCCAATAGAATTGGAAGCAGATACATCAGCAGCTGCTGGACAACACCTGAATAGGGAAAGGTGACCTGACAACTGACATTGGCAGGGAGCCAGTGGTGGCCGCTGAGGGCAGCTGAGTATTACCCAACACTCATCAGCTTAGAGTGAATGCTTGTAGGTCTGAGGTGGAGTCATGATCAAGGAGCATAGCGTCTAATGATTAACCCAGCACTGAGGCTTTCATGTATAGTATATCAGATTGTGAAGGAGATGGAGTAAAAGGTGCAAGTATGAGGGGAAAACATGGTTTTATGCAAAGACTCTGGGGGACTCCATTACATGAAGCCTGCAGGAAAAGAGCAAACAAAGCCCTTAATTATGGTTTTAGCACATTGCTGACATTCAGGCTAGTGGCAGCAACTAATGAGAGATTTAGGTAGATGCAACAAATACCACATAAAGATGCACATCACAGTAACGGCCTGTGGTGGTATAGAAAAGGGGAATTGTATTGGGAGATTTACTGGAGTAGAGCCCTTCTCTAGTGAACAGCATCACCATGGTACAGCCCAGGACTCCTGTGTGAGTGGCCGTAGTCTGAACTTGATGACAAGGGGAGGGAACAGAAGGATGAAGAACAGCAGGAAAAGAATGCAAAGGAATGATGAGGGGTTGACCCTGCGAACCCTACGCATCTTAAAGAGCATTGTTTGTTTTTCCGTGTTTCCCTGTGTATCTGAGGTCCTGCTCATACTTAAAGGGGAACTCCACAGATTTGGCACATAAAAGTCTTCTTACAGACCTTGGGGAGTAAAACAATGTAAAAAGAAAAAGTTGCGTAAAGCCTTTTGGCTTCAAAGAAAGCACAAAATCTGATAAATTACCAATGTAGGTTGGAGCTGAAGACTAAATGTGAAAATTAAAAACAATTTGGGGGTATGGTGCGGTGTAGTCTGCTCCTGACCTGTGCTTGAGGCTAAAGGCTACCTTAGCAACTATTAGCATAACACATCTAAATATCTGAGTTGCATTGTGGGTAATTTACTAATTATTATTAATTTATAATGAATACATTTAACTTCCCTGTAAACACAAAATACATTAGTTTCCAAATAATAATTTGGGATTAGTGTATTTTTGTGCTTGTGCATTAAAGTAGCTGCATGTGTTTGGTTAAAAAGACAGGGAGACAAGCACAATAATAGATGCAGCAGAAAGTGATAATGAACCATTGCATACCCCTCCACCGCCCCCCTGCCCACCCCATTCTGCTGTCCAGAGCTCAGCCTGGTTGTGTGCAGGAACACAGAGTGCAATGTAAGAAGATAAATAAATAAAACAGAATGCCACACGAGGGGACGGAGAGGGTGAGCAGACAGGGAGCCAGCAAACTATTACTGATGCCTATGAAGATTTACGGCAAGAGAAAATATACATCTGGACAAAAATGATGCAGCAGGTGCAATGGCTCTGCAGCAGGAGGATTACAAAGAACAAGCAACCGTGCATACACTTACCGTGAGAGAGGTGAAGGTCATGCACATGCCCCCAAAGCCATTGAAAGTCAGGGCAATGAAAATAAGGACAGAGAGTTCTGCAAAGAACACATATGTTAGATCAAGAGTCTGTCAATAACCAAACTACTGTACATTGTTTCAAATACAGTTTGTAAAAGTACACTGGAGTACTCTTTAAGGGGACTTACCATTTGGATTGTAGGCTCCATAAGCAATGAGTAGACAGGACAGTCCAAAACATGTGCTGAAAAATAAATGATCATGTCAAACACTGCTTATGACAGTTACATTTCTTCAATGGAAATGAGGGTTTACATACTTTCTATAAATAACATGGTAGTATGAATAATCCCTTTTCTTTTTTGCTTACCTGCCCAGCAGCCGTAGCTTGCGAGGTCCGTATTTATCCATGACGATCCCCAGTGGCAGGGTGATAGCTGAGAGCAGGAAGGAGCCCACTGTGAATGCCAGGTTCAGCATTTCATCCTGTTCTTTACAAATCAGCCAGCCGTTCATCCTCAGGGGCCCATCCATAGGAACCAGGGGCCTCATCTCCACTCCGTCTCCCAGACCAACCACAGCACCCTCGCTTTCATAGTATTCAGCGTACTCGTTGGGTATCGGAGTTGTCAGGGGTAGGGAAAGATTGTAGCTGGTGCTGTTACCTGAAGAACATGAGGCATGAAGGTAGAAAATAAGTTGTTTTTAGAAGTCTTATTAAGTCTTACTGATACCCCAAAAAACATCCATAAATGTTGAGAGGGGTGAATAATTACATGACTGAGTAAAGTTTAGTTCGGCTATGTGTGCCTGCAGATGGTTCAGTGTATAGTGAGTTGTGGCTTCTTGACATACAGATACAATTTGTCAATACACTGCTTATTCACAGGATTTACAAATCCTCAAATTAGAAACCCATGTATAACATCATATTAGGAGCAGAAGCAAAAAAGACTTGGAGACAGACATACATTTCTGCCCCTTTACAGTTCAGACCCACAGAAACATTAAATTTCTTTACTGAGATGCTATTTGGATTTTATTAGTAGGCTGGAATGCCAGGGATAAAAAGTGATAGGCTTGCACTGACTATGAACTTCACATTATCATCAGAACCTTCAAGGACATAATGTGAAAAGGTACAAAAGTCCAATGAGGGGGGAATGGGAGAAGCAGTTTAGAAACGTATTGGTTTATGAGCTGATGTTTTCTCGATTACACTCCCTCACACCTACGTGGTATCAGCCACTTGATGTCTTCGTAGACACGTGAATGCCAAAGTCTACGTTAGTAAGTCAGTTCATGCACGTGCAGCAAAGCTGAAGGGAGCAACTGGTTGACAACGTATATGTCTGAATGTGCACATACAGTAAGAACTTAATGTTGTTGTGGCATGTGTTGCAAGAAGGTCAAATGAAAAGCTTGTGGGGGTTTTTAATTGATTGTTATATATATATATATGCATCATCCCCAGTCTCTATTGCTAAAACATACAGCTTTCTAGATACATTGAAAATATGATTTATATAAATTCCAGGGAGTATGTGCTTTGTTCAACTTTGTCCAGGAAAACTCACACACGTGTAAAAATACACAACTAATTATTTTAACATTGTACAAAAAGAGCACCACAGCCGCTTTGACCAGCTGGGAAATGAGGCGAGACCACGTGTTTTCCCTTCCACGTTGACTCGTGCCTGCTGACCTACCAGAATAAAATCAAGCTTTAACCATTCCTCCAGTATATTTGCTGCATGTGCACAAAAGCCTAATCTACACTGCATCATCGGTATCCCTTTAACCACCAACCCCACCAGCTGATTTTCACTGTTCATCACTTTGCTATCAGTCTTTTCTCCCTCACTGCCCTTTATCAGTGGACTTTATACGTCCATATTACCAGTAATAAAACCCCGCTGTGGATCACTCTGTTCCTTCATCACATGTCACAAGCCTGAAAAGAGCTGAGCTGGTGCTGCCGCCCTCTTATATCATCAGAAACAAGATATGGTGGCTGTGGCAGTCCTCCAGGATGTCACCTACAGTCGAGGATGCTCAATTGTTACTTCAGTTATGAGTCGGAAGTCAGCATAACAGCTAAACAATTTTAATATCCTATAAAGTGATCTCCCTTTGCTGGTAAACCATGGTTTAGTTTTAGGAAGTGTGTCTATTAATGCTGAATATGCCTATAGATCAAGTAAGGGATCTAGAACACAGTGCCAGACACTAGGAGTTGAAAAAACATCCTGCAAATCACCAGTCATATAAATCAATTGTGTGAACTCTCTAGGAGATAGGGCGGCTACTAGTGAGACCAATAGTTTAGTGTTTGTGCGATTAGCAGGGCTCACCACGGTCAGGACATGGTTCAAGACACAGTGTCATATGATTCCTCTCTCACATTTCTTTTTGCTTACTCTCTTCTACCTGACTGGGGCCGTTGTGTGCATCAATTCCACCTTTGTACTTAAAAATACAAAGCACCTGTCTGGCTTTGGTGAAAGTGAGGGGACAAGGAGAAAAAGAGAAGAGGCTTTAGAGATGAGGGGCTTGAGGGCAAAAGGACAGCTGATCCAGACTGTCACTGGTTTACTAGTTCCCTCTCAATCAGTCTGCCGCCATTTGTCTTTAGCTGGAGATTTACTCTTCAACTTTGGACTTCTTTGACAACTTGTACCCCTGCTCTCTTTTTAATTCAACTGATCTGGTTTAATCTCCTGAGTCCCTAAAAAACAGCCCATGACCCCTTCACACAAAACACTTATTCTTCCTAGAGAATGGACGAGGCTACAAGGCAGTAGTGTTAATTTACAGTGCATGTGTTAAATAAAACCTTGCTCCCTCCTCTGCCCTATAACTCACAATGACACTGGCTGACCCCTCATTACTAGACAGCTCAGTGTTCTGTGCTATAACCTCACAAAGACAAATTCTTGAGACTATGTGATTCACCATCAAGGCACATTAAGGCAAAGGTGTGGGAAGTATGAAAAGTGACAGATAAGTGACATTACTCTGGGAACTTACATAATCCATTTATCAACACAGACATGCAACAGTCGTGACTCACCCTCCTCGTTGCAAAGGTAAGAGTAGAAGCCTTCCGACTTGAGCATGATGAGGAGCGACCCCCATCCCAACAGCACCGCGGAGAACAGCAGATTCTCAATGATAGCAGTCACTGCCATCCACCAGCGCCTGGCAAACGCTGTGGTCAGGGTTGGAGGCATGTTCAGTTGCAAGAAAGTAAAGGCAGGGAGAGAAGAAGCCGTGGAGAGTAGACAGAGAGCGAGAGAGCGGCAGAGGGGATAGAAAGGAGCAAGCTGGAAGCACAGAGAGAGCCTCCCTGACTGACGCTCAGGATGAAGGATCACTGATCACTTATCTGTGAAGAGAAAGGCACAAGAGGAAGGGGGGGGGTGGGGGGGGTTATCGTTAGCCTATCACTGAAGTCACTGAAGGACAGGAAGGTTCAGTTTTTATAAGATCACAAGATAAGACCACTTTGTATTTAACTGAAGATAACTTGTTGCATTGTATGAAATCAAGTGAAAACGAAGCTGTGATATCTGTGAATTATACATCTGCTCTGTTTTGTTTCATAACTTTTGGGATTAATTGAACGCCTTCTAATTAGACAGAGGAGAGGCAATGTCGGCTGCTGTGAAGAGCTACACCAACTAATAGAAACAATGGATGGCAAATGATTAACTCTCCTGCTGGTGCAAAGATCATTACATCACTCTGCTGCAGGGACAAAGATCTTACATCACATTATAGGCACTAAGGCACTAATAACTGTAGAAGCATCTGTGGTGGCATCACAGAGTTTCTGTTGTTTGGTGGAAAATGCAAACTGGTCCGAACTGGATAAAAATGGGGCTTTCTCTCTCCCTGCTGCCCGTGGCCCCTCTCTCTGTCTTTCTCCCTTTCTCTCCTACACAGCCCCCTACATGTCCTCTCAGGCCCATCCAACCGCAACTTCCCTCTGCAATTACTGTGGTGCATCCAAAACATGAAGGAGATGCCAGACAAACAATAAACAAATCAGCCAACCTCTCTCTCTCCCCCTCTCTCACACACACACACACACACACACACACTACTGTACATGCACCCACACAAAATCTGTTCAACCAGTAAAAAAAAAGTTGTTGCACAGTTACATCTCATGATAGATAAATAAGCAAACCAACATATTATAATTAGGATAGCCTGCTCTGTATATCTGTTGTTTCATTTATTTATTCGTTTGTTATAAAACAAACAAATCTATTCCCGTTATTCAATGATTTTTCTACAAAGCAAAGTCAGCGACAGGTATGTGAGCTCTCCAGGGTATGCACAAACTTCCTTACCTCTTCAGGCTCCAAGCAGCACCATCCAGCTTCTATCTTTCTGTTGCACTCTGGACGAGTTAAGTGACCACTTACTTGTGAAAAGCCAGGTTTATATACTCTGGCCGTCTTCACATGGCGCCCTCTATTGACCATTGGCTGTCTGGTGTCTGCACAGTGAATGGGCCTGCAGAGTAGACTTAGCACTTACATTTTCTCATAGCCTAATAATAAGGGCTTGCAGCTTGGGAATCCGTTTTTAGGCCTATAGAGCATATTTATTTTTATATGGCTGCAAATATAAAAAGAGTCTCTATTAATGAAACTGACACAGTAGTTTGATTTTATCAAAGTCATTGTGCAATGTGAGGTCCGAAACCGCTCAGACTGGGTGAGTGGAAGGGAATAATCAAAGTCTTGTTGAAAACATAATGGCCTCCTGCAGATAAGGGTGTGTTGTTGTCTGGATCAATAACAGATATTGATGGAGAGCAGGAGGCAGACTGGAGCGGTGACTCCCCCTGTGTCAGTGGTTGCGTAAACTGTTTACTGTTGTTTACCATGTTACGTTCAGTGTTTACCGGTGATGAGGTGGAAGTGCACACACACACACACACACACACACAGACTCGCACTGAGGGAAACGGTTGGTTGATTGAAGCCCCCGCAGTCTGGCGTTGGTTTGCATCCGTAAATACTCGAATTAGGTAATTTCTGCTTACTGACAATGCTTATTTATTTGCATGATCAATACTGTGCGTGCTGACTGCCCTGTTTGGTTTTGTGGATACATCCAAAATAATGCAACAGCATCTCTTATCTATGTTCAACTTTTAATTGTTTTTTTTTTTAACTGTGAGACATGGAATATGTTTGGAAGTGAGGGCTAGATCACCAGCAAACTGACAATCAAAACCAGGCCTGTTTTCCAGGCAGGAGACCACAAGTTGCTCACTTTCAGTGCTGAAACTGTAATCAATATGCAAACCAATCACTGAGTGGCCAACAGTGAACCTCTCCAAATAAACACTGATATGGTAATTTGTTTTGTTACCGTGATCAATACCTCAGATCAGTTTAAAATTCAAATGTGCCTTTAATCTGTCTGCCTATAGAAAGCATTCATGGTGATGGGGCATTTGATCTATCGATCCTAGATTAACCAATCGGACGGTTTGAGTATCAGCCATTAACTGCTCAATGGATCTCACACTGTTGTGGATGCCACAAGTTATTTACAAACTCGTAACGAAACACACACACACACACACATCAGATACGATTAATCACCAGTGCAGTGTTTTATTTCCTACCCCTTATCATAAGCATTTATTGATCTGATCAGCTACCTTACATGATCTATAGGATACCACAAATTTTCAAGGAAGGATCCAGTTGTCTGAGATAAACGCCCCCTTGTGGCACAATGACACAATATTGAACATGACCACTGATGCACAAATGTAACACCACAATTGAATAAATCTCTTTATTGTACATTCATAACTGGAGTCAAACATTTGGTAAAGCAGTACATTGCAAAAACAGCAGACACAGTGCAAAATGCCAGAAAAACGGCAAAATAAGTAATCCACCGATATAAAATGCTCCTTTTAGTCATAAGAAACAAGAAATAAAGCAGTGCTGAACTTTACACATCATTGTACAGTCGTTTGTATATTTTACCTGCTTGATATTTACATACTTCCAGAAAATATACATATGGAACAGTGATTTTGTCCTAATGTTTATGTGCATTAATGGTCACTGCTGTGGTAACACACATATAGCCCAGTGTTGGAATCCCTTCATTAAAGCAGTCCACCTAAAGCCATGAGACCAAGCGCTAGAGAGAGCAGCAGTGTCTTTATGGAGCCTTCAGTTCCTGGTGCTGCAGCTGAAAAGACTAGGTAAGAGAGTGAAAAAGGAAGTCAGAGACAAGATGACAGGATGTGTGAATGATGACACATTAACAACCATTACTTCTTACGTTCAGAGTTATGCTTCCTTAGTAAAATCCGTTAGCCCTTAAATACACAACCTGAGTCAAAGCCTATTCTGTGTGTCTTTGCCATCTTTGAATTCACTTATTTAGTGGTGTACAGTGTTGGGGAGGACTGAACTACATGTAATTAAACTAGAA
>NW_023339763.1:13646067-13652241 GCF_004916995.1 Morone saxatilis | reverse complement strand
ATACTTTTGGACCCAGGTCATGTACTGTGAAGTGTTCTAATAATTTGTGCATCATTTGGTAAAAAAACGAAACAGATCTTACCATTTGAGGAGCTTTCTGGTAAAGCTGAAATAATAAAAAAAAGATAAAAGTGGGATGTTAGACAAATTCTCTTCTGTGGATGTTCATACCCATGAACGTACCGAATATGTAAACCTTTAAAGCTTTAGTTTATTAAACTAGATTTAACTTAGTTTTGCTGAAGTACAGTGTGAAATAATTTGTAGCAAAGTTCAAAGTAGTTTCCCTGACACTCATGGAGCATTTAAGATAACCCAAAAGTCTCAGATCCTCACCTTCACTGGCCTTGAAGGACATCATTTAAAAATTTCCCACAAAGAAATGGTTGTTTGTCTAATTAGGGAAGAGTTTATCTGTTGCACTATATCTTTCAAGTGCTCTTAAGGAATGCCTGACCCAAATGATACATGTCTAAACCTATACTCAATACTAACTCAGCAAAGATAGATAACATTTAACAAAACATTCCACATCCATTACGTAACAGCACACACAGTCAAATACCTGCTGTCCAAATTTGACCTGTGTTGAACTAGAGAAGAGAAATGTATGGTATGCTATGACAGTGACCAGACCAAATTAAACTATTATTAGTTTTAAAGGACCGGTCAAGTGTTTATGCATGTTTCAGCATTTGTACTACAGATCACTCGTGTTTTACGTCACAGCTAAGACTTTCACAAACTATCCTGCGGTGTATGATACATTTACGTTTACTGTACTGTATTTTGTCTACAGTTCCAGGAATCCATTGGTTTCTTTTCATTTCCATATAATATGAAAACATAGCACACTTTTGAAACATGCTCGAGTTGTATACCAATAATCTCTTATAATCTTCACAGTGCTAGTAGCGTTAGTGCTAGTAATACATCACATATACAAGTCTATAATAATTTTTGATTGCCTGAGTTGAGCTTAAACTTAATTAAGACACAACAACAATCTAACACTAACCAACAATAACTCAGGCGTGATGACCTCCACAATATGAGCAAGTTTCAGTGTCTATTGATGATGTTAAATTTCAGTCTGCTAATGCAGATATTAAATATACATGATTTTAAGAAATGGAATGAAACTTGCATATGCACAGTATGGTCCTTTACTGTAGTGTAAGACAGGACGATAAAGTCATGTGTTTCATATAATCATTATACTATAATATCAATAACTAAAACCACTATGTATACAGTTCTATGTAATGCATTGTTTCAAAATTATTTAAAATATCTACACAGTACTGAAATACTGTAATATTTTTTGACCCAGGTCATGTACTGATAAAGTGTATATAAGTATTCTAATAATTTGTGCAACAAACAACAGATCTTACCAGTTGAGGAGTTTTCTGAAATTAAAAAAACGATAAAATTGAGATGTTAGACAAATTCTCTACTGTAGATGTTCATACCCATGAACGTACTGAATAAGTAAACGCAAATGCACGCATACATACCTTTTGACACGCCTTTGATGGTGAAAGTGGTCTCCATGCCAGCATAGATATGGTCAGTCACATGACAGTGGAGCAACCAAGTCCCTGGGTTCCCTGCCACCATTTCCACCGTCTGGAAAGTCCCGGGGAAGAGGTCAAAGACATCTGCACGGTGCACGCGGTCAGTCTGACACACACAAACACACACGCACAACACATACAGCACAAAAAAGGGGAACCAAGAAAAGGAAATAAGCATCAAGTAAAGAAACTTCCTATGTAAGAATGGAGAGGTTCATAACGCCCAAAATTAGAATTTTTCAGTTCTACATTGTGTGAATATGGAAGGATGTGGATTTTTCTGTATTGACTTGTATTCTTTGTATATAAATCATTTGCCTGATATTGTTTTAATGATACAAATAAATGATTTAATGAATAAAAATAACTGTAAAAAAATGAACTTGAGTTGCAGTGGTGAAGGTTACCTTGTAGGTAAAAGTCTCAGCATGGAAGTGAACAGTGTGCATGTCCACTTCATTGCCCATTCCCAGTAGATACCAGTCAACTTTCTGGCCCTGCGTCATCACCAGTCCATGGAGGTTACCGTACAGTTTACCATTGATCCCTTCAATAGACACATTCACACATAAAGATTATCACACAATAGCGTATAAGTGTAACAGGAAAATCACACTTTAGACTTCCTCTTAAGGCAACATAAAAGAGGCAAATCGGGTAATGAAGTGTTGTAGGATTTTAAGTTCTGAGCCTGGTTTTCCATATTTAGATGATATTGTTGCGCTGATGCACATTGTTTTATGTGAGCTCACCAAATTGTTTTACATATATTCTGTATTTTATTATGTTTTATATATCTTTATGTCTGAGTCTGTGTGCACTCTACCTGGCTGCAAGATAAACTCCCCCTTGTGGACAATAAAATAAAAGTATAAGAATCAATAAAGTTCTATTGGAAATTCTACACCATATTCTGGGTTTGTCCACATTTTGTAAATCCACCCCGAAGCTTTTCCTGCTGGGATGAGATCAGTTTTCTCACAAGGATCCAAAAATCTGGACAGTTTTTCTCTGCGTGCTTCTCTTCTTATCTCTTACCATGCATCTTGTTACTCTCCTCAAAGTCTTCGTCTGCCATGAAGTGTTCAGGGTCGACACCAAGGTATTTTCTGATGTTGTCATTCAAGTACCAAGATCGGTTTTCATCATGCACCATAAAGAGAAGAGCAAACTCATTCTCCACGTCCCTCCTCTGTCTGTGAGGCCCCTCACCAGGCTGCAGAGGCCCCAGAGTACCGGGCCTGCATATCACCAGAGGCCCCAGGAGACCACTGTACAGATCCTGAACATAAACAAATGAACCTACTCTGTCACAATGTCAACACTATGAATCATGCACTTCCATGTGACTGTTACTGTATACAGGGAATATGTACCCTAATGAAATGAACACTGGAGTAGTAGGCGTAAGTGATGCAGTTAGGATCTGAGACCCCTGGACCAGAGCTTTCAGGAACATCCCACGTCAACTCGATTATTTTGCCTGAAGGCAAGAGAATTTAAAGCAAACAAATATCAATCCCACCGCTTTAGTCGTTTGTAGCTTGATCCTTTTGTTAGAATACACCAGCAACAGCATGCATTTTATTTATTCAAATAAATACATTTGAGTCTTACCAGGTTGGACAGGAACGTGTGCACCGCTGGCCTTAACTCCATGTGCGGTAATCGAGTATGGTTGGGCAGTAGCTTTGTTCTTGAATGTGATCACAATCTGCTCTCCTACCTCTGCTTTGATTAGGGGACCTACAGGGCAAAAGAAACTCAGCGTCTCCTTCAGTCTTTTCTTGGTAAAAACGGCAGAAAAAACAGCTAAGCTTACCAATAATCCCCAAGTGCTGTTCGTTTGGCTGCCTTTTCTTCTGAACTTTGAAGGTGTCATCTGTGTATTCTCTATACACCACCTTCTTATAGCGTGAGCCAATTCTGTTTTTCCCTTTCTCCACAAACATATTGCCTGGTCTGGGAGACATGTACCAATTTACTTCCATTAACAAACAGTAATAAGTTACGCCACTAATCACAAGCTCCAGGTGACGCTGAAATACATCATACTGCAATCATTTTACTCACACACCTTTCCTCTGATGTAGGGTGGTGTTTCTCCAGCTCCCAGTTTCTCTCCGGTGAGTAGTCCCACTCTATTTCTTCAGCACTAATAAAATACTGCACAATCTTGGTTGGCTCAGTGCGTGTGTGCTTCATTTTGTGATGTTGGCAGAGGTTCACTCTGTACTGCTGCCTCATGCCTGCTGAGTAGTGGTCTGTTACTCTGCAGCTCACCTCATACAGTCCTGTGAAGTGAATGAAAAGAGGTCAAGAATTTGGACACATGCAAGGATGTGTTTTTGGCTTCACCCCAGGTGCAGACATTTGCAGCCGAAACACACAGTAATTGAAAAAAAAAACCCCTTGATTTGTGCTGTAGCTCTCTGTACACAGTTTAATGGTTTGCCTGGGAGGTTTGTATGTCCTATGCCTCGCTCTCATTACCTCTGACTTTGAATGCAGAATCTGGAAAAGCATCTACTACCAGTACTTATGCGCTGACTCTGCATAGTTGGTGAAGCCTCTCTTGTGTTTTGTGCTATCTGAGCAATTTTAAAGCCCCCCGCCACTCAAAACTGTGTTCTGCTTATTGTCACTTCACTCGGATGTTTGAGCTTCACTATGCAGAATGATGTATGTGCAGGGTAACATGTCTGTTGGGGGGATTTTTAAAGATTACTTTAACATTCAGTCTGGCTGAACCCTTTTCCTTTGTTGATCTTTGGACTTTAAGGAATACACACTCAACTTTTTTTTATTGTGTGTTGTGTGTATATGTGTGTGTGTGTGTGTGTGTGTGTGCGTGCATCGTGACTAACCAGGAGTGCCGGGCTGCATGGCAACAGAAGCCGTGGTGTGAGGGAACAGGTTGAGAGTGTCTCGTGTTGTGCTCTGCTTCTTGAAGGTGTTCCCCTCAAAATAAACACCATGGATGTCTACTTCTGTACCTAGCCCAAAGGTGTACCACATAACTTTGTCCGCAGCACACATCTCCAGTCCGGGAAGGTTCCCGTACATTAATCCATTCACAGCTGAAATACAAGAGGAGATTTAAACAGGAAAACACAAGACAAGTAAGAAAACAAAAGAAAACCAAAGATACCGAAGAAATGCTGGTTGAAATGGTGGTTTTTTAAATTAATTACAGATATTGACGTACAACTGCACACTCCTTGCCAAACACACTGATTACCATGCATCATGTTGGTCTCCTTGAAGTCATCGTCATCTGGATTTATGTCTTCGCTCCCAAATTTCTCGATATTTTCATCCAAATACCAGCTCACGTTTTCATCCATGACAGAAAACAGAAGGAAAAACTCCTTATCGATACCATTCTGTTAAACAAAGCACACACAGTAATGACTACAGTGTAGTTTAGTAAATTGTAGTTAACAGCATAAAAACAAAGAAATGTATTACATTGTCTTAAGACTCTTACATGCACATTTGAACATACAAATGTATTGACATTTGACTGCTTTTTTAAGCCCAGTGCATTTTGTTCATTAATTAATTGATTAATCGAATGTAACAAAATGTATTAAAGACAATAATTTACTAAAGCTGTTTAACAAACATTTAGTGGTTAAAGCTTTTAACATGTGAGAATTTCCTGCATTTTTTTGTGTGACAGTGTGCGTGTGAATAGATAATAAAGCAGCACCTGGGTTTTGTTCACCCCCAGCGCTCCTTTCTTGCACACGAGCAGAGGTCCCACTAATCCAGAGTTGGTGTCCATGGCAGGATCAGTGGCAGAGTAATACAGGTAGGGGATACATGGAGTATCAGATGAAGATGGACCTTCCAGCACCCGCCAGACATAGGTGAAGTTCTTCCCCGGACCAACGTGGGAGCCTGGCTTATCAACACCTACATTATTGCACACAAAGAAGTAAACTAATCAGATCTGCTGAGGGGCTATGGGTCAAAGGGCTCAAGATATTCTCTTATCACTTTGTTTTGTTTCAGCATTGTTGTCTTTTTCAGTTTTTCTACAGCGTTGCTTCTTTGAACGTGATAAATGTGGTCAGGTGACAAATCAAGAAATATCTAAACTTGTATGTGGAACCTTTGAGTAGCAGTGCTGCTTTGAAAATAGATGAAATCATGTTGCTTGACTTGTGCTACTGATAGGAAGCATGTAGTTTAATTACCTAATAACAACAGCAGCTGTATCATTCTGCCAGTGTTTTAAGTTTTAAATATGTTTAACACAATTGGTGTTCATACACAGGCTTTTGCAGTCCAAGTCTATGCTTGTATACGATCCTGAAAACTGTTGTTCTTTTTTAATTTAAGGTTTTCTAAATTCAGACACAGACATTATATTCTAATGAAGTTAATAAATTATGTGATTCATTGCTGTATGCTAAACCTTTCAGCATGAATTTGTAGTGGGAAAATGCATTCAGGGATAAGGTTCTGCGAACATGAAGCAAACTATATTATGTTGTTTTATTTCATGTTTATTTTACAGGCTTACAGTATAATATTTATGTTCATGTATGTTAATCTTCATGTATTCACACTCTGGTTGTCTCAC
>NW_023339763.1:13642226-13646047 GCF_004916995.1 Morone saxatilis | reverse complement strand
CCTAGTTAGGAGAGTGTTATTCAGTGTGCCATGAGCTAAGCACATTCCAAAGACCAAGGCTGTCTCCTGGAGAGTAGGGCATCAGATGTGTTATGACTACTGCTTATCAGACATTAGACGTCACCAATAGACACCCTTGGCACATATAATAGAGTGATTTTCTTTGTTCTAGTTAGTTGATTCTCGAGACAACTCGGTTTGCTTGTATCCTGTGTTGATGCAAATAAATCTCTGCATGTTGGAGTGAAACGGTCAATTCTCTTTGCTTTCTGTGAGTCTGTGTCACCATTCTGGGTACCTTCAGTGGGAGTTTGTGGTCTCTCACTATAGTCAGATAGCTTAAAGTTTTTGTCAGATAGACATCGTGCATTGAGACGGAGAAATAAACCACAACAAATTCTTACAGAAAAGAAAATCTTCATTAGCTGCCCTCAATCAGTGTTAAAGGAAGATATATAGAATCTTAATTGTTAACTATCAGCTACAGCTTCTGTTTTTAAAGCTTATTTTTGGATTTTTATGGCCTTTAATTGGCAGTGACAGCTGAAGAGTGACACTAAAGTGGAGCGTAAGAGTGGTAGGACGACATGGAGCAAAGGGCCTCAGGTTGGAATAAACCTGAGCAGCTGCGGTAAGGACTCCGTCTTGGTACACAGGGCGCACGCTCTAACAGGTGAGGGCGCTCCTATAGAATAGAGTTTGATGAATTCTCCCTCTTATTATCACTAAACATACGGGTACATCTAACAATTAAAAGATAGCATAGCCACTGAAGTTCTGGCTGTGCAACCTGCTGCTTCCTCACCGTCCTCATATCTGCTTCCCTGATAGTGTTTGTCATAGTGCAGGCCATGAGGGTGGATGCTGTAGTTTCCATTAGCTTTATTCATGAATGTCACTCTGAGAGTATCTCCTTCCTCTGCCCTCAGGACTGGACCTGGACAAATGCAGAAGAACATTGTAACCAGACAATGTTGAAAGAACCTAGGTGAAAGACAAGGCACCAGTGTGCCAGTAAATACAATACAAAAGGGGAAGTATGAGATTTCTGGCAAACCAGACCTTACCTAAGAGTCCTAAGTGTTGAGACTCAGGTGTTCTTGGTTTTGTGGTGGTGAAGGTATTGTCTGTGTACTCTTTGTATATCACTTTCTTGTACTGACCTCCAATCCTTCCATCATCTCGGCCAAAAAATATCTCTGATGCCCTATGAGAGGAATAGGTGGGGGGTGTGGGAAGAATGATATGAAGTACAAGATACTGTAAGTAGCGGGGGCAGAGTAACTCCAGTGACGTGGATTGGAATAAATATGTGGCGCAGATGAAGCTGCAGTGTGTAATTCCTCACTACAGAAAAAATGAACAGAGCAAATATCTTGGCAGTCAGAGGGTTTCACTGTGTCAGGTCTGGGAAGAATAACAAAGAAACAAAGACACAATAACAACTGACTCAGACATTACTATTATCTTATTATCTACACCGTTTACTCTAGATACCACAAAACTGCCCCGCCACAGGAATGACCTGCTCATATTTAACCAGCGTTGTCCAGAGGCCAAACACACTGACAGACAACTTTGTTCAAAGGTTTGGCAAGCCTTAAAGGGATACAGTGAGTTAGTTAGCTCCCATACTTCCTTCTCCAAAACCACTAAAGTAATACTCTCTAAGTGTAAAATCTGTCTCTGATACAGACTTTTGGACTGTAGAGGCTTTGCTATAAAACACAGGGGTTATTTTAGAGACATTTGACGTATAGGCTATGTAATGATTTTATTACAGTTGTTCATTCACTGTGTGCTTGGTAAAAACTTTAGTAGAGTTTTTGAATTGCCAAATGATGACTAAACTTTTATGTTGCAGTAACCCTTGCTGTTACCGTTGATAGATTGGATGCCGCAATATAGCACTCATAATTTGATAAGGTGTGTGCCCACCTGTCGGCCTCAGTAAGGGATACGTTGTTAATTAGATCCTTTCCTGAGGGAGCATAGTTCCACAGAACTTCCTCTGCTGCTAGGTAGTAATTCCTCACAATACCGGGCATCTCTGTGGAGCTGTCCTTGCTGCCGCATGTATTCACTTCATAAAAGGCCTGCATCCCAGCTGGAATAGATCAATAGACACAAACAAAAACACTGCACAGACCATAATTCACATGTACAAAGTCAAATCTTGTGATGAAAATGGGCCTTCAGAGCCTTAGAAAGTCATAACGGCTGAAAATCAACCTGACAAAGGGTCAGATTTAAGAGTCAATAAGATAATAAATATTCCAGGGTTGAGTTAACACTTGAGACATGACATGACAATTCACTTCCAGAGCCTGAGAGGACATGTGAAACTACTTAAGATGTGATTTATAGTCTATAGTAAATATATTTGTATGAATGGGCCATGGAAAGCTTGGTATGATACAAACAAAATGTATTTCGCAAGTGTAAGCAATATTCATAAAATGCTGAGCAAATATGGCTCATGCTCACTGGACTTTGAACAGCTTTAAAATACCAGTCCTGGTGTGTTAAGAGAAGAAACATCTTGCTTTGAGGTCAGGTGCCCTACCCTGCAGATGGTCATTAACCTGGCAGGACAGCAGCCACTTTCCTGTTGATTTCGGGACCATCTCAGCAGTAGCAAATGTGGCTGGAAACAGGCTGAGGACGTCGGTGCGGTGGCCACGGTCCAGCAGTGTATTCCCGTGAAAAAAGGCAGAATGAATGTCCACCTCATTACCCATGCCAAACAAATGCCAGGCTACCAAACGGTTCTGGCATAGCTCTATTCCGGGCAGGTTACCAAACATGTACCCATTAATAGCTGTCAAACAGAGAAAAACACAGAAGTTAGAGGACAGGACAAAGATAGCAAATGAAAGCCTCTTTTATACACATTGTTTAAAGAATTAGTCATTTGAAATGACTCGTAATTCAGTAAATTAAAGAATGTAGGGGAAACTAGATGCAGGAGAGGTAAACCTTTATTTAATAATACACAATATTCTTCTGGCTCACCATGCATCCGGTTTGACTCCTCAAAGTCTGGGTCTTTTCGGTTGACCCCAGCTGGATCAAAGCAGTTCTGAATGTTGTCCTTCAAGTACCAGCTCAGGTTTTCATCCACCACATTAAACATCAGGAAGACATCCTGGTCCACATCATTTCGGACAGATTCTACCACAGACTCTGGATCATTAGTCTCCTTCAAGATTCCTGTGCTCATAGATATGACATAGACAAACATGCAGGATGGGAAGGGGTTGTTGTAGTCATTAAGGGCTGTTGGTGTAATTTACTTTTATAACATGGGTGTGGAGAAGCCTTTGGTGCTTGTAGCTAGCATAAAGGGACATATAAACGTGTCTGATTTGACTTGATTTGGCACGCATACAAACATTTGTTCTGATGTAAAAATAAACAAGGTTAAATAGCATGCGGTCATATATCTTCAGACCTTTCTTGCAAGTGAGCAGAGCCCCGATGAGTCCGGTGGCAATATCCCTGGGTGCATCCAAGTGAGAGTGGTAGACCCAGGTCAGGCAGTTAGCATCATCATCTGTGGGGGCAAATTCCGGTCTGACCTCCCAGCGGTAGGTGTAGCTGCCTCCCGGGGGAACACAGTCATCCATCTTCAACATGTTTGACGTCCCATCTGGATAGAGCGCCCCTAGTAGACAATTACAAGATGTTTATGTTCAGATCATTTTGTTTCCATTTGAGTTTAGAGAGCAGTTTAGCCTGTATGTGTTTATGTCAGTAGAAAACAAAGCTATGGTCTTGAAAAGCACAATTTTGTCTGAATTGAAATTGAATTGAAATTG
>NW_023339763.1:13631523-13642151 GCF_004916995.1 Morone saxatilis | reverse complement strand
ACACATAAATATCACATACATACATAACTGAGTGCTGAAGAAACTATTATGTATTAAATAACTGCAAAAATGTATCTATTTCCTCGATGGGTCTTATCTCTACTAAGCTTTCAGCTTCAACATGTGATCTATGAAGACATAACCTCAGTCTTAGTGACAGATATCAGGATTACCTTGATCTCTGTACCCATTTGACCCGTTTTAATGAGTTGACTATATCAGTCTTGATGTGTTGACACCACTCCCCTTCCCCTTCCTTTCCCTTTCCTCTTCTTTCCTTCCTCCTCTATACACATGCCAAAATTAGTTGGTCACTTTCTGACTCAGATATATTCTTGTAAATCTGTGTATAAAGCATGACATCAATCTGTTTAATAAGGAAAAGTTAGTTTCATTTTCAGTTCCTGCTGAAACAGGGACTTCCTGAGGCAGAGTGCATGGGGACTTGTGGCATAACACATAGTTGAGTGAATTGAGAATGGTGAGACATTTCTGACAACAAAGATTGAAATTGTGCTGTGTCACCTTTTGCACTCTTTGGCCTAATTGGACTCTTTTAGCCAGTATCATATTTGCTACAGTCCTTTTTCTTTTCAGTCTGCCAGTATCTTGTTATCAGAGACAGTGTGGCACCGAAGCTGATGACACAAGATGTCAAAATGCCATACTTTCAGACTAGCATTATACAAAGCCCACTGCTTTTGGGTAAAAAAACAGTATATTATGTTGTTTTTGTAATGCATTAACTGCCGAACTACTTTTCATTAGGGAAGGGAATATATCATTCAGTACACAGTCCACGTAGCATATTTCTCTGATTTCTCATCATTTTCTATAAACAGGTATCCCTTCTATCTGAGGGACATCTAATTGATTTTGCACGTACTGTGTGTTTTTATATGCACGTGTATGTATTATGTAGCACTATACCCTCTGCATTCTTCTCATAGAAAACTCCATGGGGATGCATAGAGTAGTTCCTGCTGGCAAAGTTCTTCAAGTGGACCACAATAACGTCATCAACCTCTGCTCGCAGTATGGGCCCCAGAAAGCCCAGCCAGGCTGGACGGGGGGCAAGATGGCTGTAGGAGGAATCTGTATATTGTCGGAACATGGCCTTCTTATAAACACTGCCAATACGATGAGGACCTTTTTCCAGGAATTCAGATGCAAACCTGAGATAGAAGTGGAAAGGAAACACAGAGTATAATAGATACAGAGAGAGAAGTGGTTACACAGAGGAGGAGAGTGAGTGGGAGGGAGAACAGAACAGGACAGCTATTAATCTTATTCTGTTGGGCATTTTATAAGGTCAAGGTCAGGTTAGTGTCATATTTTATAATACAGGATTGCACAATGACACAGTTCTATCTCCCGGTCATGCTACATACATTGTTTTACAAGAAAGAAGGACAAATAAGTTAAAGGAACATTAAAGCACAAAAAATAAAATATAAGTGGGACAAAAATAACAGCAATTTTCTAAATGCAAGTAAGAGAAACACTATATGCAAACATGCTGACACCACCATGACAACAGTGCAACTGCCCTATTATTGTCAAGATGTCTGTATCTTGTATGACTTTAACCTATTATGTAATAAATACAAAAATAGAGGAACTGCCAGATAAAGGAGGAAATGTGACAAGAAGTGTGGTGCCGCTGAAGATTTCACAAAAGGCTCCGATTTATCTTTGAGATTATTGAACTTTAACTGTAGATGTAATGCCACAAGAACAAATTGTATCTGGTTGCAGCTCTCCAACTATAAGACTTGTCATTATTGTGATTACATGTTTCTGCGGGCTAATAGCCTGTTACTGGAGCTGTGGTAAACACAGTTTTTGCTACTGTTTATCCAGCTCAAAACCAAAGTAGCAGGGAGGATAAAAAGCATTACCTGGACTAGATTCACAAATGGGTTGTACTGATGACCTTGCTGACAAAGGGGGTCTCACTGAGCACCCGGTCAGAGCAATTTTGTCTTAATGTGCTCCACCTCTCACTAGTACATTTCCATTAAACAGGACTTATGAATGAATGAACTATAAAGCCGTGCTTATTTCAGTGTTGATGAGATCATCTGTGTTCTAATCTATTTACCTTTCTTATTGGAATACCTTGCAACTGTAGCATAGTTATAGCAGTTTCATGATCTGCCGATGGATTCAATAATCAATAAAATATGAAGAAGAAATAGATAATAATAATATCTGGAGAAGAAAAGAATTATTGTTCAATATATGCTGCACCTGTGTATATTTGGTATTGGTCACTGAGTGTTGAATAAGCTGGCTGGCTAGAGTAAGTCTAGAAAATCACACACAAGAATGAAACGATTGTTATGCTTCAAAGTTAGCTGTCCCACAAAAAAAGATGTGGCGTAATCGTAACCCACCACTTTTGGAAATTCCCAAATGTATCCACGCCTTCATATGAGGGTTGGATTTTATTATTATTATTTATTATTTTATTATTATCAGTTTATCCTCATAGTCCATATTACATTAGGACTTTGAACACATGGCATACATTTTCCTCCTGAATCTGTTTGTTTTGTTTTTTAATTACAGTTTAATCAGATAAGTGGATGATGTTTTCTTTATCGTTGTATCATGTTGACAGACTTCTGCTATGATGGAGAAAATTGGATTATGTCTGTTCAGTGAAATGTAATCAATGTTGGGATGTAGTGTGGGTATATTAAGGCTGTCCTCGCCCGTGTTGAATGAGACGGTCTTTTTCTCTTCAACTGCAGATCAGCTTGTTGTCTGGTGTGTGTGTGTCCAACTTTTCAGCCTGTGGTCCAGAAGATCTTCCCTATCAGTGATCAGTTACAAACCGCCCAGAGGAACACTATTCTCAGTCAGGTTAACAACATTATTTATGGTCTTGACTATTCATTTTTAAACTTAAAGGGTCACAATTGGGAAGTATGCAGAATTCATTTTTAAAGTGTAGCAACATTATATCTTTGTAATAAATCACACTGTCCTACAACCCATTTTGTTTAGCCTATTTGAATGAGAGAGTGGTTTCTGTTTCATTTTGGTACATTACATAGCAAAGGAAACAGCTCACTTCGTAATAGAAGACCTAGCCATTTGCAAGTCTCAACACTTAAGTACTGTCATTTTTCCTGTGGATCTGCTTTGAGTTCCAGCAAAGCAACTAATAATGCCCTCAGAGGTCTAGACACTATCACACCCTGACAAGATGACATAGATAACACCTAAAACCTTTCTTTGAACCTCAGTAGCGGGGTTCCGGTTCCCCCACAGTACATGTGATCAACACGTAGCTGATGCCATACATTTTTTTTTATCTTTAATCTCCAAATAACTTCTCACAACTCACTCATCTCCTGCGGTGTCCTCCCCGTTAAGCAGGTTTTTTCCACCGGGTGCGTAATCCCACGAATTCTCAATGATCCCCACATAGTAAACTCTCTCCCTGCCGCGCTTCCCCTCCGCACGGGAGGAGAGAAAAAACAACAAACAGCTCACAAACAGCCCCAAAGTCCGTCCCATGTTCAGGCGATCGCTGCAGTGAGGCGCAGGGCTGCAGATGTTTAGTAGCGGGGTTTGGGTTCAAGATGTGCAAGTGTAAACCTGTCCTCCGCTGACTCTCCCATACGGGCTGAGCTTTGGCTATTAACAATGTGCAGCGGGGCTGTATGCAGCACTTATGAAACTAGGGAAGGGAAACAGATCAGGATAAACCTATATATCAAACTCAGGAAGAATGTGAGTGGGAAGATAGAGAAAAGCGAGAAGGCAGCAGGAGTGACATGTGTGGAAGGCGTGGAGAGTGAGAGGGGCATTTGGGGGAATTGTGGGGCAAGAGGAGAAGTGAGAGGTGATGGAGAGGTGATAGGCGGAGTGATACACGCTGATGCAGGTACTTTCTCCTTCTTCTCGTTGTCCCCTTTTTGTTACATATTCATACGTTAAAACTGATTTAGTAACCGCTGTGTACCGACTCCTGCCGATTTTAAAAACTCAATTACTTTTATACGGAGTTGCTCTTAGTGGTATATATTGTCTTGATCTTTATCTTCTGGAGCGGTAATTATTCTACATGAGCGTAAAGCCCAGACATAATATTAATATATACAAAAATTGATCACACTTCTCTATATTTTCCCAAAATGCAGACTAGAGGCGCGCCCATGGGGTCCATCTCAATTATACGCTCAAATTTTGTCCAAACAATCAAGGGTTTCTCAGAGACACAGTGGACGGGATAATAAAGGTGAGGGCCAAACAATAAAATGGTAACTATTACTAGGCTACCAGAGTTATTCGGATACTCCTGTGGCATTGATCTTATTAAGGGGGCCTACAATATTTTTTTATCCTTTGGATGACATTATACTTTTTTAGGTTCTAAATATGTGGAACTTGTTTATTTTTAGAATTGGTCCATCGGCAAAAGACTCATGATATAACTTGCTTATAAATTATCACTCATTGCTTATTAGTGTAGCAAACCACAAGGTAATGAATATTTATGTCCACATAAAGGACCACCGTAGATCTGATAGAGTCTTAAAGATTACAGCATATCAGAAAATTTCAAGTAATCGCGCACCTGGGGCTCTCTTTAAATATCAAAATAAACTAGATGGAGATAAGCTCACTCTGCATTTTATCTTTCTAGTGTTTTCGAGTTCATAATTCATAAAAGTACACTGTGGTCTATATGGAAAACTAGTTTAACTAAAATTGTTGTGATAGATTGGTGAGACATACAATAAGTACGAATATATTATTGGAGCTGTCCCAAGTTAATGAAAATGGGTTCTTGATATTCTGCCCATCAAGTGAGGAACCTCCTCTCCCATTATTCAGCTCGAGACGAGAGGGTCATCAGGGAAATGACAATCACCCAATTTTCGTCAGAAAAGTTTAGTTCTTATGTCTCTCATGGTATATCTATGGCTTTTGGAGTATCTCCTCCCTGCTACTTTGGATTATTGAAGGCTGGAAATAAGGCATTCGTAGCCTAGCAAAAACTGCTGGTTTTTTTTAATGTTTAACACACACAAAGACCTCCAGTAAACCAGATTGCAATTATATATAAGGCTCAAGCATGAAATACATTGTATTACAATGTCTTTACACAAACCATTATTATCATTATGGAAGCAGTTAACCCTTGAGATGCGTTGAGTATGCTAATGAAAAGAGACCTCGCAAATCTAAACAAGAAGTCACCTAAATTCTCGTACTTCTATCCCAGATAGTCTTAAAAAAAATTAACCTATCGTTACAGCTTATGATAGATAGGGTTCTCAAATATTCTCATACAAAAGTATATAGTAACGTGCAGAGTCGCTTTTTGTGTAAATTACTGTTACGACAGACATTAAAGCATATCTTTATATTCTTCTTTGTGTGAGTCTGATTTTTCCTTGCGCATTAATATTCCTTTATTCCTTTATTCGTCCCACAATGGGGAAATTCCAATGTAACAGCAGCAGTGGATAGGGAGAAAAATAACAGTGCAGCTGATGGTGTCCTGCACGGGGTGGACACATTGTCCAAACAATAGGCTTTGCTACTCATCCTCCTCTCTCCCAACCACCTTGCACCTGAGTCCAGGTGCAACCCAGGGACAGAGCTGGCCCTCTTAATCAGTTTGTCGAGTCTCTTCCTGTCGGCTGCTGAGATGTTGCTGCTCCAGTAGACCACTCCAAAGAAAAATGGCTGATGCCACAACAGTATCGGGGATCTTAGTTTTAGCAACCACTGCACTTTTCAACAAGTGGAAAATTTTAAAGCCAACTCCCAATTTCCCTCAACCCAGCACCTACACTTTCCATCTTCCAACCTCTCAACCTGTGTCATCCTGTACATCAAATGGGTTAGGCTGACACCTGCTGACCAACTCTGGGCAATACAACTGTAGAGACCAAGGTGGGTGAACTTTAGCTCTGCCTTTACGAAGTAAAAGGACACCTTGATAATACATCTTGCTTCCCTCATTTGTTTAGCTGATTGTAATCCTTGAGCTTCCTATTTCTGATAATCCTCACAAATATCTCAGTACAATCTGCACTCCAAGGACAGCCGTGATATGGTGAGAAAATGTGCATTGGGTAGTGGCTTTACAGGAAAACAAGGTCCTCAAATAAACTGAATAATAAGCCCTTTTATTATTCTGTTATGTGCTTGAAGGTTAAATTCGGCTCAGATTCGGACTGTGTTTTCTTTTGTATCGTAAAGCACCATCGTCCAAATCTATAGAGAGAACACATTGTTCTACTATAGGTTGACCTGTCGTGTATTCTCAGTCAGATCCCAGCCCAGTTCTTTACTCTGGGAGAAGAAACCTGGGGAAATTCAGTGTGATATATATATATTATTTATACCTTAAACATTGGAGTATTTGCAGCTGAGTCAGATTCTCATACTGTTCCCAAATTGGTTTGTGGCTCTGTAATGTGTGTGCTCTTACTTTATGTGACAGTCTAACCAAAGGGACAAAACATGCCAAGTTGTGTGTAATTATCTCCACTACCACCAAATGAATTAAAAAAAAGAAGTAAAACCATGCGACTGTGTACCATAACATGCACTTGACCACCAACAGGACCCAGCACACTTGAGTCAGATTAAGCCTAATCTGATTCCAGATTTAGGCATTTAGTTGAAGATTAAGGCAGATTTAAGTATTTAGTTCCATCCACAGTGAGCAGGTGGGAAATGATGTGTGCAGCAAAAAACAAACCTCTTACATTTTGTCACACAGTGGCCCATCTCTTTCATACTAATCTGGCTAATTCTGGTTTTAATGAACAATTTGCTCAAGTGCCTCTCCATGTCTCTCTATATTATGAGAGTAGGTTTAGAAGCTGGATCTTCCGAGCATAGTTTATAAATCAAACTAAAAACTAACATCAGAAACAGATGGTTACATAGCTGTATGGCGATTCTAACGTTATGTTTCTTTAAAGTTTAGTTTTCAATATCATACATACATCTTGTAAAATGAATTAACATTTATTTTAAAAGATAAAAGTATTTTTTTTTTTCATATATGGTAAATGAATACACCACTGATTTTGAATACACCACTGATTTATTATTTATTATTTGATCACGGTCCAGTCCAGACAGCGCCTTGCACGTACACAAGTCTTTAGCGTGACCGCGCTCCCCTCGCAGTGACCGCGCACGGCAGCGCGTCACCGCGTCTTCCTGCCGTCGCTGGTTGTCAGTGGAGCACAGACATGGCCGCTCTCAGTAAGATACCGCACAGCTGCTACGAGCTCGGCCATACCTGGAACCCGTCCTGCGTGCATTCCGCTTTGGATGTAACCAGGGGTGCCTTGGAGGTCTCGTTCAAAATATACGCCCCTCTTTACCTGGTGAGTTTTGCTGTTTTAACCTGCAACATTTGGGACTTGTAGACTCTGAAGCTAAAGGTAGTTAGCTAACCAAGTTCAGTCCAACCGAGGCTACCTTGGCTCTGTCGTGAACATTAGCTGATATGTCACCAGCTTACTGTCGGTGGGGGCTAAGTTCAAGTTCATGCACCGACTTGTTGAAAGTTACAAAAGCAGCGTTGGCGCTATGTTTCCCTTTTAAAACCGAGCCTGACACACTCACAGTAACCGGCTACTGAACATATCTGATAAGTTCAGCACACCGATGAAATCCGGTTGACTCGTTTGACCAGTTAGACATGCTTTTCGGTGCATTTTTAAGTTTTCCCAATGATTTGCCAACATTAACAACAGTGACTCAACTCTCCACTTCTGTGTTTTGTATTTCAGATAGCGGCAGTTCTAAGGAGAAGGAAAAAGGATTACTATTTAAAAAGGCTTCTCCCTGAGATCCTGTGGTCTACCTCTTTCCTCACTGCCAATGGAGGTCTCTACATTGTTTTCTTCTGCATTCTCAGGTTAGTACACACATACACACTGTCCATCAACATGGTGAGCTGCAAGGGCTCCTGAAACTGAATATATGCATCTGTCATCTAATGGTTTACACAGCGTTGTGAAATAAACAAACTCACATAAGCTGTGTTGCTTGAATGTGACCTTTTGTGGTTTTCTTTTAAACAAACAAAAGTTATGTTTACGTTCAGTGTTATTCACCAAAATGCCTCCACAGGGTTCCCTTTTAAATACTAGGTAGGATTAACTTAAAAAATAAAAAATATAAAAAATAAAATAAATAAATAAAATGAATAGAGCAAGGGGCTTAAAATGAACTTTTCTGAATTCCCTAACTTAACTCTTGTTTTTATTTTGGTTTTTATTCAACATAATATAGTTTATTAACTGCATTGTCCCCTATTGCAGTTCTGCACTTATGTCTGACTACAAAATTGAGATCATCCTAGGTATTTGGCCACAATCCGTTTCATTATTCTTTTTTTCCATTGGTTGAGTTACTGTTTTTTTCTGACAGTTTGATGAATAAATAATGACAAACAGGGACATTGTCTATTTGATGTAAATAAAAAAATCTACAAAGGGAGGGAGAAGATCGAAAAAACTATTCAAATATTTACACGCTCAAACAAACTATTTACATATAAGCTTAAGGAACACCCTAATCCAGAGATCTGGAGAGGAAGCGTGCCAGAGAAGTTCAGACATGCCCTACACCGACTAACTTAAGGGGAGAGATAAAGACACCAGTGCTGTTGGCAGAAGAACTCTGGACTGAGCAGCATGCATTGGAATTAATTACCTATTAATAATATAATGTATTTGAATGTATTTTTTGCCATTTCCCTAAAGGTCGGAAGACGTTGCTGAATTTGTTTTAGGTTGCTTTTTAGAAATAAAGTTGCTAAGAGGGTCTGGAAAGCCACTATTTCTAACGAGAAAGAGTTGCCAACACTGGGGCTGTGAAGCACTGAAATAAAGTGTGGAGATGCGACACTATAAATGTACAGTACATCTGGAAAGTATTTGTTCCCTCAAAAGTCTTTTGAGGGAAAAAAATACTTTGACAAGGTGAAAAAAGTTTGTTGGAAATTTTGCAATATATTAAGAAATAAAAAATGTAAACACATCGCATGCTAGCAGTCACAGATTCACCAGCCTGGCCCTCGTCAATGACAACCCAAAATCGAGCTCAGGTGCATCCTGTTTCCACTGATCATCCTTCTACAACTTCCACCTGTGGTAAATTCAGTTGATTGGTCCTGATTTGGAAAGGCACACACACACCTGTCTATATAAGGTCCCACAGCACAAAACATGCCATTAGGTCCAAGGAATTGTCTGTAGACCTCTGAGACAGGATTGTATAGAGGCACAGATCTGGGGAAGGGTACAGAAACATTTCTGCAGCATCGAAGGTCTCAGTGAGCACAATGGCCTCCATCATCTGTAAATGGAAGACGTTTGGAACCACCAGGACTCTTCCTAGAGCCGCCTGGCCAATCTGTATAATCGGGGGAGAAGGGTTTTAGTCGGGGAGGTGACCAAGAACCCGATGGTCACTCTGACAGAGCTCCAGTGTTGCTCTGTGGAGAGAGTAGAAGTTTCCAGAAGGACAACCATCTCTGCAGGCACTTACCAATCAGGCCTGTATGGTAGAGTGGCCAGACAGAAGCCACTCAGTAAAAGGAACATGACAGCCTGCCTGGAGTTTGCCAAAAGGCACCTGAAAGACTCTCAGACCATGAGAAACAAAATTCTCTGGTCTGATGAGACAAAGATTGAACTCTTTGGCGTGAATGCCGAGCGTCATGTCTGGAGGAAAACAGGCACCGCTCATCACCTGGCCAACACCATCCCTACAGTGAAGCATGGGGGTGGCAGCATCATGCTGTGGGGATGTTTTTCAGCGGCAGGAACTGGGAGACTAGTCAGGATCGAGGGAAAGATGAATGCAGCAATGTACAGAGACATTCTTGATGAAAACTGAAAACCTGCTCCAGAGTGCTCAGGACCTCAGACTGGGCCGAAGGTTCACCTTCCAACAAGACACTGACCCTAAGCACACAGCCAAGATAACAAAGCAGTGGCTTCGGGACAACTCTGTGAATATCCTGGCCCAGACTTGAACCCGATTGAACATCTCTAGAGAGATCTGAAAATGGCTGTGCACCGCGCTCCCCATGCAACCTGATGGAGCTTGAGAGGTCCTGCTAAGAAGACTGGGAGAAACTGTCCAAAAATAGTTGTGCTAAGCTTGTAACGTCATACTCGAAAACACTTGAGGCTGTGAGTGCTGCCAAGGGTGCTTCAACAAAGTATTGAGCAAAGGCTGTGACTACTTATGCATGTTATATTTTTGTTCTTCATTTTTAATACATTTCAAACAAACTTTTTCATGTCGTTATGGGCTTCTGTATAGACTTTTGAGGAAAAAAATGAACTTAATCCACTTTGGAATAAGGTTGTAACATAACAAAATGTGGAAATGTGAATACTTTCCAGATGCACTGTAAGAGGACAGACACCAGTGCTGTTGGCGGAAGAAACATGGACTTGACAGCATGCATGGGAATGAATTACTAATTAATAATATAATATATTTGAATATATTTGTCACCATTTCCCTGATGATGGGAGGAAGTTGCAAAATTTCTTGTAGGTTGCTTTTTAGTATTTTTTTTTTTTTTGGGCCTTTTATTGCCTTTATGATAGTGA
>NW_023339763.1:13570531-13631423 GCF_004916995.1 Morone saxatilis | reverse complement strand
TGACCGAGAAGGAGAACCAGGGCACCTCAGAGAAGACTTCCAGGCGCCAAACTCTTACCTCCCTTCCTGAGCTCAAAGGTCAGAGAGAGGCCCTGCTGTGTTGGGGAAGAAATCAGGATCATATGATGAGCCTGATGTTAGGAAACCAATAAAGGTCTCCTGCAGAGGTGGAGACGATAGGACAATCTCCTACATTCATATTATTCAATTTAGCTGTGAAAAATGCTGCTCAGGAAAGACTTAAATAAGACATAGTGACGTCATCATATTTGAAGGAGTTTAGTAGGAAACCTGGAGACTCTGGTCGTGGTGGTGGTGATGAAGGAATGAAGAGAATACTGAAGATCTGGATTTGACAAGCTCAACCTGGGCACTGAATATGATGAGCTGGAGTTGAGGAGGGCCGCAATGATTTCGCACTGAAATGAAAGCAGCAGAAAGGAGAACCGATTTAAAGTTTGGCGGCAGCAACCAGATTGGCTGGAGGAAATTGTGGCTAGATCTGATTGGTTTAACTGAAAGAGTAAACGCCCATTGTCAGCTGATTAGAAAGGAGAGTGAGAGAACAGCTGAGCTTCAATAGTTGTTGACAAAGTTCAGAATTCACATCATCATCTTGTATCTGATCTGTCTGAATTTATGTATAGGAATATAAAAAAACAGATTTGAGGGAGTTTTTGATTGGTTGTACAAACATAATTCATAAATAATCTACTATTTTAGATCGATAGTGGTTTTGCTTTCCTCAAGTGGACTAGTAGTTTCTAACCTAAGGCCCAAGGATGCATGCATGTTTGATACGTAAGCAGAAGGCTTGTGCATCCCAAACACTTCTGTTGGGGTGTGCACGCCTTGTATGGAATATGTATAGGGGCCTATAGTAAGTTAGCACTGAAGAACATTTGTTGATGTTAACTTTACACTTTAAAGTACTTTCTATCGGCATGGTGGCTGTTCCTACATGATCCAACTGATGTGGACGTTAACACCCTCAAGTTAAACCTGAGGCTCAACACATTAACTCTATAATTACTGTTGCATTTTGGGCTACAGTACAGAGCTGAAATTACAAATATGTGTTACTGTCCTAATACTTTCTGACTGCACTGTGCAAAGGTGATTAGATTGTAGAATCTATAGCTATGCATGTTGATAATATTGCATATCATTTAAAGCATTCACAGATGAAAGTACAATATGGCAAGCATTAGGGGGCAGTCCACTAAAATGTATCACAAAGGAATTTAAAAATGATGAGCTGACAAAGATAAAGATGACATTTACATACAGGGATGGAGGTTTGAGGTCAATAACTATCGTAACATAGTTATTAATACTATCCTATATATAATAACAGCATCCTCTTTGGATGCAGTCCAAATAAATCATCTAAAGCCCTGTAGATTCAGACAGATCAATAGTTCCAGTTTTTAAATACAAAGTGATGATGGAAAAATTTAAATTGAGATTTTTTTAAAATACATTTTATTAACCCATACAGCAAAATGATATTAAACCACCCTAGAATCAACATCATAGATTGAATGTGCTTTTTCTTTGGTTTGATACAAAAGTCACATTAAAAAAGAAACAAATGGCAACATACAATATTTACATTTAGTCAGTATAATTATGTTTTATATGCAGACAGGTTTAGATGTCATAACATCAGAACATGATACCTTTTTTAAATATTTACAAGTCAGTTTGAAAGATCTTCAACCAAACATTTCACATTTTAGCTCAGTCACATACCTGTATATCATTGGAAAGGGAAAATACATAAACATAAATAAACAACACATTAATAAAATGGAAAATGATTAAAATCTATCATTATCTATTCAGGCTATAAGGGCCAAGGTCTGCTGCTACAGCTCAGGGATATGCCCTGCATTTTAGCACTGTATCAGTAATGATGTGCTCTTCAGTCTCTCTATTATCTTAAACACAAAATCAATCAAAGAAAGAAAGAATTAATGCATGCCACTGTGTGTTTGTGTCTTTTTATTGGTTTGGGGACAGTTGACACAGTTACATTATGGGTTAAATTTGTTTTAGGTGAAGTTAAGGCTATAGTTATAGTTAAGGTTAGGATATGTCTCCAGGAAGTGTATTTAAGGCAATTGAATTTAATGCAAAGTTCTCCTAACTGTCAAAAACTGCTCAGTTTATGTGGCAGTATGTCCGTGGAACTATAGTACTTCGAGAAGGAAGTGAGGTAAAGTACTTCACTCTCACAAAAAAACAGGGAACTGTACACTCTTAAAAATGTTCACTTGTCAGGAATAGTTTGGGCTTTTAATTTGAAAGTAGGGACACACACATGGGACACAGTGTCTGTTGAGCTGACGGTGGTATGGACTTCAGTGTCAGACTTCTACAAACAAACAAAAATGTGTTGATGCAGCAGCTTACACACCTGATGTCAAACCACACCTTTAATGAGACACTAAATGTGCAGAGCTGAGCAGAGTTCAACTTTAATGATGTGCATGATTCAGAGTTTTCCTTGTGTGTCTCAGGACAGTCTGCTCTTTTTTAGGAGAAAGAAATGTTGTACTGTACTCTTTATTTTGTGCTCTTTGCACAAGTGACGTCTCTGCACTAGCTGGACATAGATTGGCATTCAGCTGTGTTATAATTTTAGTTTTTTAAAGAATTGAAATGAACACAATGTAAACTTAAGCATCACTACCTAGAAGCAAAAAAAAGGAGCACAGAGCTTGTGTTGGATTGTTTTCCAGTATATTGGTATTCAGGAAAGAGCCTATTTAATCCAGGCTGGGATACATATGATGTATGTGATGTGGACAGGGGCTGGCATAAACCTTTAAACCACATGAATTGCTGGGTAGAATGTGGCCAGTAAGTGAGTGATTTTGGCCTGTTGTTAGAAATAAAGTGTCTGGTCTCTTGTAGTATAACTCCTCTTAAAACACCCTGTTCTCATTTGTTTCATGCACTCCATATTGTCGCATAATCCCAGGCAGCGACTGCCACGGTTTTGCGATGCCATGTGGTATTTAATGGCACTTATTATGACCCTGCAGGATTCATTAAAATTAAGATGCATCTCTGATTATGTTTAACATCTGCTTCATATTAAAAGATGCGCTCCCAGGTCACAAACCCCTGGAGATATTCTCTCCCTTGATGCTAGGAAGACATTTGACCATTAGAGATGGATTAATTAAGGTCTTTGCTCCACAACATCCAGGCTTAAATAAAACCTAATTTTCATAATTGAGGATTTTAATATCCTGTCTACAGTTTAGTGCTGACAGGTGATGCATGCATGTTCAGGTTCATAGTCTCTAGGCTCTCCTAGGCCCCTAGAGTTGTCTTTTATCTCCTCTATTATTCTCCTTATCTCTGGAACCCATTACCAAATCAGTATGAGTCTATTGGCCACCAGCCAATCACCATTTTCGATACTTCCCATTGTATCCCTCTGTCTGCTGATGACATCTTGATTTTCATCCTTAAAAACATATTGTGTAATTTCCACTCGGAGATATACTGTGTGTAGTGTCACTGTTCAGAAGATTGGACATAAATCTACTCAGTATGCTTTGATGTGGGTATGAGAGAGCTGATTGACAGAACTAGCCATTTAGTATTTTATCTGAGATCTTCTGAGGAGAATTTCCCTCCCCAATAGGTTCTCTCTTGTAGTGGACGTCTCAGCTTGGCCATTAATCAAGTCATATCAGTGAAATGTCTCAAAAGTTTGCTGAAGCTAAATGCAACTCATCCATCACATTACTGAAAGGCTTCATATGTAAGCGATGTAGACATTTTTCTTCTCTATCCCTTGTCAACGGGGGATATGATCTATATGCAAAGTCAGGTTCTTCACACATTTGATTAGTTTGTGAGGTCCTCCAGAAAGAGAGCAGAGGATGAAAGACAGAGGGTAGAATAACAGTGAAAGGTACAACTGGAAGAAAGGGGTATGGTGGGGCAGTGAGGAAGAGAAAGGTGGAGAGGAGGGGAGACACAGAAGGAAAGACCGATGGAGGGGTAGGAGGGAGATTGGGTTACTTGCAGATAACATCGCTGTGTGATAGATTCTTGTGGAGACTAAATTGGGCTCGTGGGCTGAGAGGGAATCAGTCTAAGTCCTGAGTGATAGGCAAAGAGAACGCTTATCAATGACTAGTGAAGGGAAACTGGACACCTCCTGAATGGCCTCATGATAAAGCTGCTCATTTGTGTGTGTTTCTTGAATGGACCACAGCCCGGTAATCGATAATTCTTTGACATCAATTCAAAACACACCATTTCATTCTTTATGTAACCCGTACTTTGGCTGACATAGGTATTAGTCTGACCATTACAGCTGCACTCTAAAAAATGAACAGCAGACCCTTACAGGCAGACGAGCCTCATGGTACTTTTGTTTTGGGGTTGAGCACAACATATGTAGTCGAACGTCTGTAGCTAAGGCTTACCAAACCTAGTTAGCTTAGCATAGCATTCGCAAAAACACACACAGGGCACAGTAAAATCTTTAACCAGTGGAGACTCCATTAGATTCTGCAGTAAACAAATGAGATTCATACACTGGTAGGCAGATTTTGGACTACCTACCTATACCTCTGGACACAGCAATGTTAGCTGTTTCCCTCCATTGTGCTAAGCTAACTGTCTCCTAGCTCTTAACTCCATATTTACTGACACGAGAGCGGTATGAATATTCTCATCTGACTTTCAGATAAACACATTTCCTTAAATGTTGAACTATTCCTTTAATAATGTGCACTGGTGTTAATGACAAGGTGATCAGAAAGTCACTATGGCTCTTCTTTGTCTCTGTTGAGTAAGTGCACTTGTCCCCATTTTCAACCCTCTCCGTCTCTTTCGGTCTGCTCACTGTCCCACTAAACTGGCTTTAAAAGCTCCGACCAGATGGCTCAAGAAAATGAATGGCTGTGGCTGTATATGTGTTTGTGTGTGAGAGAGAGGGTGCATGTGTGCAGTGACACATCCAGGGTTAAGAGGGACATTAGTGAAAAGTGATTTTGACAACCCATCAGGGAAAGAAATTTCTTAGTCCTTCACCTTGTTCATTCATCTCTATCTCTGTATCTCTCCTTCACATGTTCAATCTTTCCTTTGCTCTCCATATTTTTGCATGAGCATCTATTTAGTTCTCAAACGGGGTTATTTTAAAAAGCTGTCTGGCACGTCTTAGTGCTGTGAAGCAAAAACAGCTCTGAGAAGAACATAAAGGACATAAACAAATTTTTTTACCTACTGAAAATAGCAAAACTGAGCCACCTTAATTTTGAGTGAATACGGGTTGTTATTTCTGCAAAAAAGAAAAGCTGAAAAATATTTAATTTACACCCTTTTAAGGTCATATTTTTCCCAAACTCTGTACACAAATATTAAAAAAGGCAACATGAATTTTGTACAATAAATGATGCTTCAACGCTTTCTGAAGCAGAAAGACAGGTAATTATGTCAGTATATTTAATCTTTTCCTAAAGACGTGAAGAAATGAAGCAAATTATGATTACATAGATCCTTCCTGTCAATAAATTGCTCACTCATTGTCATTCCCCATTTGAGCCATTAGTCAAAGGTGTACGTCAGCCAGTTCTCCAGAAACTTTATTGTTTTGACTGGAGGGGAAAATGTTCCTTTCCGCAAAATTTAGTTTACACAGGAAACTACATGTCTCATGTTAAACTGCCTTTGTGGCTCACTTGCAAACTCTGGTAAAGTAAGTATGTATTGAAAATGTGATGATAATATCAGTGTTGATATACCTATACGCCTTGTATGCATTAATAGGGAAAGACATGCAGAGATGTAAAGAAGTGCTTGGTGTGACTTGAAGAAGATTTATCATGCTATACAAATATACAGCATAGATAAATGATAAAGAGGATTCATAGTGCATATTTTTTCCTGAGGGAATTCACTTCTCTTCTATGTCACAGACATATTAATCACCTCCGGGAGGCAGAGTGACAGCATGATAGTTTCATGAATTAATAAAGCTCTTGCTATACAACAAAGCCTTCCGGTTAATCCAAATAAGGTCATAACTCAGTTGCATTTGTTTGCAAAAAGTCATGTACTACACGCTGCACACACATACACAAAAAGCAGCTACCACTGCTCTATTGCAGCATTTTTTATTGAGGAGATAGCACAGTGTTAATACTTATTATTCAGAAACAGTGGGGAGGTGTCGAGCTCAGCAGTCTGCCCATTTTTTAATAAACAGCACACTGCTGAGCTAAATCATGTCATAGTGACTGTGTGTGTGTGCATGTGTTTGCATGAAAGGAACACACCACACACAGGAAAACTAGACAAAGTGAGAACAAAAGAACTTGTGTTTTTATTGTGGAACAATTCAATTGCATAATTGGATTCCCATCCTGTTTTAGTGGATTAAAAAAACAAAATTAACAAATTTTAAATTTTAAATTGTGAACATGGTGAACTTTGAGTGCTGAGTTTCTTGTGCTGCTGAGAAGGAACAGCAAGAACAAAATGATGAAATACTTAATTTGCAATTGTTCCCACACACAGAAGTATTGAGCTGCACACTGCCAAGTAAGAAGGAGAAAGTGAAATTCTGAATCAATTCAGCCCACACCGAAAAAGTGTGCTTTTAAAGAACAGTCAACAATGGAAGAACTATCATGATTGATAATAAGTGCAATTGAAATTTGTGAGATATGAGTCAATTCAATCATCACCCATAATTTAATCATTGAATCAGTTAAATAAATCTAGCACGTACACATTTTTGTGTATTTTATATTATTTGTTTTGTTATAGATTGTGCATCCCATACATTTGGTTGCACTTTTATGCAATGATCAGGCCAAGTTAGTTTTTGAAATTTAAAATATATATTTGAGGGATCACTATTCTTAAAAATTGTTTTAATGATAAAACATATGAATTAGAAACATACCTACATTATAAAACCAAGTTTATAGTCACCCGTGTTACTTCATTATTAATTAATTCAAGACCTCAGTCCCAGGAGACAGAAGCCTATTGTTTATTCAAGGGTTCAGTGTTGTCAAGGAGATAAGGACACCTGCACATCCGCACCATAACTCTGTGAGGAAATTACTGATTCGCTGGTAAATATGTCCAGGAATGCGAGGCACATAATGCTATAGTGGGAAGGCAAACACATTACAGTGAAAGGCATTCTGAGGTCAGACAGGTAAGATATGGATGAAAAGTCAAAATGTTGTAGTTTTTATAATAAGTAAGTCTCTGTGTTTCCATCTCTTCTGCAGATCCTCCACATACATGATGTTATGGAGTGCTGTGCTTATTATACAGTAAGAAAAAGAGGAAACACACAACTTTAGAAACCATGTTTATGTTGTCATTGTGCTGTCACACTTTTGGTAAGCATATACGTAAAAATGACTGTCTCTTTAATCAATACCTTTTTTACTGCCAGATTATCATGTTTAGGAATAACAATATTCTAGATTGCGAACAGGAGGATAGTGATAAAGTAACTATGGATGTCAGCTGTCATCATCGACATTAAAGACTTTAACTGCTAATTTGAATTAATTTATTTAATGTGCTCTAATTTTCATGGGGAAAATGTATTGTTAAATGTTAACTGAGACATTTAAGAGGCATACTGCTGCACTGTTTCACTAGAAACACTCAATTTAATTAGTCGAAATTGCACCAATTTTACCAAGATTACAGTCATTCTATATTTTAACACCCAGTATGTAAATGCATCTCATTCCATGCTAAATGAGCAGACATTTAAAACATCTTGTGGAATCTAAATCACAATTTTATTAAATTTATGTGCATGACTCATGTATGAATGGGATTCGGCTCTTATAGTTTGTTACACTTATGGCAAATGGATTTTTATAAGCTTTATACTGTATGTTTTTGACTTCTATACATCTGTCTTGGAATTAAAAAGGGAATCAATGGTTACCATAGAGAAATGTTAACTATTGGCTGACAGGTTGACAAAGAATCAAGCCGGTTCCTTTCAGGGTTTGACAGCCGCTTTCACACAATATGTAACATTAGCAATGATTTCTTAGCAGCACCGTGGCAACAGCATAAATGCTGGACTCCTGCTATATCACTCACAAGCAGGGGGTCTCTTGACAGAGATGACGGCATTTAGTCAGCTCAAAGAGGATGTGACATGCTAATCCCTCCTGGTCTGCAGCATCTGCTTAATACTGACCCATGTCCCGATGCACTGGCAGCAGCCGTCGCCATAACATCTGTTTAAAGGTGACCCTCACCCCTGTGTAGTACCTTGGTGTAAAGTCGTACCTTTCTCTTGACATAGATCATTACCTCTGGCCAAACCGCAGGGGGCAGTGTGTGCGAATTGAGAAGCATGTGGAGTCAGAGCTCAGTGAAAAACATCTGGTTCATCGTGACCCCTTTACCCCCGACCTCTGATAGAGCTACAACTTTTGATAACCCTTTTTTCATTCTTACAGCTGGGTGGTGTCAGCCTTCTAAGTGGAATGATTGTGATAATATAATGGGTTTTGGGAAGTGTACAGTGACTCCAAGATGTTCTGCTCCTGTCTTAACTTCTTTATACTTTTAAGGAGTTTTTAAAGTAGGTCAGAATTAAAAAAAAATCACATCATATGAGGTCACCTATCTATGACACCAAAATAAGCTCTCTATAGCTCCCTGTTGTATAAATCAAATCTGTGTCAACTTAAGCTTTTCTTCTGTTTCATACAGTCTCCGTGTCCAGAATTAATAATAAGAATTCTGATCTGATGCCTAATAATACATGAATATATTATAGCAGGGTAGGCAATGTCCAAATCAGCAACCATGGTTCCTTCGGTTAAGAGTAGATTATAGAAGAAGTTGTCTTCAACATTTGAACGATAAAGAGCTAAAGTAGAACAGCATTGTTGTACAATGAAGCTTTAAGAAGAATGTGGGCATCGGCTTGAAATGTGGTTCTCATCAGACCACCAATATATGGTCTTTCCTCCAATGGAGTGATTGATAATGTCACATTATTTATGTCATTATTCAGGAGAATCTATTCTATCTAAATAAAATTCCAAATACAAGGCTTAGTGAGAATAGCTCATGTTTGTCCATCTCATACAGAGAAGAACAAAGGGAAGAGACACAGTGAAAGGGAATGATTGCTTGTGCCAAACCAAAAGGTGCTTTTTGGTTTGTTCTTGCAGCAATTACATAACACAAGCTGTCATCCCTGATAAGAAGTGGTTTGTGTGTTTATCAGTACAGTACACATATGCATAAAATAGAGACACACATGCAAAGAGAGTGTTATGTGATCTAATAAACTATCAAAATTCTTTAGCTATTTAATGATGCACCACCATTCAGACCACCCGAGGACACACACACACACACACTAAATGTCACAAAACTCTCATTTAACACTGTGCTTTCTCATCATTTGGAGCTGTGCCCTAAAACACACAGTCTGGAATGGACAAACCTCGGGCTTTTTATATCCTCCATTAGTTGTGCAGCAGATATAAATTAGCAGTATCACTGCAACCACGGCAGCATCCAGCCAAAGGCCGACTAATGCTTTGCAATCCTCCATAAAGCTCACATTCCACTATGATATACTCCTACTACACGGGTGTCTCACATAAAATGAGCTTCGTAGGCATTTGGACAGACACACAGTGATGTTTTCGCTCTGTGCTGTTATTACTTTAGATGTGAAACACCACAGCTGCTATTAGTCTAGTGTCCAGACTGTCAGCTTTAATGGATATGTTCTTCCACATCAAATGAGCAGTTAAAACTTCTTCCACATTTTGTCAACTTTACCCAGTGCCAGTGCTATGCAGATTATTGTGATAAATTAAAGAAAATGACAATAAGCCTATTTTTAGACAGATAAACAGAAAAATTAGTTCCTATACTTTAATCTTTTACTCAGTAAACATTCTGCATTTTTGTGTTTATTTTTTTGTGTGTTTTTGTGAATTTGTTATTTACCCACTGTTCTTTTCCAGCATCGCCTTACACTCAGACAGTCACACACCCAACAAGCTGCCCACATCTTATCTGTTGGCCACAGAGGAACCCAAAAGGAGCAACTGAGGTTTGCCTCAATAATGGGTAAAGAGAGACCTACTCATTGACATACATTAACAGGTAATACCACATGGCACTGCACTTCAAACTTCACCCAGTTAAGGCCACTGTGTTGTCATCTCTGGCACCAAATGTTAGTGTGTTCAGACTCTTTGACAAGTTAAAGGCACCAAAATTGTGCATTTTCTCTTCAGCTCTTGATATACTACTGTATCTCTGGATTTTATTTTCATTTTGTTTTCGCAACATATGAAAGATGCCTATAATCCTTGCACGGCTCCCTGACATGAGGTGACTGTGCCTGTGTGTCTTAAATGGAGGTCAGCTGCCTGGTCACTGCTGGTCTTGGGCCTGAACTTCAGAAAAAGTCAAAAGGTGTTGCTTGAGGATCTCAGTGTGTTCATAGGCTCGTGTGGGGAAAATTCCGTCAAAGTAAAGCTTGTAGACATCAAAGCCTTTTTCTGCACAAATTCTTTCTGATGGCATCTCGAAGCACAGCAAACAGGTTGTAGTGTGTGTGTGTGTGTGTTAGTGTGTGTGTCTGGACGATGTGTGAGTGTGGTTGCGGCTACACATGGTCAGCACAATTACCGAACATCAAAGGCTACTAACATCTCTGCTGTCATCCCTGGTCGATCTCTCCCAAAGTGAGTCATCCTGCAAAGTGAACAGAGATCTGGATACTGCAGAAGAGGAAGGAGAGGAGGGATGAAGAGGGAAATGAAGATGAGTTATGGGCAGGTAATATAATGGAGCAAAGCGATTAAGGAAAAGATTGGGATTGATAGAGAGATGGAAAGAAGTGGCTCTGACTGAAGGGCTGAAAGAAGGTGACCAGAGATGTGGGCGAGTGAAGCGACATCATAAAGAAGAGGAATGTATTTGCATATGGAGCGGCTGATGCCTTCGAGACAGCTCCAGCTCTCGCAGCTGGCAGACTGACAGCACTGGGCAGGTGTGAGGCTCGGCACCGTGGCACATTCAGAAAGTGACACTTAACAAGAGTTGTGTGTGTGTGTGTGTATGTGTGTGTCTATGTGTGTGTGGAGGGGGCACCATTCATCTTAAACAGCCCTTTGTGCAGCAGCCTTCAAAAATAGAGACATGCTGTATCAGTTCTCTCTCTTTTCCCCAGCACATCCATCTGCATCCTTTCTAATTGCTGTTCCCTTCTCTACAATTTTCTGTTCTTCCTCTCCCAATGTTAAACCAAGGGGCAGGAAGGTGCTTTATCGACTGAATGGTGAACATTCATGTCATTACATTATATAAAAACCTGAGGTATGGGTCTGTACTGATGACTGATTTTAGGACCTATTTCATTATCTTTAGAGAGCACAGCTTTGTATCAAAATGTCCTACATGAACATGTTTAACTTTGTTGCTTGGCCAAGAGGTGGGCGATTCTTCATTCTGAAACAGTCTTGCTCTGACAAACCTAAATGAATGCATCAATCAATATTCCCCCCTTGCTTCCCATCTTGCTTTATTCCCTTGTCATTTCACTGGTGGCGACAAAGCAGCTAATTTTAAACAGGCAGCACAAATTGGCAAGTTAAGGCCATATATTTTGTCATCTGACTTCATTTTTTCCCCCCTGTAATGTTTCTGTGTGCTGTTTTGCTCTGGGGCTTTTTGAATCACGGTCAAATTTGCCTTATCAGCTAATCTCTTTGTGACTAGACAAATTCAAGGTCATTCATTATATATTTGAATCTTGAGCCAAATTCACCAGTTGTTTCCTTTCGTGAAAAGAATATCTAATAATGGCTTTAAAAAGTTGGCTTTCAGCGAAACCATATCTTCTTTTCACTAAGAAACTTATTGACAAATCCAATATTGATAACAGAAAGTAAAATAACCCTGAGTGAGAAAAGAGAAATAAGTACAGAAAACTGCTTTGTATTTGCAGAAAGTCTAAACTCTAAGCTGTAAGGCTTTTGAGTTTCTAAATAATGAGTCTGAAGTATTTAATTTTTGCCGCTCTAAAGAGATGAATGCATTTGATAAAAAAAACTGCTCTTTTTTTAGGTAGTATGGTTATGGGATATTACTATAACATTCCCATTAACATTACATTTAAGGAGTGATTGGCCATGAAAAATGATGTTGACAAGTTGCTGAATATAGGTGTACCAGAATACAGTTCTGGGTTTGGGTTTTGTGACAGCTCAGTGGACTATGCTGCGTGCTATTCAATCACTGCATGGCTTCAAATCCATTGCTGCCTGTCATCGCACCTGTCTCTTCCATCTGTCCTGTTATTCTTCCTCACCATCAAACAAAACTGGAATAATATTAACAAAAAAACTTTGTGAAAGTTTGAGCATCGTTTATTTTCTCAAGGGAATGTAAACACTTGGCTGCAAAATCTCCTTGACATTGATGAAGGAATGCAAAAAAAAAAAAAAAAACATTAATGCAAAACAATATTTTGCATGAAAAGCAATTTCTGCCCGGTCTTCCTCAACTTCCCTGTCCCAGTTCACAAAACTGTTCTGATTGATTGAGTGGTAATTGAGGTTTTCACTGACCCCTCACTTTTCATCAGGAGAAGAATCACACCTCAGCTGCAGAAATGCAACCCTCTCAGGCAGCATTTATTCCTGACAGGTGGGCTGATTGCAGCTGCTTTCTTCAGTCTAACATGACGTGTTATTGCCATTACTTAATTCCCCCTCCGTCATCATCTTCTGACTTGCTGAAATAGGTGGTTACCTCTCCCTATCAGGCTCAGTTGCATCCTTCTCTCCATCTCTCCCTTTTCATATTCTTATATCCCTCTTCATGCGCTCCATCTTTTTTTACACTCATGCACATTCTTCACTTTCCTGATGCTGTTGGAACATAAATGATGGAAGTCACCAGACATAGTCATATCCAGTAATAGAATGTGACTAAATATATTTACTCAAATAACGTACTAGTATTTCAGAATCAGAATCAGAATCAGGTTTATTGCCAAGTAAGTTTTTACACAAGGAAATGCCTTGGTGCATTGGTGCATAAAAATCACACAAAAATAAAGTATTTTTAAAATATAAATAAATAGATAATAAGATAAGGATAAAGATAGAAAGATCTAAACTGTACAGAAAATATATTTACAATGTGCAGGATAGAACTTGCACTTGAGTATTTCTATTTTATGTAACTTTATACTTCTATTCAACTATATCTCATTGGCAAATATTGTACTTTCATGTCACTACATTGTCAGACAGCTTTAGTTACTACTTTTCAGATTACAATTGTTCATACCCTTCCAGTGAAAACCATGTATGTACAAATAAGGTGATTTTGAATTGAACGTGTCTGGATAACCTGAAGAATATAGTGTTCCATTATGGATTGAGAAAATTCTCCTACATCTTAGACTAAATAAACTATTGAAAGACCCTCTTGGATTAGCTAGAACATGCTTTGTGATCAAAGCTGCTCAAGTGTTTCTGTTCAGGGATTTATTGTGATCTGTTTAGAAATCTAAAGCTGTGAAAAGTGTAAAACATGCAGATACTTCTTATAACACTATATTATTGTGGCTTACATTTTCCCACACATTGTCTTTGGGATTTGAATGGATCAGTGTGGATATGAATTAGCGTTTAGTCTTGAAAAAGTCATGCAAGTGACATTCTTTTCACAGCAACATGAACTTTAATGTCAAAATAAATCCCAGGTTGTCCTCATTCATTTCAATTACTTTTCCCTACATTATTCTCTGATTAGGACTAAGTCTTTATAGCGTATATCACAGGTAGAGCTGTTTTTGCACAAGTATTACAGCCTTGTATAGACTGTTGACTGATATGGGAAAAAATTGCTCAGACAGTGAAAGACACCACATGACAAATTGAATGGCATCATACCACCACCACCACAGCTTGGAGATAGGGGAGCTAAAATGCAACATGCATTATTCTTGTTAATAAAAATTCATGAACATGTGTCTGTGCACGTGTTTTCGTGCGTTTTGTTAGTGTGTGTACGTGTGTGTGCATGGATATTTGCGAAAACAAATTCAGATGTTTCCAAAGCAGCAGTATTTATAGTGTATCATCAATGCTTATTTGTCAGTTCAGAAATACTGAGGTAAGAGGCTTCCAGAAGGACACTGATGATATAAAAAATAGAATCAGGCTTATACAGAGTGTTTTGGCAACTATTTATTCAACATTTTTTATTTCATACATGAGAACAAACCTCTAAATTAAATATAATAAATCCCACAGACAATGGGAGAAAAACACCTCCATTACGGTGCAATATATTGAATCAAGCCCTCTCAGTACAGCTTGATATGAAACCTCTTATTTCACCAAGGTACATCAGAAGCTGAACTAATGTGTCTAGCTCTAATCCTGATCTTTACTGAACTTTACTGTGGATATTCTGTATTTTGTGAGTGACTGACCGCTATACATAAAGATGTGTTGCTACAAGGAGAACAAAAGCATTGAAATGCTTACACACCATAAGCTAAAATTAGAGAACATTGTGTATGAACACAACTTCTATCATTCTTGAAACTCATGATTATTTGCAGCATATTTCTAAATATCAGAATTTGAAATCAGTGATCATATCAAAAAAACTCTTTCTTAAGTCTAATATCCCAATGACAGCAAGATGACAGAATTACTGAAGAATCACTGAATAATTTTATTAACATTGTGATAATCTTAAACTCAACAAAATACATGGTGTCAGCATTCGGGGACTTGCAGAGTGGGAATGCTCACGAGTCCCCTTTTAAAGACAGAAAACAGACAAACAAAAAAGTCTCTAAATGAAATATATTCCTGAGATGCAAAACAAAAGAAACAGATATAATCAAAAATAAAATAAAAGATCAAAACATCACTTCATGTGGTTGTGTCACATGTTGCTGTCATCATTGTGACAATTTGGAGATTGGACTGATTGACTCTAGTGTCAATATTGCAGAGGAACAAAGAAGTGCACTGAAGCCAAACTGTACAGCAAAGACATATGAAGGGTCAGAGGAGGAGAAATAGGACTGGACTTGGCCATGTCATGCTATCATCACTGCTATGGAGAATAGAACCAACAAAACCACGAGTTAAAACAAAATATAAACCAGTTAAAAAAGAAAAGGATTTTGTATAGACTTAAAGTGGCCATTACTTTCTTATCCATCCCTTTTTAATCAGGGATTTTGAGTTTTTAGTTGGTATGGGCCTCTAATTTCTTGAAAATGGAGACAATTGCCAGGGCAAACTTGGAGCCAAATGTGTGTGCCTGACTGTAACTGCAATATTCTGTGACCAGAGGTGCTCCTGGGGTAGTGCAGTGCGGTGAAAAGGTTCTAGCATGATGAGGTTCTAGCATGATGAATACATAATGCAGTTTTTATGAGCTTCAACAATCACCAATCAGCTCATCTCATCCCTCTTTAAAAGAAGGTGGGGGGAGAGTAAAGGAGTAAACTGTAGGTGCAGAGTCACAAGGCACAAATAAACAGCTCCCCAAATATGTGTCCAAGGATTTTCTCCCTTTTTTAAGATGAATTTACATTTCAGGACTAGCTGAAATGTCGTGAAATGATATGTAATTTTATAAAATAATTATATCAGTGCACTTAGTCAACATCTAAATTAACTTATAATATATTAAAATTGCCTAATACAGCTGAACACACACATATGACTCCTGCTGCTGATGGCTACAGGTTTAATCACCTGAAAGGAAACGATACTACGATGTACAAGCAGTTGTTAATGACAATACTGCTGGAAATCTCCCATTAATTGAACCTATTACAAACTGCTTTATCGCATTAAATATGTAATTAATGAGAATTCAAACTCATGCATACATGAATGTTTTTTGGTCGGTACCTGTACAAAACTGCCAAAATGAAAATTGTTCACAAAATTTGAAAATGAGCCAAAATGGAGATAAATAAAAAAAATGGACTTGTGCCCAAATAAGACGTCACTGCGACTACATTAGTGCTATTACTATCTTGCCACCAGGATGAAATTAGAGGCCCATTGGATATTAACCGAACTGATATATGTTGGAAAACAAGGAGGCAACAAGTTTAAAGCTTAGTTTCAACCGACAACAAAAAAGAAATACGACTAATAACTGACCCCAAGCTACAGTTGATTCTGTCATAGCAAAATAGTGCATGATGTTATGTGCCAGGCTGTTAGAATAACAAATTAAAAAAAGATTCAGGTTTGGTCTAACTATCATAAAAAGCCATTTGCAACAAATTAGCTCATTACTGTCATGTCAAAACAAATATTTACAAAACAAAATACATTTCACCATTCACTAAGAAGTATCCATCAAATTAGTCAGAGTGCATAATTCAGTAAATGGCACCTGTTTCATTTCTAATGCAAACACCAACTCATCACAGCAGACCTGGTTATTTATGAGTGTTCATTTAATATAAAACAGCCTGTTTCTCTGACTTCAGAATCAACAAATTGATTCGACCACTCTCTTATTTGTCAGATGGATACATAAGCGTAGAGAAAACCGAAAATTTGATTGACACCGTCATTGATTTAAGACACATTGAAAAATAACTACATAGAAAAGTTTAAAAAAAAAAAAGAACAAGACATTACATTACATCATTGTGATAAATGTATCTATACACACTTGTGATACAGAAGGTTTCTAAAGACCAGAGCCAGTCTAGAACACTTTAGTCTGGACCTACTGAAGGTTCATGGTGAGACTGAAGTTAAACCTGTAAATCGTGGTCTATTGGTTGAACTGCACTGATATTGTAAAATATGGAAACTTTGACAAAGCTTCTGCATTTTAAAAACGAATAATTAATGCATTTAAAATCATATAAAACCTAAATTTCTACATGTGAGGTGATCAATCTAATGATTCCCAACTTGTGATTCACTCCAGCAGTGCTTGACTTATAACACACACAGAAAAAGACCTTACTTGCTGACCTTATTTGCATAATGTTGTAAATTGGCCATCGAATTGGAGACAGCTGGGCCCACTATTTTATTGCCCTTGGTAATAATTTGCTCCCTCTTAGTAGATTAGTGCCTTGTCTTTAGGTCTTTAGTTCCAGAGGCCACATGTTTATCGCTCTTTCACAGGAGAGTAAATCAGCCAAATTCCTGCAAACTGATGAAAGACAAATGGCAGGGATATATGAAAAGAAACTGAAGTTGTTTACTAGGATAGTTTCTTTTAGTGTGTGAAACTTACATTGCCTCTAACATGAAGGTAAAACTTCTTTTAATGCCTTTGAATTCCAATTGAAGGATTTGGTGAAGTCAGATGCACATTTTCTCATATTTCTGTGGACAAAAGGCCAACAATTTTTCCAGATAGTTTTGTAATTTTCTTTTGTTGTTTATCATATTTTCCCTAACACCAAATCCTTCAGTTCTGTAGCACCCAAGAGCATGCCACAAACACAAGAAGCCACTGTTCTCCAATATTGAGTTACAAACATATTTCCATTGTGGTTCTTTCTTAAATAAATTCAATTGAAATAAATTAAACATGAAAAAGAACCAAACAAAAACACGCTAATGTGTATTACCAAAGTTTAGTTTTCACACATTATTTACATGCCCTTTGCCAAAACAAAATACACTTGTTTCAAAGTTTTCTAATAAGTATGCAATCAAAAATGAAAAAAGTAAATAGATATGGTGGCTAATATACAAATTTTAAGGAATATGGGAATCCAGAATTTAACAGCAATTTTCACAATCAACCACATTTTAGCAGACACAATATACAGCGGGGAGCTTAGAACCATTTAAACCAAAAATATTAGAAACATCATTTTTCTAAAAAACATGATTTAGCTTACATTTTCAAAAAGATGAGCTGTTTTATTTTTTTCCAGAATTGAATCAAAGACAGCCTTGTCAGCTTTCCACTACCCATTTTAATAGGAGAACCATCCCAAGGCGATCTAGTCGTTAGCAAAGGAATACATACTCATTCAGACATTTTTGTGCTTCTCTATTTATCAGTTTTTTAGGTTTGGAAAGGAGGCCCCTGCAGATCTATGACCCAGCACTCACACACTATTTCCCTTTTTTCTCTTGCTTGAAGACCCCATGAAATGGAAATCAAAGATCAGTTCATGGAGAGTGACTCTGACAAAATGGAAATAAGAAGAGAAATTATGCAGTTTACGACGTGGGAGTGTGCGACATGTTGGTGATATCTAACTCCATCGTTAGAAACTGGAAAACAGAAATTTGGAGGTGACAATACAAACAAAAAAGGATTTGTAGTGAACCGGATGTTATTACTGTTTGTAGATACCGTGGTAATACTATGATTGGATGCTTCTCTGTGAGCCAGTAAATGAACAGAAACGTGTGTACAAACCACTGTGGAAAGCTGCCTGGACCCCAAGTGCACAAGAGGTATCAATCAAAATGACATTAGTGAAAGACTGAGGAAAACTAATTTAACACTAAATTGCCTGTACATACTGTAACTGAGTACCTGTTTTTGTCTGTATTAACTCCTAATGGTTCATTTTACATTTCACAGGGTCCTTCAGCCTTAATATTATTCCAATGTGACATAATCATAAACAAAATAATTCAAAGTGAAAAGCTAAACTCATTTCAGTACAATTTATACAGCTTTTAGAGAGAGGAGATTGACTCTTTCTGTACACCTGAACCCTTAATGTGGATCACAAACTACGTAAGCTGTCAAGAGGACACTGAAGGTGTTGGTGTTTCGCTAAACTGCAGCCTGGACAGTGCAGGAATATACAGACAAAAGTACATAGGGACAGCAGATTTAGCAAATGGTTTTATATACTTGATTGAGTTTATTTGATGGAATGCTTTGTGTATTCTCTGCTCTAAACAATACCACAGTACCCTTTATTACCCCTACCCTAATAATGAAAATCATATTATATACTTATCTGACAAACCTTGCTACAGTTTTACACAAAACCTTCTTCTTATCTTACAAGGGTCAACTGTTTTAATTACAAGTCTATTAAGAGGGGATGGGGTTTGTGGGAGGTGGATCATCTAAAAGTACCATATTCAGTGTGATAGACATGTATAAGGCGTAAAACAGCAAATATTTTTCATTTCAAATAAAAAAGACGCAATGCATAATCAAAAGCTGTGAGCTAAGCAATGAAATGATGGTCGAGTTAACCATCTACGAAGCATTTACATTGCTACTGACAGACGATACATGAAGGCATTGACAGAAGTTCAGTGGCGTCTGTATTTTTAGGCACCGTGTTGATGTGAGATATGATATTTGTTTGTGGTCGTGTGTGAACAAAGGGGATATAGTTATGTGTTTGGGTGTCTGCTTGGGGGAAAACAGGAGAGAGGATGAACAGGGGGCCATGTAAGAAGCAGTCATGGTAGATATACAGACTTCCAGGCATTCATGTCAAACATGAGGAACAATATGAAAAAGGGGACAACTTCAGCAGCAATGGCAAGCTGCCTGTGAACACTGGCTGCCAAAAAAGAAAGAAAGAACGAAATAAAGGACAAGATGTAAATGATAGAAATGGGCTCAACAAAAGGCAATAATAGGAAAACACTCGGGGAACCTCTCTGCCTGTGGACTGCCTGTGGGTTCCTCGTTGACACGACGGGAACAGTGGTCAAAGGTGGAGAAGAAAAGGGGGAGACAGAGGGAGAGAGAAAAAGAGATACAGAGATTGAAAGGGGGAAAGGGGAAGGAGAGAGCTGCACAGCTCCCTCTGCAGTCTAAATGAAGTATTCTTTCTTTTCTTCTGCGTGTGCATGGTTGCCCTCGGCGTTGATGATGGCTGTGTCGGCGTCGGGCGCATCGTCCGCTCCTTTGGCCTCGTTTGTCAAGTATGTTCCTGAGGAAATGAAAAAAACAAACCTATATCAAGGAAAACAAATACCGAGCAGCCCTGCATGGTGTTTGCTGCCTGAGGCGAAAAAACACATCTGAAGACAACATCAGTAATGCTACATAATTCATATACAGAATGATGAGAAGCTAGGATAGTACGGGATATGTAAATGCAGCAGGGAGTAAGTGTGTAAAACCCTGCACCCACAAACACCTTCACTGTTCTCAATGGTGGCAGTCATGGCCTAAAGTTGCATGTCCAAATAATGTAAAGGCTCTCTTTATTTAAGAACTCAATTTAGTGTGGAGACTGACCATTAACCATTTATTATTTATTTTTATCTTTTTTTTTCTCTCTCTCTCTCTCTTTAGCTAAGTCCCTACATGTATAAAGCAGGCATGTTATATATATCTTGTTATTTTCAATATAAGTTTTTAAAAATACTATTATTGCATGTTCAGAATTGTGTGAGTCCACAGGTTTAAACACAGGGCAAATATCTGTTTATGAGTGATAGAGGAGAGTCTACTGCGAATATAAGAACTTAAAGGTAAAGGTAAAAAGGTAAAAAGGTAAAAAAAACCACATTGGAACACGGCCTTAATTCTATTTGGGGAATACAGATGCTCTAAATCTAGGAATTCCCAGTTCCCATAATGCTTGGGGCAGTGTAAACAGGAAGTATAATGTCGCCATGGATTCAGTGCGTTACATTGTAAGCTACAACTTGAGCCCCATTTTCTTAGGGTGGATTTGTTTACATTTGGGCAAATCGTAATGAATAAAAGTTTGCCAAACTAGCTATTTGAAGTTTCTATTTGTAATGTACCTGAGGATGTCGACTATTACTGGATTACTTTGAGACTGAAGAAAATTTTAAAACATGATGACTCTCAGGCAAACTCTGAAGTGAACTCTTACCATTTCTAATCGGATTTATGGAGTTTGGAGCTAATGATATCCTCAGAAAGTGTAAGGCACACTGAATCTAATGTAATAAAATATGTGTATTGTTTATTCAGATTTGGCTGAGTTATGAGAACAAAACAATGTCATTTTTTTTATTATTTTGGAAAAATAGATAACATAATAACCCAGTAAGTCTTGTGTATGCACTAGCTGCATCATACTATGTGTGTAGGACTAAAGCCTTCTTTTTCTCCACTGCAGGTATGTCGTGGACTTGTAACTTGGGAATTGGGGAAGGACTCTGAGTATTAGGAAATGCTTCACTAGTTCCATAAGCCTTGAGAAACTCATGTCTGGTCCACTGTGGTCTTACCTTTATGCCTGGCCAGGTATCTTCCCAGGACAATGATTAAACACAAGGTGACAAAGACCACTACAGCCACCACTCCTCCGATCAAGGCATGGTCAGTGCCATGCTGCCCCACAGCGTTTGGATCTGACGAAAGACAGAGAGAGAAACAAAGAGAGCACATAAAGGCACCGTTTGGTGAGGTGAGGGAGTGAGGGCAGCGGAACAGCAAAAGGCCGACAATACAAAACAGAGCAAGGAGGAAAAAAGAAGATTATTTCCAGCTCGTTCCTGCTCTAATGAGCTGCTGTCATTCCTCTCTCCTTTCACATCATGCAGTCAGAGCAGAGCTGCCTAGCTCTCTCAGAATAATAAAATGAGAGAGAGAGGGAGAAAGATGGACAACGCATTGACACAAAGAGCAGCTACAGGCAGACACACATTCATCCTGCAAAATGTAGGAAAAGGAGAATGAAAGAGGGAATCAGAAAAAAAGTGAATAATTTAGGATCGCCCCCACAGTGTTGCAGGAGTCCCCAACATGCAAACCAGGGCAACAGTGGAAGAGTAGTACACAGTAAATAAATCATCATACACAAAATAAAAAGGGAAGATCAATCTTTTTCTGTTTCTCTTCGCGAGGAAGGATTGTCATTGGAAAAATGAAATGGGTGTTACAGAGTTGCTACGGGTCCCCATCCGTTGGAAAAGCAGTCAGAATGATCAGAGAGTCGTGAAAGAGTGAAGAATCTGCATGATGAGGCTGTTCACGCCTCATTCAAAGACCCATCACAGTTTTCCCTTGACTTCAACAATAGCTTATTTCTTTTATTTACCTCGACTTCTATGTCTAGCTTGCAGGCTATTGGAGGTAAGAGTAGGGATGTGACAGTAACAGTGTCCACTGCAGGTGAATAAAAAAAAAGTTGACAGTGACAGCAGTGGGGGAGAAAGAGATAGCCTGTATTATTCATATCAGTCCATGACACCTGAGAAATTAGCACTCATCTCATTATCCTCCTCCGAGTGCCAGGGCAGGCCATATACAGCCCTGTCACTTTGTGCGTGTATGTGGGCTCATGATAGCTGAAATATGGCAATGTCAGAGCAGTGTAAGCCGTGATAGAAGGGTGGTTTAGACTCACAGCACACGGCGTATATTGACAATGTTTCTCTTCAGTATTCTCCTTTTCTTTCTGTGTCCACCCATGTGGCCAAATTGAACAGCTGGCTTGCTCTCGCTCCATAACTCTCCATGGTCTGAGTGACCAGGCGGTCACACTTCACTGCCTCCCAGTGGACAAACACACACTCATACCGACGCACACGGCTCATACACACAGGCGTGTGTAGCGTGGTTTCACTGCGCTGCAGTTCTGCTTGGTCAGTGGAGCAGAGAGTAGAGGAATGTTCCCCTGGCACGGCCCAGCAGGGCGAGGACTCGAGGCGTTTAGTTACACACATGGCTGTGTCTCTTCACCTCTATCTGTCAAGACACTGAGTGTTTTTTACCAGCATACACACTCACTGTCCTATCTGAGCTTCAGACCTGGCTGTTACAACCCAGTGCAGGCAGGCACAACAAGCATGACATACAGTCCTGTGTCTGTCTATAGAGTACTACACACTTTGGCCATGCAGTATGCTGGTGTCATGTCCAAGTAGGTTGGGCTGTACCCATGACTATTCCAGAACAAGTTGTCTGCTCTTGTTGCGTCTATGGCATCACTTACTTAAAGGACTGCACTGAAAATCTGTCTTCTGAGAAGAATTGATTAGCTGCTCTGAACAGATTTTAGCATGTTCCTTCATGGAGGTTTAAATACAATAGTGACCTCAAGTCATGGCATCTGTATCAAAATTATCGATACATCGTGTAGGATGATCCACTTTATTTTTCACTGTTGATTTGTATCTTCAGTATGTTCCAAACACTCACAGTTTCTCCAAAATATTGCAAACACATATACGCTATTGCCTCCTCATAGATCTCTGACTCTGACAGAAGTAGCATATTTAGTGATTTACTGGCAAAGTGGCAATTATTTTCCACATACTGAGCATACGAATCAATGGCGGAGAAGCTATGCTGCAGTAGCAGTTTCTATGGATGCTTTGATGCTTTTTTGTGTGCATCACCATTTTATAGCTTCTCTCAGTCCTGGTTGATTTAAGCTCCCCCAATTTTACCCTGTTATGTCTGTTTACAGGTCTTGGGGAGTACTGCATATGTAAAGAGAAGTCGTGTAAAGCCTTTTGTTGCTTCAGAAGAAACTGCAGAAAGTCTCAAAGTGATGTCACTTAAGTTAGCCTCGGTTTGGGCTGAAGAATACAAGTTTGAAAATCAAGAAAGTCTTCAGAAAGAAGGGTTAGGAAGAGCTGACCTTTGTAGCCCACCCCTCATCTCTGCTGAAGGCTAGCGACTCGAGGCTACATGAACCGTTACCAGCATAACAAACTTTTGACTTTCAGGTTTTGACTATGAAGTATTTTGTGTGGAATAAAAAAGTGGTTTATGCAACTGAACCACTTTTTTAAAAACCTGTCCATTTTGAGCCTGACAATGGTAGAGGACTGCAATACTAAATCTATGGAGTACTCATTATAGCCAACAGGGGATAGATAGGGGACGTATTTGATATTCAAGATTAGATTTTCAGATTAACTCATGAAGTAACAGAAGCCTGTGACATAAATTCGTCATAACTTACAGCGTGTAAGTGTAAATACTTTTCATGTGAGTGCCTTCAAAACATGGTTCATCTACTGTGTTCTTATGTATTCTGTTCTAGTCCACGGCTACTCACGGAAGGAGAAAAATACAGCAAGGGCGTACAAAGACACACAGAGAGAGGAAATGAAAAAATAGAGATTGATGGACAGGAAAAGGCTGAAATTTCAGTTGGAGCAAGACGGAAAACGAAAGACGACAAGGAGGAGAGGGATCTAGAGAGGAGGGTTATACATTTTCATGGGTCCAAAACACATTATCTTTTAATAAGGGCACATACATTCTTCTCTGTGTGATTTAATATGTGAGCGTGGAAGAGCAAACTCCTCTTTTAATATTTATAACACTCTCCTTGTCGCCTGGCCTAGCGAGTTGGGCTTGTGTAATAAATGAAAGGAGTTCAGGGCTTCTGTGAGCCACTGCTTTGCTGGACTGAACCGAAAGTGTTACTCTTAAACTGCCCCACTAACTCCTCATCTGATCTGTTTCACTGATGCTGGCTCCATATGGGGTTACTGTGGAAGGATATGTGATATTGATACTGTGTGGGTTTTCAAGAGGATGTGTAAAGGCTGGAAATGGAAACAATATCATTTACAGTCAAATTACCTGGTCAGATAAAATTTCATTCAGCATATAATTACATTCCTCGAAGGAATTTGAAGCATACTGTACATCAAATTAAAAGCATGGGGTGGCATGGGGTGGCAACTCTAAGAATCGTTAGTCTTATATTGGTTCCAAAAAGGTGGTACACCGATTTCTAAATTATGTGCCAAGGAACATTATTAGTTCAAGTGAAAGCTCTAGTATTTCCATCAAGGACTCAGCTGGAGAGAAATTATGAGCATACAATAAAAGCTGGACTGCCTCTTTAAATCAGGTCATCACCTACGTTTTATACCAGATCTGAACTTCTGCAATCATACATTAATACAAATGTGAATGGTAAAACTATTATATCAAAGAAGGGAAGCTGAATGGAGATGACTGAGTAGTTTAAGTATTTAAATGGCTGGTTTTGTTAGTTGAGGGTGATACTTCCCTGTCTATCAAAACTTCAAAAAGAATAAAGAGGTCCCTCCTCCAGGCTGGACATTTTGATAATATATGCAAACCTAGCTCCAACATTAGCCTCACCATGTTTCTGTAGACCCTAAACACCAATGTAAGCACATTTTGTCAGATTGATGAGGATTCACCAGTAGAGTTATAGTTATATTTGTTTATTCCTCATATTAACAGCTTCGTCGGATATTTCTACTCTAAACTCTTGTTGTATTACGAATATGTGTCCTTGTCTTATTCTTCAAACACTATATTCAATGTCTGAAGAACTTCACAAGAGACGTTTACCATTCAGTAAAGAATTGTTACAGCATCTCTTGGGCCTGACACCATCCTCTGCACCGCCTTTCATCTAAAGTCATCTTTTAAATTAACAATCTCAAATGATCAGACGCAGCATCCTTGAATCCATCATATCAGTATGCAACTCAAAAGGCCTTTCCATACTGTAGATTAACATATCTCTCTCTCTCTCTCTCTATTCCCCCCTTGGTATTAAATTTGTTATTATTAAAATTCATCCCCTACAGGCATCTTTTTCTTCTTTTGGATTGCACTTTTTCCTCTCTCTATCTTAGATATAGCTCTATGATGCAATAGGTATAGTTGCTCAGATCAATAAAGCAGCAGCTAGCTTAAGCATGGGCTTATAGAGCTGCAGTGTCCTTGTGTCTGTGGTGTGGGTCAGGGAATCTTTGAGCGTGTTAGCACACAAAATAGAAAATACTAGTTTGCGTTAACAGGAGCTCAGATTCATGGGATTCAAGGTGTGACTTTATTGTTGTTGTTTTTTTGCAGTTAATATGAGTATTTATCAGATAAGGAGTCTTATATAAGATATAGCCTGATTACCTAAAATAAACTGTGACCAAACATAAGAAACCAAATAAATAAAACCGTTATGACTTGCCTCTAATGGCTTCCATAGTATTTGAAAACACTGCACATTACATCATTAAATGTGAAGCAAAGAGACACATATTACTCTGCATTACTCCTGCTGCAGTAAAAGTCAGGGACACAAAGAAAGAGTGCCTGCAAACATAGGGGAAAGGGAAGAAGAGAAAGTGTTGAAAAGTGCCTGCAGACTTCACTTGCTCAATGAGTCAATTATGCCCAACTTTTTGGCTGAGACTGGAAATTCACCAATCTGCATCTAATGCCGCCTCTACTGCCAAGATGAAAGAGTCCCTGGAGGCTGAGGCAGAGGGCCGAAAGACACGTGCGTACACTCCTGAATGAATGCAACCATGCATGTGAGAGAGTCAGAACGACAGAAAAGAAGAGACATTGCAGAGACATGCGTGTGTGTTTGTGTGTGTCCTTGCACATTATTGCTTGCTGGGTCAGAGTGGATTAATTAGATTCTGAAAACAAATTACTTCTGCTAATCATTCAATAAAGCCCACACGTGGACTTGGACACTATCTTGAATATTCAACAACCTCCTTCTCTCTTCTCAATATGAAAAGAAATTGTGGTCAGCAGGGTAACAGCATGAAGTTATAAGCAAAGCAAGATAATTAATCTTATGAATTAATTAAGTCACATGCAAAAATCAATCTATCAAAGTAGCTCAATGTTAGGCAAATTCATAACCTCTTCAAAACAGCAATAAAATACAACAAAGGGAGATGCAGGGAGATCACATCAATTGTACACCTGTGGTAACTTAATCATGACTATATTGCTGCTGCTTTTCAGTCATAAACTGCATTATGCTGCTGGTTAGTTTGGAAGAATTGTATGTGTGGGCCAAATGCAAGAACAAGAACAGCAGAAAAAGAAGCCCACACAGAAATGAGTGATCTTAGAGAAAGCAAGTTGCCACCACAAGCCCAACAATCCCTGAGGTAGACAAGCAAAGAGAAATTAATAAAAGACCAAATCAAACGTAATGTCAACAAATGAAAATTGCTGACTGCCACAACCATGTGTGTGTGCATGTATGTTTGCACGTGAGTGCTTTGTCAAGATGGCTGAAAGTGTCCCCTTCCATTGAGATTTAATGAAAAGAAGGGCTATTACATGTAATTCATAACACTAGCCCCAGGATCTAATGATTTCTCTTTTTCTGTTCTACACTTTATTCCAAATTGTTGCTATAATTCTTCCCCAAAGCGAGTTAATGTGACAGGTCATCAATAATAATTGCCAGGCAATAAGTGGAAAGACCTTTGCATTATGTTTTAATTTCTCCCGTGATCCTCAGCTTTATGGTGGAGAGTGGAAGAGAAAATGGTTAGTAGATGGTCAGTACTGTTCAATATTTAACCATTACCGCCCCAGGGGATGCTGTAACCCAAACCTAGCCTTTCTGGTTTAAGCACAGCAACCAATCAGCTTCCCCGGTCACTTGCCCTCAAGAAAACATGTCTTTTGCTCATCATATGGCCTAACCTGTGCCCTCTGTTTAAAACAAGATCAATAGCAATGGAATAAAGCAGGTACGAATTACTGCAAGGAATAAAAATAGTCCCTTCCCTTATTGAGTTTTCACAAAAGGTTTGTCCTCAGCCTAAAGCAGCTTCAATAGGTGAATGTGGGGTTAAAGACATAAAACATTGCCTGTGGATTAAAACCTGCCCTTTTAATCCTAAATAATTTGGAATAGCGATAAAACAGGAGTGATTGAAAGTCTCTCTAAATTTGAAAAGGATATTATTACTTTAAGAAGTTTGAGTAATCTGTCTCATTTGTATTTAATTTTGATATTACCCTTTAGCTCATTTGTTCTCTGTTGCAAGTTTTCTTATTAACTCTCCTCAACTTTTTCCTTTGGGTAGGCTCGAGTATTAGATATTTTATGCCATGTTGTAATTTCAGTTTTGATTATTGTTTGATTCTGTACTTGATCTTCCACACATAACCCTGTAGCTTGCATTTTGTAGCCTTCTGTTCTTCTGACAGAGCTGAATGAGAGCTAAAAAACATTCTGACCAATTAAAGAGCTAAACAAATGCAAACTTTTGATACACATACTAATCTCCTCAGTATTTGTAAAAACTCATTAAGTGGTTTGTAAATTCTTAATGTTGATACTTTAAAATGAAAGGGTTTATCACAGGTATATAGCAATTAAGAATTTTGAGTCAGAGACACTGAACGGTAGATTCAATAATTCCCAACTGTTTCATCCTCTTGGATAGCTCATTTAGACAGCGACTCTAATTGAGACGAATGAACAGCTTAAAGCTATATTTTACTTTAGTGATGGATATGCCTCTGTGTAACTGTTGTGATTTTACAATAATAACAACAAATCCTCAGGTGAAGTAATTACTGATGCCTAAAACAGCAAATTCAAGATTAGTGGGGTGATGTTAAAACTTTTTAGCAGTCCTGGCTGGCTTGAGTCTCAGGGTTAGGGTTGGGGTTTGAGAGTGTGCATGTTATAAAGGTCCATTGTGTAACATTTAGATCTATTGGCAGAAATGCAATATAATATGCATAAATATCCTTACCTTAGAGTGAGCCTTTTATATCTACATACGCCATGGGTTGCCTTCCATTGAGGCCCACATGCTGAACTGGTATGTTTCTACATTAGCCCAGAAGGGACAAACCAAACATTAGCACTAGATAGCGGCCACCATAGTTTCTCCTTTGTGCTTGGAAGGGGAGGGTGAAGTGATGGAGTTTCGATCTGCAACTAAAGCGCTAGATGCCACTAAATCCTACACACTAGTCCTTTAATGTATTACTATTCATATGCAGCTTTTTGGCCAGCACTGACTTGAAAAAGCAGAAAGCTCAGACTAATCCCAACTTTTGAACCCTGACCAATCCCTTGCCTCTACTCTTGAATTCTAGTCAAGTGTATAGTCACTGCTATCAACTTCAAGAGGAGAGGAAAGATCCTTTGTGTTTTGCTTTAGAGCAGTGCCCATAAAAAGCATGACGGTTATGGATTATCATGGTAACCTCCACGGGTCCCCACTGACAGTTAAAACCTCAAGTATAGCAACACAATTTAGCAATATCTTTCAAGTTATGGTATACACTTTGATTAAGAGTCTCAAGGTTGTTGGTGCGTTTCTTTACTCATTCCTTCTGTTCCTTTCAGGGAACAACTACTGGACAAAAGAAAAGAGAACTTTTACTCTGCAAGGAGGTAGATGGGTATTATTTTAGTTTTTCTGTCTTCTCCACAGGCAGAGACAGTAGGCATGAATAATTGCTGTCTTCTCGGCAGTGGGCCCTTTTTCTGCGGCAGTATCAGGCTACAGGGGCTGGGGTTGGCCACACGAATGCTGATTATGAGAAGTGAATAGTAAATATTTTAAACACCAGAGAAACCCTTGCGCATGATCCAACCTTTCAGCTTCACAAGGTCAAAGCTAATTTGCAAGCCATGAAAAAGCATTTGGCAAATTTTAGAGAACTCTGTGGTGGTGGTGGTGAGGGGAGTGAACGTGTATGTGTGTGTGTTCGTGGAAGGGGGGTCTGATGACATTTCATAGACCTCTGATACTTAGCGAAAGAGTTATTATAGCCATTAAGGCTGGCTGGGCTATTGAAGCAGTGTGTGTGTTGGGCATACCTGCCAGCGCTTCATTAATAAAGCGAATCACAGACTGCAGTCCTGCATCAGTCCTGCCATTATACAGTATGGATGAAAAACAGAGGAATATCTTGCATATCTGTACACTAGCCTCATACACAAAGGTCAACAACAGTTAGAATTAAAGGCATTGGGGTACTGTCAAATTTACATTTTCCCATTAGAACCACTGAGTCTACAGGATGAAATATTTATTCATTAATATTTCTGCAAGGAATAAGTGCTCCATTAAATAGTACTTTATTGCATTGGCCACTAATACTCACTATGTCAGCAAAATTAGATCTAAAAAAGCTATTATTGTAAAATGATACTGTAAAATAATGTCACATGTGATATCTTACACAATTTTTTGTAAACACAGAATATTTAATCCTTTAACTACTGAGAGGAGAAGAACTCATTGACAGAAAAAGTGCGGGCCATCATGCAAATACTGTTTCTGTTTTGGATTGTGCTAGATCATCTTGTTGGTGAATATAATTTTTAGGATATCGAAAAACAAGTGAAAAGCACAATACTCCCATAGATATTGCACATGGAACACAATGTTCTCTAAAATCATTCTTTTCTTTGCCCAAAAGCCCTAAAATGGTCATATATATGTAAGTAATGTGACAGTATCACATAGTATACTAAGTATATTTTGTATCCAAGGTTTAGTTCAGTAACCGTTTATTACATATTTTGATTAGAAGGAGACTAAACAAACCTATTTTCAATATTATATGAAACTATAATATGTTTTTTTTATTCAATTTAAATGTTTATAAATTAATATGAAAGTTATTTTATGGTGAATTAATATACCATCCAGGTTGCTCAAATCAAAATTGGCCTCTGGGCCTAATGATAGTTCAGCCACCTTGCTTTCCTGTTGGCCGTGGTTGTCATGGTAGCTAACGGGGCTTATTAAAATCAAAGCCAAAAAGACCTCACTGTTGACTTTGAAAGAGCACTAATATCACAGGAGCTCACTTACAATGAAGGTCGTAACACTAAAGGTCTGGGGAGCTGAAGACACATGTAATATTAGAATAACAAAAACAAAAAATTCAAATGAATGACTTCACTGAAATCATTCATTTGACTTTGTTTCTACACTAACATGGGGTATTCATCATCCTGTAATCTAAAATTGCAATAGTAACAGGGATTGCACTGCAACTGGATTACTATAAACATCCAAAGCGACACTCACAATGTGACTTTTGCAACATTTTACAGATCCTGTATGTGCAGGCCATTTTGTTTTTTAACTCAGTGCCAGACTCAAATTACCATGAGTACATACCATCATTATAGTCTGGACAAATATTGGATGGAATGGCTACACTTACACTTAGTAAACAATGAATACTTTTAGGTATTTTTCCTATACAACTGCTTTTTTATTTAGATTCTTTTTACCACTTTTTTTTTTTTTACATCTCTTCTCAAACTGTTTCTTGTCGGAAAAAGCCTCAGCCTGAGTTGTGGTAGAAAATCCAAACTGCTGATGATGGGAAATAGAGGAAAGATGCAAGACTATTGTAAGAAAGACAGCAGAGAAAGTTGCACCTGAAAGAGCTCATCAGGTATATAATATGCCACTATTCTGCATACAGGCTATAGTGCTACAATGTGTATTTGGTCTGCACAGGAAGACAACTTTATTAAAAAGACAAAACGTTGCAAGGCTGGTACAGCTCCACAGTTGTTTGCTTTCATCCAGAGCCTGTGAAAAGACCTGGTAATAAATCAAGTAGACACATGAAAGCAGATAGTGTAGTATCCTGTGACTGGGGACGCAGTGAAGGAGTCTGATATTTAGATTCCCTGAAGATACACTGAGAGTCTCAGCTTCTCTTGTGTCTCTGCACTACACAAACAGACATCAGAGAAGAATTGAGACACGCTGATGAGGAATATCCAACAACGTGTGGAAGCCTGTTATCTAACAGGGTCTACAGAGAGATGTGAGGGTAGAAGAGAAGGAGCGGGTGAGGGAAAATTGAAACAAAAGCTTTGATAGAAAGCAAAACAGCAGAGGAAAGGTAGAGGGGGAGTCAAAACTCCTGAAGGACTTTAAAGATGGTAATTTAAAGAAAGCAGCAGTGATGAGAGGAAATTATTCCAAGTGAATGGAACTGTGGAGTGCCATGAAGTTGAGAGGAATGGGGAGAGAGAGAGCAAAAAAGCAGGGACAAGACAGAAGGTAAACTCTGCTACATCTATATGGCGACAGAATGGACAAATAAATGAAAATGAAAAAAGCTGCAGAAGAACTGCAGAGAAAACATGCTGTATATTTAGGATTAAGATCAGTGTCTTGTGTATTTCATATTAAAATATGTTAGGAAATACACAAAAAACACATTTTATGGGCTAAATATATAAAAGATTATCAGTTTACAAAATCATTTTTAAAAAAGATGTCACATTCAGCATGATCGGGATAATATATGAGTGAGCAAGCTATTTGCATACAGCCTATCACAGCACATTAGTTTTAAATTGACATGTCACTCAAAAACTTTGATTGGCATATCACTCTACTGTAGCCAAAACGATGCTATGTCAGCATTATTGTTGCAGAACTGCAGCAGGAAAGACAGAATCATTATACAAACAGAAATTCCACCAAACAATGGTCCAGTGTATAACATAGGAGCTATTTGCAGAAATGAAATATAATATTCACAGATATGTTTTCATTAGTTTATAATGACCTGATATATTCGAATGAGCCATTTTTATCTAGAGAGGGAGTGTGTCGTTTTCTACAGAGCCCGCCATTTTTAATCGCCATGTTTGTAGCTCAGAACAGACAAACCAAACACTGGCTCTAAATAGAGCCTATCACAAATATTTCAGTTTCATGTCCACTGTAAGTTCTCCTTCATGTTTGGAACTGATGGGTGAGGTAACTTCACCTCTAGATGCCACTAAATCCTACAAACTGGACCTTTATTCTCACAAAGGTTTGTGAAATGGGGTGAAAGTAATTTGGATATTTCACCCCTTCCTGTCCAGCTGCTAAGAAAACTAATGTTGGATAAACAAAGATAGTCTAACTCTGTTCACTTTGGATTATAAGGTAAAGGTTAAAGCTCCGGTGTGTGACATTTAGGAAGATCTATTGGCAGAAGTGGCATATAGGTATGTTTTCGTGTATAATCAGTTGAATAGAGGAATCGTTATTTTTTGTTAACCTAAAATGAGTCTTTTACATGTACAGACAACGCATGTCACCTTCCATGGAGTCCGCCATGTTGAACCGCCATGTTTCTACAGAAGTGACAAACAAAACACTGACTCTAGATAGGAGCATTTCTCCTTTGTGCTTGGAAGGGGAGGGTGAAGTGTGGGAGTTGCGATTTGCAACTACACTGCTCGATCCTGAAGCACACACAATCCAGGTAAGATATGCAATTCCCCAGGGTCCCCTCACTTTTGGATGTGCCAGAGAGCATCCATAGAGAGGCTCCCAGCAGGCATCAAAACTCCTCTTGAATCTGAGGTTTGACAATCGTTTGGAGAGTTATCTCCAGCACACTGGCACAAGCTTTAATGGGAAGGATGAGCAGTGTAATACCACAGTAATTGGAGGACCCTTTCACTCCTGTTTTTAAAAAAAATCACCAACCTCCATCTGTGAGTACATAGGTGCCGTCCCCAACCTCCACACACCATTAAAGAGGCATGTTAGCCAAGACAGAATATTCTGAAATTTCACCATGTCATCTATCTGGCACCTTATCACTGCAGGGCTTTTTGACCAACTCACTGACCTACAACAGAAGGAAGGGTAAGGCTTCCACTAAATCTTCCAACTCTATGTAGCTGTAGCGGATTGAGTTTTTGTAGCACAGGGTCAACAAAGCTCCACCTTTGCCTGCCCCCTGACTGGCAGGCAGCAAACCAGCCCACCACACCTAACCGTATTGTGGGGTGTGTGAGCTTAGAAATCTTTTTGACATGATGTCTCAGATATGGTGACATCAATACTATTATAGGAGTTTTGGTATCCAGAAAACAACTTTTGATTGGGTTTTTTTCTGCTTTTAGGTGTCATTCGTGCTGCAGGACAGAGATGGGAACTTAATTTATATTGCATTCCATTGATTTTAAAGTTTAAATCCATAACCATAGCTGTTGTCAACCTCTGCAGAAATTTAAGAAAACCTCAGCATTTTATGCCTCCCCAACATTTCTTCTTCAGCCTTATTGTAGATGACATCTCATTATTCATATTTTATATTGTAATGCTATAAAGGATTATATCAACAGCATTCATTCGTCTCAGAAATAGATTCTCTAAGAACACCAAATAGCAATGCTAACTCTCTGAAAAAGAGCTTTCCAAGTCAAAATTCTTAAAGATTTAACACAGCATTAGGAGTCATGATGAGACATCTCCAGTGGCCAGACATTTTCAGTTGGACATGACATTTGCTTCTTTGAGGTTTCAGGGCGCAGAAGTACTGAAGTCTTTGAAATGCCAAGGGGACAGTGGATGGAGTATTTGAGCAGCTGGACTCTTTTTGAATACAATGGCTTGGAATGTGTTAGAAACTTTAAAAATCTGAATAATTTCTTTGATGTAAAACCACAAAAGTTAATTCCAATGGAAACGTATGTCAATGACCATCAATAAGGCATACAGCTTATGTTTGCTCTAAAAGGCTAAAAATAAAAATGGCATGGCAGCATGGCAGCATCAGAAGACTTTTGTCCCAGAAAGCACATTTGCCACTAGATATTTTTTTCAGTTCTCAGTGTCTCTGAAACACTGACACTTGAGGCGGTGAAGTAGCTAAAAGAGAAGTAATAGGACAGAGGGAAGATCGAAGTAGCAATATACAGTAGCATGCTGAGGGGGTTGTGGAGATGCATGGGGTGGTACTGTACCTCTGTTGCCTGTGACTGTGGGGTCTGAGGCGTGGGTGCCTAATAGTGCAGTAGGATCTGGAGGGATGGGATGTAGGGGGGGAGTGGTGGATGGAGGCAGGGTTGTGGGGACGTCTGGTGGAGGGGACAGAAAGACACATGTACACAAAAACAATACAACAACAACAACAAACACAAAAAATGAATTCACACGGGGGGCCAGTTAGATACTTTAAATGAACAACACAAACTGGTACAGGGCAAAATATTATATTGTGATGGGAAATTAAAAAAAAGGCAGAATTATGACACAATTCAAAGCATACAACACAAGATTGTTGAAAAAGCAGGAGGGAATTACTGTTGATGCACTACACAACATACATTAATTTGTGCGTAATTAATGCGTAGTTTATGAAAATGAAATGACCTCTGTCACTGCAAAATTTTGATGATTCTCTTTGGGTCAAAGTTCCGTTGGGTCTGTTTTTGAAGAGGCAAACACAATGTTAAAAAGCTAAATGTCTCATATGTACTTTTGAGTTATAAATGTTTAGCATAGACTATGTAGACCACGGTGGCTATAATTCATAAATAAATTGTATTCATTAAGGAAAAGATAGGAGTAGATTTTGACTTTTTTCACATGAGTGGAGTAGCAAAAAGGGAAAATTGTGAAATCTGACATCTTCATGTTACGTTAGAGTCCAAATCCTTTCTATTTTCCCAGTCATAATGATTTTAAATGTTCTCATTTGAATGTGAGGCTCTTTTCTGTAGCAAGAGAACAGGATTAACCTTGAATCTGCTAGTGTTGGCTGATGTCTGTGGAGATGGACCCTGCACTGGGAACTGGGAAAGTTGGATTAAATAAAATGAGGAAAGTAATTTGACAAATGATCTGTGCCAATTATCCATGTTTGCAAAGATGAGTTCAGGAAAAAGTAGCCAAGCCCACCATTTCCTTGCTCTGTTTTTGACTTCTCACTACTGGATGATGGTAAAAGGGCTTCATCTCAGGCAGTGTTTCTCACTATCACTTGTTAAAGCAACAGGGAAAATGGGACTGAAACATTGTGTGACAAAGTTAATGAGGTTACACTACCACCTTGGCTTTTATGTTTATGTCACTCTGCTTTTTATGGTTAGCTGGAGGCTTTTAATTGGCTGTGGTACCCCTTCTCAGGGCCAACTGTCCTGCATGTCTCAGTGACATTTCAGCCTTACTGTGAATCACTAAGCAGCTAAGTACATGTCTTCAGGAAAGAGAGACAAGAGAGAAAGCGTCTCCTTGTTGGAGGGGAACCATTAAAAAGGTATTTTCCAAGAATTATGGCAACAATTGTAAAAGGCTAAAAGGTGTGCTAATCACTAATGAAGGGTAGGAACAGGCTGGGTGCCATTTCAAAAGAACACGTAATGAATCTGGATAGGACTCTTTGACCCTCCCATACCCAATTGCCTTTTTTGTGGCGTAGAATTTGTCCGTTTAATAACATCACTGTCATTAAGTGCATTGGTTATTCTTATTGTTACATTCAGCTAGCATTTAAAGAAATTGTTAGGTGCATACAGACATCATGGTATGTGGGGCAATTAGGTAAGGAAGTGCAAAAGATTTACATAAAAAGGTCTCTGATAAACCTATTAGAATGGACCAATAAAATATTAAAGCAGATAATTACATTATTTATCTTTTCACTTGCTAATCATAATCAATATGCTGCTGACTATTGTGATTTAACTGGTATGGAGATCAGTCTCATACATGGGTAGGAAGTACATTTTCTTCCCCGCTTACCTGTATGTGAATTCTGCTCTTGAACTTCACATTTCAGCCTTCACGTAAGATTTGAATTTGATGGAAAGGGTATCATGAATATCAGATGGTATGTATCTGTGCTCAGTGCAGACCTGTTTTGTGTCTCTGAATGCAAATACGGTAGGTGTAAATTGTTTGTTTTAACTAAATATCTTAGTAATATAACTATTACTACAATACTACTTACTATAAATGTCATTACTACATTTGTGATGGTTTGAAAAAGGTCTTCATACAGTATACAAAAAATGAAGCAAACAAAAATAATGGTCTTGTCACATTAGCTACTGTACAGAATGAAATAAAAAATATAGTCGGCAGCATTACCTATGAGGAGAAATACCTTTTGAGTTGCATAACATTGAGATTTTACCTTGTCCTTACCTTTATTGTAGCCATTTTAATTTTACTCCACAGCCAGGATAAAGGATCAAGTTGTAAGCCATTAAAGTACCTTTCATTTAGAAGATGAGATTCTTTTTATATGACATTTATAGTCATATTTTGATCCACAGTTCTAAAGCACTTGACTGTCCATATTGTCATTTCTGTAATGACATAGCTAAAGTCACGATCCTTCTTCTCTCTTGTTGAAAAAAATGAATAACCTATATGTGTTATTTCTGTTTTGTAATCAATCGTAATCAACAGGCCTACCTGGCTAGCATAAAACTTTCCATATGGGCTGTGGACACCGGACACAACGATGGTTCTGTTCCAGCTTAAAACATAGTTTACACATCTATGTGGCACTGACATGTGGATGACTGACACGTGGATGCAGACAGCTAATGGTATAAACAAAACCCTACATAGAGTGTCTGCATACACAGACAAGTGCCTGCATACGCACAACAAACAATCCTCGCGAACAAAGCCAGATTACAACATTTATGTCGCCAGGACCTTTGGAGGCATGAGGATGTGGACAGTATACATTGGTTGTTACTGTGAAGTGTCTAGATGTAATAAATTACAGCATGGAGGTACATAAAAGTGAGCAATAAATACAAATGATCAAATGTAACTTATGTGATCTCCAACAATTATTATGTTGTTTAGCATTTGTAGCATTTTAATGTTTTAACATTCCTAAATCTTAAGCTTTTTACGTGTTGCTATGGTCTTGACTATGACCAGCAGAAATCACTTCATGAACTATTGATAGTAACCTTGGTTGCATCCTTCATTGGCTCCACATCTGGTTATTACTGTACACACACCAAGGACAGTCAAGAGCATACTAGAAATCACTCTAGCTCTGGCAAAGCATAGCCATCGGCACCTGAGAGGTTTATTCTCTCATGTTTTTCATCATTTTCATCAGATTAGGTCTGCTTTTAAATACAAGCGCAAATGAAACACCCCCCAGGTGCATGTAATAATAATAATGTAATATTTTATTGATCCACTTTGGGAAATTCTCTTTTGCCTCCAGTCGGTCTCTCTGGCCAAAAACTACCTGCCTTTTTGTACCTCATCACACACTCCCTAAGTTCCTAAAACAGAGGGAAAAGAGATGTGTCACTGCTCCACTCTTTTTTTAAAAACATTATTACTTAATGCCAAGAGACAAATGGCAGTGGAGAAAAGGATGAGCTATCTGTTTTCCCTCACACAGACTCCCTTTATCCTCCACCACCTCTGGCGTTACTAGGAATTACTTATCCTTCCTGGTGATATTCCTGACAACGCAGCACTAAATTCTGCCTCCCTCACACATTTCCCTCCTTGTGTGTGTGTGTGTGTGTCTTTGTGTGCGCGTGTGTGTGTGTGTGTGTGTGTTGGTGTGGAGGATCTGGGACGAAGGTTTATTTAAGGAAAGGCGTTGGTGGCATTTGTGTCACCTGAGGCCCTTATACTCCCTGTGAGAGATGGTACCACTAATCACTCTTAGCACTGATACAGTATGCAGATCAGGAGGTATTATAATCCTGGTTTTTGCAGTGGAGTTTGGTGCCTGTGAGGTTCATACACTCCACTATTTATATCTAACATAACTGGTGTCCAAGGTATCCTCATTTTTTTCTTTTACATGTCCTCCATCTGTCAATTTCTCTCTGTTCCTTTACCTTTGGACGCGATCACAAGAAACATGATTACCCACATGTCAGCCTTTTCCCTGGACTCACCATAGACATAGAGTACATATTCAGCACTGCTGGTCCCTAGGTGGTTGCTAGCTTCGCAGCGGTAGGTGCCATTGTCTGTCTTGTTGAGTGAAGTAAAGGTGAGCTCCCTCCCCTCTACGATCATCCGGTCCAGGTCAGGAAGTTCACCCCCGTCCTTTGTCCACATCACAGGATCCGGCCTTGAGGTTAGAGGATGTGAAAGAGAAACGAGGCGTGCTACATGTAACTGTCTGAAGCATTGTATAAAAGGCTGACATCCACTAATACATAATTTGGGAGACTTACGGGGGGTTTCCTCTGGAAATACACTCCAACTTTAGGTACTGACCCTCCTGAGGGACTGCAAGGGAGTGGACGATCTCCACACGAGGAGCATCTAGGACAGACAGAGAAGGCTTAGTAAAATATTCAAAATCAAATCTTAAAAAGGCATGAAACAAAAATGTATGGTGTGCGTTTATGGAGATTTTCATGGATGATAAATTATAAAATTTTTGCCTAAGCCAGTTTGGTATTGTGTGATAAAAGGACATGCACTGTAAATGCCATGTAAATATGTAAAGAATGGAAAGAATCTTCAACTCTAAAATAAAATTAAAAGGTTGAATGCCAGCAAATATGATTCTACAGCCATAAAACCACTCTTTACAAATGCAATCTTGTAACTTTCTCTTTCATGTATTTTTCTTTTTCTCTCATGTCTACATGTAGAGTACGTGTGTGTGTTTGAGTGTGTGGATGTCTGTGTGTGTACACTCACAGTGGACCTCCAGTACTTCAGTGGCCTGCTGTGGTGTCTGTGTGAGTGCCACATGGTCCACTTTGCAGGTGTAGGCCACTCCATCATCATTTCTGTCCACGTGCAGCTGCAGAGAGCTCCGTACTGTAAATGTCTTCCCGCTTGCATTCACCTCTTTGGCACCTTTGGAGAGAGTTGCATACTGTCACAGATGCAGCACATTTATCTTGCAAGGTGTGATGGCCACACACCAATGTGATACTCCTGTGTTCAACATTTCAGTTAAGCCCTGCTTCACAAACATAAACTTATACTGGTTATATCTTCGTCATGACTCTTGGGCATTATGCACACAATCATTCCTGAGAATGGTAATTCTGCACTGAAAAAGGCCTTACACAAGTCATTTAATGAGCAAAAAAGTCTGCCTACATCACAGGTTTCCGCTGGATGCCGCTTTGACATCTCTACGGTAAAAGTCCAATTCTGATCAGGGCTCTAACACTCACTTGCAGGTTGGGACTCATTGAATATAATGTGTGTATTTACACTGTAGGCTTTTTTAACCACCAACCATCTCTGCCTATGGCTTCCTAGGCTTCACTGTTTCCACACAATCTCATCAAGCAGTTTCATGCACTTCACTTCTACCTCTCCCTCCAATCTTTCTACCTGACAACCATTTCTAGCCTTACTGGGACAAACACATTACCGGGGCCAATCAGACGTTTTGGCAATAACTTCAATCAGCCTTGTGTCATTATGCACAGTCCTCTCCATCTGTACAACCTGCTCTCAGAGCTATCCCTGCAACACCTGCCTTATAATCCCAACCAAACAGCTGATCCACCTCTCTATGCCCATCAACACCCCAATCATTGCCAAGGCACTGGAGAACTCCTGCAACCCATCTTCTGCAAATTATAGACATGATGTCCTGAAATTTGGCTTGCTCCTTGATCACATCATTCCACTTTTTGCTTCATTTGCCTCCCCAATGAGATAAGCCAAATTTGTTTGATTAAAGTTTCATGACCAGCCCTCATGACACCAATCTTTGACCAACACATTAGTGTTCTTGAAATTTTACTGGCTTGTAATAAATCAATATCCCTGAAAGCAGTGATGCCTAGAAGGTAGAGATGTCCTTCTAACTAGAAGGTCACAGAGTTGGTTCCCATAACATTGACTTCCTTCATGAGCTGGACACTCTGTACCTGTTGAGGACGCCCTATGCACTGTCCAGATGTGCACAGTTTTCAGCATTTTCAATGCTGTACAGAATCAACAGTACATGACTGATTCTCTCTCCATACCCTATTTAACACTTTCCCAGTTGTTTTTACCAGCCTGTAAAAATAAAGACTAAGAAAGAATAACCTTCTGGATTTGGTAAACTTCAATGTCCTCTACAGTGATTCATGCACAAATTCATACCTAAATAATTTAAGAACTGTGGCTGTGTTCAGGTAGCAGACGACATTTGATGATCTCTGCCAATTTTTGACGAAGCCTCAGCCTACACATATGACACAAATGTTCTCCTAAATTCGGAAACTGTAAAGTAGGCGTCATGTAACACATCCTCTTGACCATCCTCTTCCAGACTACAATTTCAAGCCAAACGTCACAACTCACCACTGCTACATTTGCCTTTACAGTCTAGCTGTTTCACCACTTAATTGCTTATATGCATCCACCTCCAAGCAGGTATTTTTAAAGCATTCTCTTTTTTCAATCACATCTGTTCAACCAGTCCTTTGGCGGTGGATGGTGTGCTCATATCATGCCACCAGCCAGTATTTTAAATCATATCAAGCCTGTTCATCCACACTCCTACAAGGATTTTTTTCAAGAAAGAGAGAGAGAGAGAAAAACAATCACTGTTATACTGTATTCAACTGCCCAGGCTTATCTCTGCATTCAGGTGTTACCCTTCTTTGTAAAGTGATGTCCTATTTTTCTCATCATAGCAAATTCAAGAAAGCATCAGTGTATGTACAGTCTCTCTCTCTCATGCTGGCCTCCTTTGTTTGTATCTCTTAAAGAGACTGTTTACGCTCCATATCCTTCTCTCCTCTGCGCTCATCTGCTCCACTTTCTAAGTATTCCACCCCACTGTCTCCTCTCCCTCTCGATTCTGCCAATCAACTATTCAGCTCAGTCACTTCCCCCAACTGAGGCAATGAGCCCGCCTCCCCAAGAGATGAATGACTGACAAGTCTGCAGTGTTAGCAACATCCATCCAGACAACAGGAGAGAGGGAAAATGGCTGGATTTCTTCACAAAGAGGAAATTGCAAGAGACAAAAGAGAGTGAAAAGAGTGGAGGGCTGGAGAGAGAGGACATTGAATAGCTAATATCTTTAGCGGTTACAAATATTCTCCAATATTTCTATTACTTATTCCACATCTTTATAGACTGCTTCTCCTTGCTCTCGCTTGTCTCTCCATCACTTAAATGTGTCTTTTTGTCTGCAGGAGGCAGACAGCTTTCTTCAACAGATTTTTCAAATTCACCCAATCCCTTTTTCCTCTACAATGTGTTATATTTGTTATAATACAATAATAATCATATAATATGCTATAATATAACATAATATGCTATTATTAAGGTTAGTATTGGGATTAAAGAGTAGCTGGTTTAACTTGACACTTAACTCAAACATTTGAGATAAAAGATGAGTCATAGTTGTTCACTTTTTCTTTGTCAAACAGCTAAACAAGGAAAGGTTAAATTTAGGACTATCTTGTCTTTTCTTGTCTTGTCTAACTTCCTGTGTTTTCTTCTTTATAAAATTATGTCAATTCAAAATATTGTACTGGCATTGTATGGATAAACTAAATGAATCATCTTGAATTGTGTGGTTTGATTACGCTGATATGTTATACTGTTCAACACCTGAATTTAAGTACTTCAATCAATGTGATAAGCTCGGACCTAATGTTCTGTCTGTACTTACAACTCTACTTATTATTGGGAGTTGGCTTTCAGCAATAAACCCAAGGTTTCTTCTGAACATTTGAGATCGAGAAACTCAGTTTCTATATAATTCTGCTGCATGATTCAAGTGTCTAGACCCGTGTCTAGATTCTTGTCTCATGCCGATTTGAATGGACTCTAATTGCCTCTGTGGGATTCAGGATAAGAGTACTACAAAAAAATTACTTGCTTGCACAAAGTTCGAGTTCATTAATATCATTATTTGGTCCAAACTTTGCTTCTTAGATCTACTTTGAGAACATAATAACAGTTGTCTAACAGCAAGTAATACCCCGCAGTTAAAGTGCGCCAATCTGCATCCACTCTGTTAGCTTCTGAACTGTTGTGTGTGTGTGTGCACAGGAGTGTGTGTATGGATGTGTGTGGGTGGTAGTAGGTATAATTGGTCTATAAATATCTTATCACATTTTAAGCACAGCTGAAAGGAGCAGCTGACATCAGGCTGCCATTAAAGCTCAGGCTTGTCAATCAAAAAGCTCATCTGGCCAGTCTCATACCGCTCACACATGATATTTTTTGCAGGGAGTTATTGTTGGAACTGATGAGGGAGTTGTGCTTGAAGGAGCTAATTCAGTCATCATTGGTCAATCTTGCTTTCTGTGCGGAAGAATTTGATTTGATACATGCTGCAGTTTCTATTCATATCAAAATTTTATTTTGGAGACAACTGTTATTTTCATCTGCAACCCCTCTGCAAATAATTTTGAATAAAACACTAAAGAATCATACATACATAATCAACATATTTTTACTAGAGTTATATATAAAAGTAATAAAATCCAGATTTAATTCTCTTGATATTTTCGTTTTAATTGACTAAACTAAAAATACATATTTGTTAAGCTCTTGGGTCTGTCATTATAAATATATATATATATATATATATATAAATAAAAGTGCTCAATGTGTACTGTCTAAAACTTCCATAGCTAAATTGCCATTTTTGTTTTCAGAATTAATGTTTTAAGAGTACGGCACATCATTTTATTTCATTTCTTTCATGATTTGGATTTGATCTGAAACCTAGCTACCAAATGACATTTTGAAATTTCAAAGCTTGCCACAGCTTTTCTATCTTCAGTCACCATGACTGGACAAGGAAAGGACAAAAAAGAACATTTTGTTTTGCTTGTTTTTTAATTACTACCTCACAATCAGTCAATGGCTTATTTAAGAGCTATAAACAGAAGCAGAATCTATTGGAAATTCAGCATTGACAAAAAAAAGGTTTCTTTCACCATGTGCATTTAAAACTATGTATGTTTTATTTTTCAAATAGGAAAAATAGACACCATCCTACCATATTCACCTGTACTAACTCTCCTTAACAAAAAGCCTGGCAGCATTATTTTGGCTGTGACTGCGGCACACTGTTCAGTGGGTGGGTGCTCAGAGTTCTGCATCACTGGTGTGAGCCAAGACAGAGCCTTGGAGGATTAGAAATGGAAATGACGGGCGTAAAAATGTAAGAATCTGACCCTTTTTATGCCAATTCACAGGCAAGTGGGATGACACAAGAAAAGAAGATGAAGGGACAGGCAAGACAGACAGAGGAGGACTGCTGTGGTGGGGGAAGGAATCATCAACAACAGCGACAGAGCTGATTAATCCTGGCAGCGGGCGGTCCGAGGGCTGACTCAACATACTCTGAACTGCATCCCATCTGAGATTTAAAACAATTTGCACAAGCAAGAACAATGTAAAATCATCTGTGGGTGAGGATAATCAAAATATATGGTAATACTAAACACTAATTTAAATACAATAAATCTCACAATGCACACAGAAATAAATATGTTTGATAAGTGCTCAATCTGCTTGCTTTCTTTTGCCTCTTAGATGAGCTGCACAATGATAGGTATGATTTAACTTAACAGGAGCACTAATACATAGCAGGCTCCAGCTCCAGTGAGGTGTGGAGATGATATATTGTGCCCTCCTCCATCTTCTCACTTATTCTGGCTATACTGTGCAGTATTCAGGGAGCTGAGCCTGTTGGCAGCCTGTAAGCATCCTCCCTTGTCTGACCTGTCTTACCAGCCGGACTCTGCGCTTAACTGACTGGTGACAATGACCAGGGAGCACCGTTAAATGTTAGGAGAGTGTCTATCAGTGGCTGGCAGACCCGTATCATAATGTCCTTTCTGACATAAAACTCCTTGAGTATTCACAGCTAAGAAGTGTCTACTGTGGATCTGTGATGACGGTTTTTCACTGGCCCTCACAAGGAGAGGTCTGGTCGGTCTCTGTGCCTTGGCATTTAAAGCTGGACAGGTGCTCCACCTCCAGAATGTTGCTCTTAATGGGCATAGACAGTGGGTGTAGCAATCTGACCTCCTCTTCATTCACCACAGAGCTCAAGTCTAACTCTGTTAACCTGATCACACACTCTTATGACTCCAGAGACAGAGATACACCTCTACATCGGCATATTTAATCAAGGTGATATAAGTTTAAAGAAAGAAAGAAAGTAGAGGAAGAGATATTTGTGCTCAAGATATTTTTGCTCTTGCTACCCTGTGGTTGTGTAGTTAGACAATGCAAAAACAGCATAAAACCAGAGAGCTTTATCTTATCTGAGCCTGGTGACTTGATGTTAATTAATAAACCAAATTAATAGATTTCCACGGATCTCATTTCAGGCATGTGCTATGTGTGTGCTTTTGCGCTTGTGCTGCACATGTATACAGGATAGAGATGCATCTTTTATTCATGCCACTGTGACTTGCAGGAGCCATCTTGAAATTACATCTTTAATGGTCATTGATCCACTTCACCCCAGGGAGCTGGATAGTATAAATGTAGTCCCAACACAGACCCTTTAAGTAGTGTGCAAGGTTGTCTTACACTGCCGAAATGACTGAAAATGTATTTTCTTGTAACTCGAAAACTTCTTTAAATTCCTGAAGTTAATTCTTATTTTCATGCTCACAATGTCACTCAGAGTCCCATCCACTTCAACGTCATCTTCTTTGAAATAAGCTGCAGGAGCTATTGCCTCTTCACTTCCCTCAATAGCTCTTTGCAGAGCACACCTTAAAATAATGATGGCCACCTTATTCTGCTCTCACATGCAGTAGTCAAGGACAATTACCTATAAATAAAGGAGTAGCCAGCACTATTTCAAAAGGTTGTTCAGTCGCTGTTCAACTCTTCAGTGAACGGGCAAACTTGAGTGATAGTGTACTAAAAAGTCAGCAGACGACGACCTAAAATAGTGCGAGCTATATCTGCAGTAATAGTTCCTTGTCCTTGAATAACAAGTTTGACAACAGAATAGGGATGTGACCGCAAGCGAATTTGAATCAAATCTTTGTGTTTTTTCCCTTAAGCCCCCTTGGAATAGAGTTATCGCGTAACATGATGAAGCAATAACCTCTACAGTTTAGGTCAGAGAGTATGATAATACGAGTCCGATAGCGAACATCCCCACCCTTATTTGAAATAAATATTCATTTCATCTCTGCCTTGCTTGGTCTCCACACAGCTCCCTCTGGTTCAGTGGTGTGTAAACAAGTGCTACATGTGGTGATATTGGCAGAGGTCTCTCTGGGTTACGGTGTGTAACTGAGATAGAAATATATCATTACTGGGTGGGGACTGGGGGATCTGAGGGACAAAGAGACTGAGAAATAAGAATATTGGATTCTGTTCCACACACACAAGCTTATGTCCTTACATGCGGGCTGTCTGCTCCATCTGTCTGTTTTGCTCTCGCAGACACACACATACGCAGATACACACACAGACACTTAGCATAGGGTGTCCGTTAACTGCATGCGAATGGGTGATGGACTGCTCCAGTGGCTCTGCCGGTAATATAATCTTCTCTATTCCCCCAGATCCCACACCAATATGTCACAATTGTCATTTATTCCCAGCATGGTCACCCACAATCAGATGGCTTTTCACATTGAACACACCCTGATCCTGTCAGGATGATGAACACTTCAAGTGCACTGACACACACCTACACATGCATACATACATTGTGTATTATCATGTGTCACTCTTTGTGTTCATGTTTATTTATTTATTTATCGTCAGTTTTAAGAAGAAAGTCAGGCCACCAGAGAGTGGCTTGTACATTTACACACAAATACATTGTGCGTTGGCGTCATATATAACAAGTCAGACTGACTGTGTCCAGATAACAATTCACAGCTCCTTATTACTATGAGAAAGTGAATCAATTAGTGGAAGAAATGCATTTATGGTGTGACAAAGAATAACTAAATGTGTCAAAGTGTACGTGTCAATCATAATCTCAAGAATAGATTTTTTCCTTCTGAACTAAACATGTCCTGAATACGTTTGACAAATGGATCACACTGAGCGATAAACTGCTAATTACAAATAGACACCTACTTGTCAGGAAAGACAGAGTATTAATCAAAGGATCAACGTTTCCTTCACCTTTGAAACCAACAGCATAACCAACATTTATACATACTTTTCTTAGTTTATATATTATTATTTCTATGGGTAAAAAAAGATAATGTGACAGCTGCTAATGGAAACATGTAAGGTTCATGGATTTGATTTGATTAGAGGGGAACTTCTGCAATGTTAAAAATCAGATTTGGCATTTGTCTTCACAAACACACTTTTTTTAGCATAAAGGATGTTCTGAGGAAGTCCGGAGAAGCGTGATGACACAGATTCAATATCATCTCCTAACTACAGTTAATTAAATGGAAAGATACCATGATAACTGCTTAAAACTGTGTGGAAAACCAGCATTGATTTGGGCTTATCTGCTTGCTTATCTGGACCCTGGGAAACCCTAATGCGAGATAACAGGATGAGCTGTCTGGGCTTAAGCTTGGGTAAAAAGGGTGTCACGGCAGACGGTGAGAGGGCTTTTTGGTGAATTCAGTGAAAACATCACCTCCGATTGAAATTCTTGACGAGTCCAAAAGCAGATCTGACAAGGATCTTCTAATCTGACATTTGTATAAAGTCTCAAGGTTCTGCTTTCTGTTCTGGGACAATGTTGCCAACATTTCTTTTACAAAGAGAAAAACGACTACATAATGCTGATGTTATTTTTTCCTTTCGCTACATAAATCATTATATGTATAAAACTGCGTAGTTTTCCTAGTTTCAACAGTGTTGGAAGTTATATTCACTGCAGAATACGTTTACACAGGAGGCAAACCTGAGCACACTATCTGCGTCCTTTCTGGACAAAGGACTACAACCTTGTCGCAGTGAATAATATACTAATATAAAATTGTACAAGGCCCAAATTAAAGATAGTAGTGTGCCAAGTTGAGGAGAGAATTATAGCATCTGACCTTAATAAGAAAGTATATCCTCTTGAGACTACCTTCACTTCAAACCACCAAGGATATCTCTGGGACTACCTGTTAACTTTCTGTGGTAAATTAAAAGAACATTATGTCCTGGCTATGTTTCCATTTGCCTTACAGGGAGCTCTTCTCTTAGTAGTGGGCCACTGGGAGAAGCAATAATCACCCGCAGAGACACAATAAGCCTGTAAGGAAAAAATACTCACTCTGCTAATTAGCATGTACCCTTTTTCTATAAGCCTCAGAAGGGCAACAAGAGGAAATATAAAGTGGAGTGACAAACTACTATAATACACTAGTTAGATTACAAAAATTAAAACAAACAAACAAAAACTCTAAACAATATGCAACTTGGGGATCTACTCATAAACATAGAATTTAATAAGTGAAAGATAAAAGTGTGATAATGGTTATATTTTAATAAATGATGTGCAAAACATAAGGTTTTGTCAGTGCATGAGAATAAGCATAGGAATAGGAAAAGCATAGGTCTATTGGCAGTTAGCATGCTGGTTGCTGTTACCAGGTGATATTACGTGTTTTCTAATAGAAACTTGTATTGCAGAGTTTTTAAAAATACTATATTAAAAATATTGTAAAACACACTGTACATTAATCTAGGAACAGGAATAAACGTGTGCCAGATAGAAGGGATGCCTAGTCAATTTTTATACCAGAAAAGCAAAAAAATATCCCAAAAAACAAATAATAAAAAACCCTGATAGCTGAAACAGAGAGCATTAATATGCAAAGTTAATAAGCAAAAATCATGCACGCTTTGGCAAAAATGATTTTTGTGGTTTATTAATCCTTTGTATAAGCAGGGAAATGAACTCTGTGAAGTGTCTGTGTGTTTTGCATTCCAAATGCGATTTTATTTTATGTTTTTCTACATTTAATTGGACATTTAGGATGTGCAACACCTGGCTGCTTGTTATTCTCACTACTGAGGTTCAGTGATCTGTTGGGTTATACAAAGATTTTGAAAGTTTATTTCCAAACCTGCATTGCTTTTTGCAAGTGATTCTCAGTCTTGTCTCTTTGTTTGCACTTGCAGTCATTTAAATTAGAGAACAGTGATTTGCATTTTGTTATCTGCCTTTAATCTGCTTTGTGAAACAGCATAGAGACCATGGTAAAAGTTACGCAACTGTGCAGTTGATCTGTGACAGTCGGTCCCACTGGGTTCTGCATTTTATTTGATACAGAACCGCATCTGTTTCTCTATTCCTGAAGAACCTCATTTCATCATTTCATGTCACTAGCTCTCTTTTCTTCAATATTCTCTCTCTCTCTCTCTCTCTCTCTTGCTCTCCCGTTCAAACAATTACAAAGCGGATGGTTCATCAAGTAGAACAGAGCAGGAGCAGGGTGGAAATGAGGTGTGTAGTCCAGTCAGTGTGATTTAGAACAGCCCTCTGATAACAAGGGAGGTTAATGTATCGGTCTCAGGCCAGAGGACACATGCTGAATCTGCTCTATTAGAAACAACTTGTTTGGAACAAAAATACACTGTTGAGACATCCACTGCAGCAGTTTCATGGTGCCAGTTTTATGAAAAAGACTTTCTGCCCATTTTCAAAGCATTTTAAAAAGGCCAATTTTTCTGGCATGTTTGTGCTCTGTTTATTACACAGCGTGGTCTAAGCCATGCTGAAATGTGATAATCAATACTTTTTAGTATCTGACAACACAGTGAAGATGGGGATGACTCCCCAGAGAGAACAGTTAAAATTGTGGGCCTAACTGTTCATTGCAAAATGAAACTACAGTTCGATATTAGAAAGTAAATAATTATTACTGTAACAACATGGCTAATATCAGAGAATCATTATCTTTTTAAAACTATAATAAGTAACTAAACTGCTTCATTGAGAGAATGCTAGGAATTACACGATCGGATGTAAATGCAGATACAGATATCACATACCTTTGATCTCCTTTTCATTCCTGAACCAGCGCAGGTCGGCGGCAGGCTTGCTGCCCTGAGTGATGCAGGTCAGAGTGATGTGGTCTCCCTCCATGGCAGGCTTCGTCAGGCCATCGATCTCTGGCTTCTCTGGCACACCTGAAGGATAGATGAAATCACCACGATGGAACTAATTCACACACAGCGGTATGTCATTATGCAACAATAATATTATTCCTTATTGAAAGTTCTCCCCCAGCTCACGCCCCTGCGGGGAGATTAGAGAGCAGACTGCAGAGCAGCATCCCTGAGCAGTGTCCTGCTGGAGAACACATCAGTGAGAATTCATGCTGGCACATCGGTGGATGGTCTCTAACAACTGGGCCATCTCCTGCTTTAAGGGTCGTTTCACTAAAATTACAAAGAAACATTTTTCTTACATACATCTAATGTGGGGGCTTTCAAAGTCTGAGATCCTGATTATGTTATTTGATCCCATAGACATTCAACAATTGAGCCAAGATAGCCTAATATTGCTGTTTGACACATACAGAAAAAGGTCTTTCTTAAGGCATTTATTAATTTCTGACTCTGGGAAAGTGAGAAAAACAGAAGAATCCTTCTCTGAACTAGCTCTTTAACCAAATCAAACACATTTAGGCTACTCTATGTGATCTCCTTTTGATAACCAATGTAATAACTAAAGTAATATTTTTTCATTTCCATTCACTGAACCTCCCCTGAAACAGTTTGGAGCCCCCTGCGGAGGCCCGCCTCCCAAACCTCTGATATCTAGCCATGCAGATATAGTTATGATTTTCTTTGACTGTAATGTGAGATATCTGTCTTCCCCCCTCAACTCAGAAACAATAGAGGTGAATAAAGCTTTCTTTGTGATGCTCACAGAATTGACAAATTACATTTAGAAGTTTTCACTGGAACTATTTTCTACCAAAGAAATGGTAGCTGTGATGACAGAAAGCAAAATAAATAAATACATAAATGAATAGCTAAAGAGCAGAAGTCAAGTTGTTTTTACCTGTGTGTACATGTGAGTAAGCAAAGGTTTGTGACCACAGAGGAGGCCACGAGGTTGTACAGAAAATGTTCATTACTGGCCCTTCCTATAATGAGTGTTTTAAGTGTGTAGTGTCTGCCCTTCTAATGTCAATGAGCAATAGGGATGCCTCAGGCTGAGTGACTGAAAGGTCTGTCAGTCAATGCCATTGACTGACTCTGGCCTTGTCTGTCTCACCACCTCCTGTAAGGTTTATTACCAGACTTAAAGGTCTTCCTGTTTTCTGTTTACCAGACTTTTGCATACACAACCCTAACAATAACTGCTGCTTGGTAGACACAGTCAGTGTTGGATAAATTACTGAAAAATAATAATTACTTATTCTTATCTCAAAAGTAAAAAGTAAGGGACTGTCAGCTATATTATTTTAGTGTTGCTGTTGGACAAGACAAATGTATCTATTATTAATACTCCCAGTCACCAGAGGGAAGCAACTACACCTATTGTCTTGGTTAGTAGACAAGCGGTTTTAGTAGAATAACCCACATGAATATACACATTAACTGAGCTTTGCTACAGTATTTAGTTAATACTTAATTATATTTAATGAACGGAAAGCAATAACTGTCTGGAGCCACCGTGAGGTCGGGTGACGCAAACCGGAAAATCAACCGGATACGCTTGAGTGGGCTGATTTTCTTCTGGATTTGTCCTTCATTTTAAAATGTAATTAGTTACATTACTATTTACTAACCTTATTGCCAAAGGAAGTGGAATTACAGGAAAAACGTTATTTCATAATGAGTTCGATGCATGGTTATCAGGTGTGTAAAGCCCAAGTGTCACTATATTTAACTAAGTACTGTGGAGTGTGTCTAGTGAATGAGTAAATGTGGGTGGCTTAACTCAGAAAAGTGTTAGAGGTTTTTTCTCCAAGACCAAACGAGAACAGATCAAATACAATGTTCATCTTATACAGTCACGTTCCCCTTGGGTGGCTAGAGGCTGCAAAGCTTTAATCTTTCACTCCGTTTGTGTGTAAGTGTAGAGTACCGTGGGTGTGTGTGTGTTTTCCCTGCTCATGTGTGCATCGTGGATTTATCTGCACTGTGGTGTATTCGTGTGTGTGCATGACTGTTTAAGCATATCCAACAGCGTTTTCAAGACATGAAAAAGAAATGAGAGCTCGATTTCTGATGCGAGGTGAGAAAACTGGATTCCGATAATTCCTGTGGTCATTGTGAACACTGCATACACATTTTAGAAATATGCCTCTTACATAAAGTTTAGAGAATCAAAGTGAGTTACTAATAAATAATAATTTAAGTTTTAGCCAAGCTTTCATGGCTCTAGGGATGGCAATGTCAGTCTGTGGGTTGATCCACCACTTTGGTCCAGACTGAAATATCTGTCGGATTGATTTCCATGAAATTTTGTACAGGTACTCATGACAACTAGAGGATGTATTCTAATAATTTTGCTCCCTTGACTTTTCCTCAATCGTCACCATTAGGTTCACATTTGTGGTTTTGAGTGAAAACAACTCTTGAATGAAATTTATTGCGCATTATTACGTGCCCCTCAGGATGAACTGTAATAACTTTGTTCATGCCTTTTACGTCCAGCACCACTACCGAGGTCAACATTTTAATTTGTTCATTACTTTTTTTATGACCAATTACTTGCAAAACTAATGACCATCAGACTCAACTGTGAGGTAATTAACAAATGCAGCAATGCTAACACACTAAACTAAGATGGTTAGCATTATACTTAAACTTCACCATGTTAAAATAGTCACTGTGGACATGTTCCTGACGGTGGTAATAGATATTTATTCACCAAAATATTCTCAGAAGACTATTAATATGATGCTTGTTTCATTGCACGTGTATTTAACAATCTGGTATTTTGTCCAAATCCATTTCCATGTTTCCCAGTAACACTTACAGTCCATAAACAGTGGCAAATAAACCAGGCCATTCCCAGACCATTTTGTATGTTTATTAAATCTCCCTTTCTGTTTCCTGGCTTGCACCATTAACTATTGTTCAGCATTGCAAAATAATTTTCTCCATATCCTTATTGAGCAGTAGCCTTTAATGTCTGTAATTCTCAGAATGCTTGTTAACACAGAGAGCCAGCTAATGGTCCTGGAGAGCAGTAGCACATCTATTAACATTAGCGAAAAAACTAATTGGCGAGATAATAAGCCCGGTGGCAGGAAATAAGACAATGTTTGTGTGGGGCGATGATCACAACACAAACATTACCAGAGGGCCTAACAGTATGTTTTTATTTGTCTGCCGATGCAGGTATAAGCAACTGGCTATTTGTAACCATACTCAATGTGTTGTATGTCTTATAGGAAAAACAACAAAACAGAACCAAAAACAGTTTCAATTTAAAAATCAACCACAAAAGTCATTCAAAGCTTAACCTCCACCAAGGTTGCACAATTGTCTAGAGGTGTTATTTTAGTAAGACTGTTTTTATTAAGTAACCACACAAAATAGAATATACATAATTAAAGAATCGTTGAATACATGTGTTACATATAAAGTTTTTTTGTACTGTAATTGCACTACCAACAAAATCTAGCAAAAATGTTACAAAATGCCCTTGTAATGTTAACAGACCTATACTGCACAAAAAGAACTCTAGTTTTGCTTGGCCCATTGCTTAACTTTACCACCTAATTTCATTGAAACATTTAAAAACATTTGGTCAACTACAACTATTGTACTCTACCTTTTTTGTCCCATTTTCTGTTTGGTTATATGACACATAATCTGTGAAAATAATCTTGTTCCTCTGCTCCTCCTTATGCTCTTAATGGTATTTAATAAATGAAAGCGACCAATCAGAACCAAGAAACATAATTGATTGTTGAATGTCATTACCAGGGAGATAAATACAGATGCTGGTAGTGAGACTCAAAAATCTTTCTCAGACATTTAAAAAAAGTTACCCCCTGAAGCTTTAAAACTACCCCCCTAAACAGATTTTAATATTGATCAGCTTCTAAGATTAAAATAAACAAGAGCTTCTCTCCAGAGCATTCTGTATGTTCAATAAACCTATGGGGAGAAATTAATACAAGATGCAGATACCTTTTTTTTTTTTTTTACAAACAGCAGCCTACGTCGGTGATCTCCAAAAATAGTTGGTGAGTGGAAAATCAGGGCTATAATAATGTATGAACTAACTTATGTGAACTGGGCATAAGGCATTACACCTATAGGAAACGTCTGAGTAACATTTCTTCTCACTAACCTACAACGTTCGCTTGCTCTACAAATGTGTTCACCACAGACTGACTTTGAATGCTGTCTCATTCTGGCAAATTTAGGATTTTTTAAATTATGGTAAACCAGACAGTTTGTAAACATTTCCTTTAAACAGGAATTCAACTTTTTTTTAGATGCTGTACTTACCTAGAACCGTCAGGTAGGCTTTGGCTGTTCTGACGGGCATGGTGAAGAGAGAACAGGTGTACATGCCTTCATCAGACAGTGTGACATCACTGATACTGATGGTCAGCTCCGACCACGATGCATGTACCAGCTCAATCCTGTTGTCCCTTAAAGCTGGACAGAGAGAAAGACAGACAGACGGCGAGTTAGCAAACGTTACAAACTGTTTTAATGCCAGAACCGTTTGAGTGATGAGAGTTATCTTAACAGTGCTGCTGGGAGACACACTTAAACTTCCACAATATGATCAGAATGTCATGATTTGCAGGCACAATTATTTGATACAGTGTATATTAGAAACAGTTTAATTGACTCTCTTTCTTGTGTGCTCTTCATTTGATAAAACTATTATATTATTATATTATGTCTGTATATTGCATTAATAGCTCTTCTTCTGTGTTTTACATTTGGGTAAATCAGAAACCATGTTGAGCTTGATGACCATTCTAGACATTTATGTATATTTGGGGTACTATCCACACACACAGTCAAATAAACCAATAGCAGAGTGCCATCTCAACCGTACACACATTAGTCTTATCCAACCATAACACTACAAACATGCCAGAAAGAACACAGCAAAGCTCCAAAAAAAAAAATGGACAGCTTCTTGCTTTTGGCATTATTTACAGTCGAGCTAATTGAACTGTTCAAAACGTCAGCTGTTTGCACAAGGATATGCAATTTTGCACATTCATTTTGAAATGCTAAACTTAATGGTATGCTTATTGCCATTGCAAAAAGGTGTAAGGTCATTTTCATTGTTTACGACTTAGAAAGAAAAATAGCACTAGCCACGTCAAGCTGTGTAGTGTATGAATAGATTTATTTGCATAAACAATCAAACGTCGTATTGAAATGTGACCTCAAAAGTTAACTTTCTGTTGAGTCTGAAAATGAATGCATCAGTATATCTCTACAGTAAACCATACTCAGGCAGTCTTCTCTGCTGGAAACCCTCATAGACATTTTACTTATATGAAAATGTAATCTTCCAAAAGACATAACTGGAATGGAAATCAATACTGCAATAACAGGCTGAGAAAGAGGCCTAATGAGAATTTGGCAAGATATGAGAGTTGAAATAGATCTGCTGAAATTGGATGGCTTGTTGAAAGATACTCCATGGTCTTCAAAGTAGACTTCATATCTGCGTTACAGTGGGAGCATGCACTACGTTTTTGAATTACATGATTGAAGTCAGTAGTATCCAAGGGGTTTATTGTGATATACAAAACAAAATTACGCAAAAGACTGGTTTTCACATTGAAAATGGACCATGTGGATTGTTGAATGTAATTGTCAAACATTTCTTTCATTCTGTTTTGGTGGCCTTGGCTGCTCAAGAGATTAATTCAAGCCTTCCTTTTGCAAGTACACGCCTTTCTATAAACCTTATTTAATATGAGCAGCCAAGGTTACTTTGCTTTCACTCTCCATCAAAGTGACTTGGTGCACACCTCGTTCAAGTGCATGGTGTCTGTGTATGTTCGCGTGTGTGACTGCATGTTTGAGTTCAGCAGAAAAGACGCATGACTATTTGTGTACAGATGTTTATATTTTCTTAATGTGAGGCTACATGAAAGAATATTCTTATCTTATGGTAATTTTTGAGAAATCATATAAAAAGTAGAGCGCCCTGGTTTCGTAACCTCTCTACAAAGATCTGAAGAGTAAAGACCATTAGACAGTCTGTTTGTAGAGTACTTTAAAGAGTGTCTGGCTGAATGGTGAGAAACGATACCCAAGGTATCTGAAGTACTGAAACTGTGTTTCAACATCCTAAAGCTTTAAGCCAACATTTAAAAAAGTAATTCTTCTTTCCCATATACCTTAACCTTCCCTAACCCACACAAATCTAGTTTTTCTTAAACTACAATGCAAATCTTACAGATTCCCTCCAGACAAGGATAAAAATACAGTATATTTAAAAATGATCTGCTTGGAACAATAAGGGGTCTGATATGTTTTTTTCTGCAATTTCCACATTGAAATCCTTAAAAGGGCATCTGCTTCTTCTACTTCAATAAAAATGCCTCATCTATGAATATGCAAATGTTATTAATTTCTAAAGTTATCCTGCTGGACATAAGATGTCTTCTACTTCACTGTTAAGTCCATTCAGTGTATATGCACTGGTGGCTTTAAGTTTCTACATCACACTTGTATAGGTTGCATACTGGACTAGATTTTGTTTTCCAAACTATCTGTGATTACAAATTATGATATGGTAAGGTAACAATCAATGATCCGGTAGCCAAGAGAGCTCAATGCCATAGTATTTGGTTGTGTTGTTTGTATGTGCAGTGTGTTTGTGTATGTGTTTCCTAAATTGAAGGGTGTTGAGCTCTCTCAGCCACCTTTGGAAAGGTTTTTTTTGAGCATAGTACAGATTACATAAAATTCTTTATTGGGATGTTTCTATGATCAACTCCCATACCATTGTATTATTGTTTACTTTAGTCCATTTCACATTTTTATACTTTTTATACAATTTAAAAATGTAATTTGTGGCAATTCGTTGTACTGCCAGATATTGAGTTTGATTGACTGAATCAATGCCAACTGCTACAGTATCAGCTGTATTTTCACCCACTTACGGCTGTAATTTGTCAGTCACTGGTAAATGTCTAGCCCTTGAGGTGACTCTGAAAGAAGGTGTTATAGGCACATGCGGTGCATTCTTTTTACAGCTCCTGTATATGCATTGCTGCAATGATCACAGAACTGACAAATGTAGAGAAATGTCAGTGAGCACACAATCTTGTGTCATTTTGTCTGCCAAGGGATGGATAGCTTTTCTTTGCCGGTTTCAGGCTAAACACCTTGCAGTAAATTGCAGTAGAGTTGTAATCAGTTTGGCTAAACGACAGCTGCTCTCTCTCATTTATTACTGCATTTGTTCTGTACCTTCCCCTCCCTCGCAATACCAGTTATCTCTACATGCTGTGTACCGAGCCTGAGCAGGCGTGACACGTTGATATGAGCACATGACATATCTTTAGGCTTGGCGCTGGTGACAGTACATTCCTGTTTCTCTGTGTGTGTATGAATACACATGGCCATCAATGCAAGACCACCGAATTAGATTTAGTCTAACGCACTGCCAGTTCGGTTAATGGTGAGACCTGTCCTGAAAAGATAGTTTCTCATGTTCATGCAGTATGTATACACACAAATGTGTACACCTTGTCTCATCAAAGAATAAACTAAGACAACGAATAGATTATTTGGACTTATTCTAGAGAAAGAATAAATTATCTTTGCCTCTGTATATCTTTCTGTCATTCTTTCTGTTTCTCTCCTTCCTCCTACCCCCACAGACCTCATTCTGTCGACTCAGGGAGCTCCACTAACCTGTGAATGTGTAAAGTTAAACAATGCTTCTTTTCAACTGTTGTCTTATTTGCTTTGGGCAAGGAAGTATGAGCAGGCAAATGTCAGAAAATACAGTTACTGTTGTTGGCTTGCTAGCTGTCGCGATGCAGCTCTGCTTTCTTCCTCCCCTCTCCTCAACAGCCCATTCTGGGAAGTTGTTTGTGTGAGGAATTGGATAGATAGATAGTTGTTGGAAAAGTATACAGAATATTCTAACTTTTTGGTTTACTTAAGCCGAGTAATTTGAACAGTGACTTGAAGTGACATTGCATTCAAATTTATGAGAGGGCTTAACTGTAACGTGACTCGGCTGCAGCAACCTGCTCAAATAACTGATAATATCACAATCATCAATATGAACACAGACAATAATTTAAATACTCCAGTTTTAGAAAATCTGAAGATTCAGAATGTGGATTATTAAATCAATCATGGTTAAAGTATCGTTTCTGCATTTTTCCAGTGGTTACAGGCGGAGATCAGTGTAGATGCCAAAAAGCAAGATCATCCTAATCCCCCTGGAAGGCTGGATTCAGGCTGGATTTACAAACATGAAAGGTGTCATATATTAACATGAAATCATGGTATAATTGGTAAGGATACTATAATGTAGTCATAAATACAGATTTTTTAATTTTTTATTTTAATTAGCAAATCTTAACAAATATTCATGTTCCCTCTTTGATTATTTTCTCCATCTCTGACTTTTGTGTTAAAACTCACAGTTATGATAGTTTTAGAGCCTGTTTGTCTCATTTAATTGAACATTATTAAATACATTTAATTTTGAATTTAAATACACTTGATGCAAATGCAGACCATACAGCTTAAATTGGAGATCCTAAAGACCATTAATATACAATAATAATAAAGTAGTGAACACACACACACACACACACACACAACCACATACATATACATACAGTGTATATGACTCACTGTTTTTAAAAGATTTCTCTTATAAATGTATAACATCCTCCATCTTTTTTTTCTATTTTTCCCTCTCACTTTTCTTCTCCCTTGCAATGTAACCTCTGATTTCTCATTCTATGCCCAGTGAAAGGCTGGATATCGACAGAGAGAGAGAGTAGAGGAGAGGAATGTATCCTTTGCTATTTGTCTGTGAAGGTGCTGCAGCTGCCCGCCATCCATTAGAGACCATTAGTGCCGACAGTCCTGAATTTTGTTCATGGCAGACAGTTGTTGTTGTCAACATCAAAGAGCGGTGTATTTGTATTCCACAATAACTACTTACTGAATCTACAGCCATATTTTTTCTCATTTAGTCTCTCTCTGCATATAGAAAAAAAGAAAGAAAAAGAGACAGAAAGCAAAGCTGTGAGATAGTTGTGTTTTATACATTTGATTGCCTTTATCTCAGCAGAACTAGTACCTTGAGACGTGACAATTATGAGATGGCTAAAGCAGTTGCAGTTTGATATTCAGGAACCAAGAGGGGGCGGAAAGATTTCTCATCTTATTACGAGCGCTGATGACCGTCGGCTCAGATGAGCCATCCATGTTGAGTCTCCCCTGAATGCAGCCGTGACTGATCAGATAACAGAGAATAAATGGCCATAACTCCAAAGCCACCAGACTCTCTGTTCCCAAACCGTATATTCAGAAAGGGACAGAGGCGATTGGGGAAGCGTCTGCTATCTATTTTTAAAGAAATCTGTCGAGGATGAAAAGCAAGGCACATATTTGAAAAGGAAAACTGAGACAGGGAGAAGCTGAACAGAGAGAAGGTCAAAGATGTCTTGTTTCTTTTAAATTAAAAGTGACATTTTTATTCTGAGGAAAGACGTTGAGTCAGCTAGTGAAACAGTCTCACTGAAATTGACTGAATGGAGACAAACGCACATTTTATATGATGTTACATTCAATCATAATCTTTAAAACATTAATGAGTAACAGGTTAATAAAAACAAAGTGTGTGTTGCAATTTCTACCACATCTTTTCCTTTATTTCACCGCTCTCTTACCTTCACCTCTGCAAGAACAACCTTTTTAATATGTAGGATGCTTCCCAATTCATATATCTTCATCACATCCTGATCATTGTTTGTTGTTGGGTTTCCAAAGAACATACTGCGCTGTATCTTGTGAATGTAAGGCTCTTTGACAACCCTTGAATGAACCACAAGCACAGTCACAAAGATACAACACAACAACCTTTTTTTCCCTTGCTACAATGACAATTACTAGTCAAGGGACTTTTGGTTGATTATCCAAATCTGTCCAAATCTATGACATAGTCAGGCATAGTGATGAATGCCGTTACAACATTTGGTTTACAACACTTGGTTTGTGAACAGGGCAACAACTAATAGGCGATCATTTACGTTTCATTCCCTTTGTTTCAGACCTAGGGAACAACACAAGAGGTTTGAAAGCGATTTTAGAGTCCAAAAGGCTCTATTATCACACACAGCTGATGGTTTTGTGATTCATTACTATGTTACCAGAGCCTCACTAACACTGTGTGCACCTTGTAGATGGCCACAGCGCACCGGCAACATCCTCAATGTTGATATGCAATACTGTGTACAACAGTCATACCCACATATCGAAATTAGCTGCACATCTAGCTGCAGGTGAGTAAACATGGCGTGTGTGGGCATGTGCATGTGTGTGTGTAAAAGGTAATTACATTTGTACATTAAGGCTGCATTTATTGTATAGGCATACAAAGCACTCGCATAAGCAAATAGTCATGAATCTAAACTCACTTTATGCCTTATCATGTTTGCACATTTCACTCCGTCCCTTTAATTCCCTTCCTCCTCTCCTCCTTCCTGCCCTTTCCTTTCCAATCCTTTCCACCGGCGTCCATTCCTCCTCCCCCCTCCCTGTCCCTTCATCTATCCAGAGACAGTATGTATTAGTATAGAACCTTGGCAGGTGTTTGCTCATTCAAGTGACACAGTTTTATAATGAGAAAAGTGCAAATTTCAGAATATACATTCAGCTGCCTGTGTCTGCATGCGACTGTTCTCTTTTCCTTGTCAACAACCCATCTGGGGACTTGAGTTTGTCTGTGTGTGTGTGTGTGTGCGTGCGTGTGTGTGTGTGTGTGTGTGAGGGAGCGATAGAGAGAGGGAGAGCGAGAGAGAGAGAGAGAGAGAGAGAGAAGCAACAGAATGCAATGTTTATTGAATAGCTTAATGTATATTCTGTATCTCAGCCGTTCCTCAACCTCCATTACCTGTTCTACCTTTCGGAGGCACACCGGCCTTTTAAAATGTAAAATGTGCCATACTCCATACAGTAATTGGCTTGTGGAGATTTTTCCTGTGACAGAAATGATTTTCTTTCATCAGTTTCTACCTGCCATGCCGAGTTCAGTGGGACACCTCCAGCAGCCCTACTTCATTAAGTCCTTGTGAGAAGCGGGTCAGTGAGGAGACAGCTCTTGCCTCTAAACCTTACTGTATTTTGCATAGGGATACATTTTCCCCTCCAGCTCAGGAGAAGAACAGGTACCTTGGTCTATAAGGAGTTTCACATTTTTCTAGGGTAACCACTACTATCCTTCAAAATGACTTTGAAAAGGGGACAATGTTTGTCTTGATAATGCTAAAAACTCTTCGCAAATCATTCTTGTTTTTTAATTCTATTGTAAAATTTTTCTTTAGTTGTTGTTT
>NW_023339763.1:13554908-13570497 GCF_004916995.1 Morone saxatilis | reverse complement strand
TCTTCAGCAACTCTGTTCTCTAGAACTTTCTCCTGGAAGAGAAAAAGAATAAGCCTTCTGCCAAGTGTGGGCTAATTATTCCCATTTGCCTCAGGTATTTTTCTCTACACCTTGCATATGATAAGTGGCTCTGCTAATAATGGCAGTAATAACTGGATCTATTGCTTCACTTGACAATGTAGTCTCTTTATCACTCCGACCTCCTTTACAGCTATACAGCAGAAGAAACAAAGCTGACATCTGCGTTTCTCTGATCCACAGGCAACACGCACAGTCAATGACAACTATACAGGTCTCTGCTTTAAATCATTATACCTGTCTTCACCTTTAAATAAAATGAAAACAAGAAGTAGAAAATGCTTTTTTTTAATCAAAGGCTGAATGTTATACTTAAAGACGTGAAAAGAAGGGCGACAAAGAAAGAAGATGCAGAATACTCAAGGTCAAGGAAAAGTTTTCTTGTGTCTTTCAGAGGTGATAACTGCGTCTGAAAGCTCTCATAAAATGCCTCCTTAATTCCTCTCCTTTATCCCACCAAGGCCTACATTCTGTCTCCTTTTTCCCCTTTTTCTTCTTCTCATGTTTTATGGCCCTTGTCTTGGAGAGAGGGGACTTGTTAGGGATCTTTGGAGATTTACAGTCAAGTTTTTTTCTATCAGAGAGAACACCGTACCAATCTTCAGACTGATATGAAAGCATGTTTCATAGAGGCATTCTTCCAGGAAATAAAAAAAAGACAGCTGTCTCAAAAGTTTAACTTCCCTGGTAAGATTAAGTTTTGAGGGAAAGTTCTGCTATCTGTTAAATAAAAAGTCTGTCAGGCATTTCTTATTTTGTTATTTACTTTGGAAAACTTTTAAAAGCCTATCCCCTAAATTGCTCAGGCACAGATACTCTGAATGCATCAAAGCTTTCATGGTTGCATACTGGGGAGGTGGGATGCTTGACATTCCACATACACACACTTATGTGCACTTACGTACACACACAAACACATACTCACACAACCACAAACAGCCAGCAGATTGATTCAGACAGCTGAATATTTGACATCTGAGGACCCGAATAGCTTCATATTCAGCAGCTCGGGGCCTGAAAAAACGGGCAGTTTGCCCTTAGCTGTTCAGCCATAACACTAATCTTAATGTTTAAACAGATTCTATCAATCTGCAGATTGCACACCGTAGGTGGAAATGTCCACCACAGGTACAGTGGGCACTTTTAATTTTGCAAATAATCAACATATTACTGCTTGGACATCAAAAAGCTGCAGATACGGTTACTATATACATGTAGTAAAACTGAATGCACTAATACATTTCACCTTTTCATGGTCAGTGTGTCTTTTCCATGAAACAGCACAAGACAAAACTGAAACTCAAAATTTATGTTTATCTGGCAGCACAGGAATGATGTCAGACACTATAACTACAATCCATATTCATTATGTTTGGATAACTTCATATCAGACTGAAATACATACTCAACAGTATAATGGCCTGTATGAAAGAATATTGGTGTAAATAAACTGCATGAGGTCATGTAGTGGTTATGTGGAAGAAATGTTAATCTGATACTACATTTATTAATGTAAAAGCTAATGGCTCAAATTTAAAAATAATCAAAAACGATACATATTTTTTGATAGCCATTCTTCCATATCATTAAATAAATCTTTTAATTCCTTTAAAAAGGATAATAGCACTACCTATCATGAAGCAAGCAATGTGTGTTTTATAATGCAGAGCACCCACGTTTTCTCTACTATGAGAATGTCTTGCTTGTGCCTGCTGCATTAGTTACATATTGGACAACACTATAATGTATCCAGGTCTACCAAACGTATGCTGTAATATACTTTATGATGCTTAAAAGGACAGGTAAACCAAGATCCTGCCAGACTCCAGGGCATGGGTGGACAGATAATTAAAGAAAAAAGAAAGGGATGAAGGGAGTACTGTAGGTTGAAAATGAAAATACAAATGTGGGGGTTAGAAAAGAAATTGGATGGAAAAGGGTTAGCAAATTACAGCAACTGTGTTGAATAAACGATTTAAATGTCATACCATAGCCACTGCTCACACATGATGAGTCCACTAAATAGGTCTGCGAATTTCGCCTGGAAAGTAATTACACATAGGTTCTTTCTAGTATGGGAATAACGAATAAATTGTAATTATTCTTCAATGCAAAATTTCTCAATCCGGGAAATAAAGCTATTATCAAGTCTTGAATTACATGAAACCAAAAGAGCAATTTGTAAAATGATATTAGCCTCTTTTGAATCTTATAAAAGAGAGAATCCCTCTTGCCCAGTGCTCATCTTTCTCTCTCGCTGTCGAAGCACAGCTTAACTCCCTCAGTGGTAAGTGATGGAAAAGGACAAAATTGGCTACTTTCGGGACAATGACTTATTCGAAATTCAAACAACTCTTCACAGCCATCGGAGCACCTGTGAGAGGACGGCAGACAAGTGGTGTCTCTTTCATCCGGCTAAACGTCTTAGAGGTGAGCCTCAGCCTTGACATTAAACAACAACAGCCACAAAACTGACACCACTCAAAGGACTCTAATGGAAACAGTTGCTGCATTTGTCTGTTGAAAAACTAACATCTTTATGCTAATAATGCTCTGTGGCTGACTTTGGTAGAAGTCTGCATGTAAGTGACACAATTTGAGATACGCCACACACACAGCATACACACACACACACACACACACACACACACACAGGCACATGTTGCAGGCACAGACAACAATCTGTTGAATTAGACAACAGACATTACAGATTCCATTGCCTGCATACACAGAAATCTGTCATATTAATGTATTCTGCATGATGTAAGTGCGAGATTTATAATTTCTATGTATCGTCTTTTCAGTTAGACTGCAACGAATAAGTCACATAGACATAACTAATTAGGAAACTGTTCGTACCTTCATTATGGGTCATTTTCCAGTTCAGGTTTCTGCACTGACTGCAGAATAAAACATACAGGAAAAACCTTTACTTTTTAATCAGTTAAGAACTCATGTTAACAGTAACCTTAGCAGGTAGATTTTGACCTAACAATTACCACTTTGTTCTGTTACAACTAATTTTAAGTATGTGAAAAGTTGGCGAGTGGTTGTATTTTTGAGCAACTGTGTGCTCATCCTAATCCCCATCTTCTTCTTCCCAACAGGCAGCAAGGAAAATTAATCTGAAACCCACTGCGCTCAAAGGCGTTTGCAGCTGAGACATCTTTCCTTTCACTTACTGCCAGTGGCATTTTAGAAACACTCACTATCTCAGTGCTCCCATCAGCATGTGCATCTGAATTTGCCACGTACAGCAAGACAAGTCCCAAAGCAGACACACACACACACACTAACCCAAAACACCAACACAATTCTGGGGTCTCAGTAGTATCCCTTTGCTTTTCTGATAATGAGAGTCCTTGGCTGCTTTTTCATTTCCAATCTCAGAGCTCTGCACTGGAAATGCCATGAAATAGACCCCCAAGCCCAACCCCTGGTGTGATATGGAATAACCTGCAGACAACATCAACTGTTGAATTTGATATTCAATGCAGCCTTTTACCACTGCTCTTTCTGAAAAAAAGGTAGGTAAGTGAAAATGTGAATGGTTGGAAATTGAAATGCTTTGCACATGCATGCATTCACTTACTGTATGCAAAAATACAAACAAACACATACACGCAAACACACACAGTGCATGAACACAAATACACAAGGTAGCCCAGTGGGCAGAAGGATAATAGAGGAAGAAGACTGCGTAAATCCCATATGTGCTTAATCCAGACACTTACAAGAGAGTGTGATTCATACTCTATTACACTCAACTAATACAGCTGAGAGACGCACAGGGCACAATCGTTTCAGCAGACATGAACCAACAAAATAACACCCATGAATCCTCTTTATGGGGACTTCACTGAAGAGGGTGTGAAAGGTCAGGAATAAATGCTTTGTACTTATTAGCCATTAAAACATTGGTGGCTTTGTGTGTGTTTGTGTGTGTGTGTGTGTGTGTGTGTGTATTTGTTGGAGTTTCTATGTGTATGTGTGCATCTCTGTGTCTGTAAATATGTGGAAAGATAACAAGGGTTTGCATCCTTTTAATGGAAGGAATTTCTCTCCAGTATATAAACTGTTTATTATACAGAGACTGGAGTCTTTTCTGCCGATCACATCATTCTCAGGCTATTGTCTCTTAGGAAGTGGGTGTGTGAGGTTGTTACAGTTTTTAATGTCCTATATTACAAAACTGTCTTTGTATCTGTTAGTATATATAATATAATGTATATTAATAGTTTAATAAAGATACTACTTAAGTCAAAATTATTTATTATAATTATTTTAAATGCATGTGTGAAATATTAGTTTGAGTAAACACATTTTAACAAGTGAACTTTTTCTGATTTATAAAACATCAGCGAAATCCTTCCTATTGGGCATCTCTACAGCATTGAATTTTAAAATCTCCACTCATTTGTTTTACATTATTTCAAGTGGAGTCAGTATTATCGGCCTGTCAGGGTCCACTATTGTGACTCCCCTAAAATCGAACCTTCCTCCCTTGATATGTTTTAGTGCTTTAATGCTCTCACACAATTATACACAAGCCCGCAATGCTGCACCATCTAACGCTCTTATGATTGGGTTTGTTCTTTTCGCTAAAATCTAATTCACGCTGCACCGTATGTGCTGGAGGCAGTACGAACTAAGTACCACAGGATTGTAGCGCAAGGTCACTTGCACAGCAGGGTGAACTGCTGACTTTGAGAGTGTGTGGGCTGTTTTTGATGTTCTATCTAACAACAACTATTAAACTTTTTTGGAGTATGCATTTTTTTACTCTGACAGATAAGTATAGAAAAGAAACTGATTTGATCCACAACTTCCTTTACATGGGATGTAGTCAACATACTCCAACTACACTGATTACGTTTGTACTTCAGATCAATATAAATCAATGGCAGCAATCACCAAAGCAATCAATATCTAACATACATAGTAACAAATAGTAACAAAGTAAGATGTTCCTCACACAAACAAACAAACAAACAAACCTCAGGCAAAACAAGTCAGAAAGAAAGCTGGGCATATCTATTCTCACACAAGTGTTCTGCTTAGCAGAGGGACATGTGTACGTGTGTCTAGGTGTGTGTGTGTGTGTGTGTGTGTGTGTGAAAGGGTTGAGGGATAAAGTAAAAAAAAACAAAAACAATAATAGCCACATACTATCCATTCCCGATAGAAAGATGGAAAGTATACATCTTTTTCTATGTGAAAGCAGAGCAACGACAGGAAACAGAGACACGTGAAATGTGGGACAGATGCTATGACACAACAAAGACAGCAGCTTATTCAAGTGACAAACACACAGGAATACGGAGGGGGGGTTTTCAGGTTGCTCGCCAACCTAAAAAAAAAAATAAATAAATAATCCAGTTTTTGTGTGTTTTGTGCATTTCCCACTACCACAAACCTAACACAGGGAATACTTTGTAAGCCTGCATCTGTCGTGTGGCTGATGCAGTCTTTCAATCTCCGACTCACCTTTTTTGTCCCCAAAAAAGAGGGTCTGCTGTGCTGGGTTTGACCACTGGAGGGAGGTGTTGTCATTATACTCCACACGGCAGGTCAGGTTCGCCGTCCCACCCTCTGTCACCGTCATATTCTGAACCAGAGGGTACTGACCGCTGATGCCTGCAACATGACACATAAGAGAGACATGTGAGAGGAAATGAGGACGCATCAAAGGGAAAGAGAGAAAAGATACAGAGGTAGACAGAGGGAGACAGATGGCACGTTTTTTTATTGCTCAAATTGTAAGGCTGCTTTGTTAATTAAATTCGCTTAATACACTTAAATGCAGCATAATGACGATCATGTAAAATTAAAACTACGGGTTAGACTGTAAAGTAATGTGATATTTATCCGGTAAATGCTTTTTTTTCCACTGAAGGAGCAAATCAGCTCCTGACCACACAACAAGACAAAGAGAGGTAATCTGGTTTATGTCTTCGAAAAAAAAAAAAAAAAGCTTAACACCCTAATTAAAAAGGAAATGTTCAGGCACAATGGCCGGTCACTACTGTGTGCTAAATTGGACCCTAACATAGAACACACAGGGGGCATTTAGCCTGCGGTGCTGACCCTGAAACCTCAGACTACACAGGGAAGGCCAATTAAAAACCATTCTCCGTGGACTGTGTGTGCATGTGTGGATGTAGGTGTGTGTAAAGCATGCATCCAATGAGAGAAACAGAACAATAAACAGAGTTATATAATTCAAGTAGAGCTAGTTTTCAGCACCACGGACAGGTTGCTTTTGCAACTGGTTCATCGAGAGCTGTCTGCCAGTTTTCAGGACTCTGGACAGCTCACAGTGCAGTGTGAGTGTGTGTTTGTATGTTTAGGTGTGTGTGTGTGTGTGTGCGCTTTAGTGCGTGTATGTGTGTGAGGGAGGCTGTAAGCAAGTAAATAATAATAACCATAAATCTATCCCTGTCCCCATCCCCAGAGGACAGGTTTTAAAGACTGTGTGAATAAAGGCTTAGGTAAGAAAGATTTTTCATCCCCAGCTAACTCTCCCGTCTTAAACCACCATACCCCCAGGAAAGGATCATAAAACCGAAAAAAAGAGAAAGAAAACATATCTAAGGATAGAAAGAAATAAGAAATAAGAAATATTCCAAAATGAGAAGCTTTTAAATTCGGTTTCTGTGTGACACCTTTCCATTCGTTTAATGTGTTAGATCACATTCAGCACCTCACCGCTCATCAGTTTTCCTTACTTTGGTTAATGTCTGCACACGTAAGATAAACAAACCCTCAAATAGTGCTTGTCTAGAGGGTTAGCAGGTGAGGCAAACCCCATCACTGACAGACCCGTTGTGAAGGACGTGCTGAGAGGAGAGAGGATGAGGTGAAGGAGGAAAGGAGAGGTAGAGAGAGGTAAGTCAAGGAGCACGGGTCATTTCCAGTGTTGATTAAGGCCTCCCGAGGTTAATCATGCGTGTGAGAGATAGAGAGGGAAGAGGAGGGAAACGGAGGAAAAATGGATCCGAGCTATGGGAGGCTAGGAATATGTTTTATTCATGAAAGTTTTGCATGAGGCATGATCTGCCAACGATTTACCGTTCTCCTGCGCCTGCCCTCGCTCTCTTTATTACTTCCTCTCTTTAAATCACTTACTTTTTCTCATTTTTCTCACTCGACATGCAGCCCAGTGTGATACATTTTATTTCTTTTGTGCTGGCCACAAAGGGAAGTTAATGGTTAACCTCCATATCGAATGGTAGCAATGATGATTTTTTTTTTTTTTGAGTGAGGTGCACAATATGGCAATATGAGTGTATAATTTCCGTTCATTACTGCAGTGGATGTGTCACTGCAAAATGCCATTGAAGATGGAGACACTCTGGTGATAGGCTCACTTGTTGTATTGTCAACTCTGTACTCATGCTTGAAAATATAATCTGCTAGTTTGTTCTCCAAATAGTCTGCTTTTGACAAACACTAAAACATGACATTTGTTTACGGCAAAGTGATAAACATGTTCCTCGGTAATATGGGTGCTTCCAAAATGTTTTATGGATCCAGATTTTCATCGAGGACTATAAAAACAAGAACACTTCACGATACAATAGCATTTGAATTTGACTGCAAGAATACATGTGTGGTAAGATATATAGGACATATTATACTGTAGATATGTTTTGACCGCTATTTCCTACACGTCTGCGCAGTTTAAGATGTTGTAAAACAGACAGTGCTTCTCACAAGACTAAATGCTCTACACACTGCATCCATTTGTACTACAAGTTCACTCATCAGGATCAGAAATATCAGTTTCTTTTTGCCTTTCTTTTCCTTTTCTCTTCTCTTTTGCAATGGCACTAGTGCCTACAAAAAGTTACAATAGTCCGGGAATCCCTCTGCTATAAGCCCTGCGTCAGTGTCTGGTGCTACACGTCCAGTGGGACTGAAAGGGCCAAAGGGGCCACAATGATGGTTATATTAGAACAGTGCAGTGCTCTGTGCGCCTAATTGGCCGGTGGAGTAGGTTCTCCCATCCTCCCCTCTGGCCACCCAGACCTGATTTTAATGTCTCTCCTGAGGGGAAGGAGGCAGCTGTTCTCTCCTGATTTCCATGTCTAAATTTAGGTCCTTCCCTCACTTCAACTCCACCGCTTTCTCCTACTTTCAGTTTCTTGCTCTGTCTTTTCCAGTTCACATCCATTCCACTCAATTCCCTTCTCTCTATTCTTCTCTCTCTCTTTCTCTGTGTCGCTTTTCCTCCTCTAGTTGATCCCTGAAGGGTGGCATTTCCACTTTTTAAGTCTCTCATTTTCATATTCTCTCTGTCTCACGGTGCGCCCCAGTCTTTCAAATTTATCTTGATCCTACCTTCTTTCTTGTGCTCAATTGTGCTCTATCTCTAGTGGAGAGTGGGGTCAGTTTAATTGCCCTCCACTTTGACTGACATGCCAAGGGTAAGCCCGGTCAACAACATCCTCATCTGCATGCCATTATGTAGTAATGACATAATGAAATGAGCTTTGCTTGATTTAGCTTGAATTGGATAATATATATGTCACCATAAATGGCATATACCAGTGGTTCCTGAAATTTTATCCTTGAAGCCCCCCTTGCCTGTGTCCAATTCAGGCCCCCCCGCAACCAACCGCCTACCCGCGATACACGCGGACTAAAAGAGATAGAGGGGTTGGTATACAATAGCTTAATGGAATTTAAATGACGCAAAAATATGCGTTGTCAATTTGGATTATACAGAGTTTTGATTCCAATTGGGTGTGTTATTGGGATTTTATAAATTTAATTTTGGTAACCTCACAACCTTAGCAGACAAAGTTGTGCGCACTTCCTGTGATCTTGTCCCCCCCCCAACCACTGGCATATACTATATAGAGCAGTACAAGACTTTATTTATTTAGGCTGGTGACTGTTTACAGCTGCCTCTAAACAAAGAGCAAGTCATTATTTTCACTAGAGAGACAAAACCAGAGCTCATTCTCACACTTTACCCTCCACACAGCTGTCTCCCTAGATGAGCTGAATCTTAAGTTTTAATGGGACCACTCAACACCCTCCCTCCACCAGTGTATGCACTGGCTAATAATCAAGGCTGGCCGCAAAGTTTCCACACAGTCATTTGGATTCGTGCCTCCAACCACACAAATACCACATTCAGTATTTCTCTTTCCCAAAAGTATATGCCCGTGTGGCCAGTAGAGATATTCAAAGGACACGAAGGCACATTCAGACACACAGTACCTGTTGCCAAAGCAAACTACCGGACAAATATTACTGATAAGAGTATCCAGGATGCTTGCTGTCTGCTCTCCGACATGACCTTTCAAGCAAGAGCAGCTGAGTCTACTAACCTTTCTTATTTAGGCATTCAAGAAGCGGAGAAAAAGAGAGAGATGCAGGCAGACAGACGGACAGCCTGGAGCTACTGACCTTTATACCAGTACTGGAGCTCAACTGAGCTGTAGAGCTATGATGTATGGCTGAGAATACAGGATTACAAAATGAATAGAGACAGGCCACAGTTTTGATTAGCTGATTCACCTTTTAAGCCAGTCGAACTTACCTTATAAATGCAGACTTGGGATTTCATCACTGTAAATTTTCAAGTCCGGACTCTTGTTTTCACAGTTCATCATTTCTATCAGTTATAAAAAAACATAAAGTAATGTCTGAGATCTGGGGACACCGTAATCTTGGAAGCAAGAATACTCGTAATGAATGAAACGTGCATTATGCAAACTGTGATAGATATGTACAAAGGACAGTTTGGATCATAGTTGTATGGTTTGCCTTTATTTTCTGTTCCAAATAGGTTTGGCTAACCTTGAGGTTTAAGAAACAACTGCAATACATCAGAATTAGTATGCTTTAAATGCTCAAGCTTAGTGAAAATCATACTGAAACTAAAACTGCCTTCCCTTTTAGAGCAATATTTCATTGTTAATGTTACTTATTATACTCAAATCAAGATAAAAAGGCATTATGAACACATGCTGTTCTTTTTATCATAATAATTGTATGTGGAAAATGTGCATTTTAAGCACCACTGCACAGTGCTGACACTGAAACAAAATGCATTCCCCTTGGAAGATCATGAATGAGATGCAGAAGATTACATAGGACATGACACTTTTGCCATGACCAGTTAGTGTCTATAAGATTACACAGGTGGCTACACAGCTGGATACACAAGCTTCTCAAACTGAATGATTCTCAGAGTGTCAGGCAGCCGGGTGGCCTAGTGATTGGAGAGACCGTACAAGGTCAAGAGTTTGATCATCTCAAGGGCTGGTGTGAATTCATCAGCCAGCCATGTATCCTGTCACAGTGTCCTTGAGCAAGGAAACTTATCCCCAGTCTCCTAACTGGTTAAAAGCATTCGGAAAAAAAAACAAACAAATGTACTGTATTTTTTCTGGGCAAGAAGCAATTTTAGCTGTTAATATGGAAATGTTGTCAGTAACTTCCTGGAACAGAAGCTAACGTATCAGACAACGTATCATCATTGCCTGCCCTCGCTCCACTGGGACTCTTCCTCCCACTGTGACAGTCTTCACACAAACGCCTTCCTTTTCCTTAGGAACATGTCATATATCAGAATATTTTGTACTGACGGAGTAAAAAACAAAATTAAATTAAGCATTTAGAGTGGTTTCGGTTGGAATGGGGACACAGTTAAATTTACATTGCCAAGTGAAAATATTCTCAATTTATCTTCCATATATCTAAGCATACATGCATTCGCCCATGAAAAACTTAAATAAGCTTAAGCTTTATGGCGATACTATCTGAATATCAACTTATCAATTGTTGTTGTTCTTACAATTTTATAAATATATATTTTAAAGGGTAACATTTCTCTAATGTACAGTGCATGTTGCATCTAACCAATAACTAAAAATCAAGGCATACACACATTGTATAAATGTATGTGTAATATATTCCATTCATAGACCCCATGCTGGCCGAAATGGTAAAAATGCTAAATTCAATTTTAAAATTGTTGTCCTTTAATAAACTGAACTCTGAGTTAGAAATATTTATATAAAACATCAAATTATGATACAAATAACATTTTCAATTTATCTTATTTGTTCTGTGTGTGTTTCTGAGTGAACTGTACATTAATCGCCATGTGTGAGTGTGCGTGTGTGCATTTCCAATCTAAACTCTCCCTTCTGACAGTGATAAGATTTCCTGCTGTGAGAACCTTTGTATTCAGTGCTGGTGTACAACCACCTCAGGACGGACATTTCTGATCTGCAGATATGAAATTAATTATCCAGCACCAGAGAGGCTGGCTATGGCAGTGCCGTTATCATTTACATACAGTAATTAGACTGGGCAGCTGTTGGTGCTGCCATCACAAACTTGACGTCCAACTCAACCCCTGGAGTCAGATCAACAGAATATCACCTACTTCTCCATGGTGCTATTAGGGGTTCCTTAAGCGTAGCATGCAATGACAGAGAGAGGACAGTTGGGTATGAATTACACGCCGTCAGAGTGGGATGTCGTTTTGGCTTGTTTTTCAGATGGGTGGAGGATGTTCAGCATCTGAGATGTGAAAGGTGTAAACATTCATTGTCAAGATACTGACAAAACATCCATGAAGAATTTCTCCTATGATAGCACCATCATTTTTTTGCTGAGAAAAAAACTGCCACTGCTGAACTTTAGTGTTATGTAGGAGCAAATCCTATATCATCATTTATAAAAGCCCACACACTAATTTCAACTTGGTGACCCGACACAGTATCATTTGCCCAGTATTCCTGCCCTTGATTCAGCCACATCAATTTAAAGGGCAGTGATATAAACCTCTGCCCATTCTCTGTGTGTAAGCTGCTTGAGTTCAGGCTCGCTCAGTCCAGAATGGCTAGAGATCTCACTATCCTTTCTGAGCCAAGGGCAGACATCTCATGGTTTTATGACAGAGGTAAACCTGGCCTTCATAAATACTTCATACACTGCTTTCTTCCAGCTGGCAAAAGCGAGCAGAAGAAGCTGAGAGCAAAGGCAAGTTAGGTTAGGACAGAAGTACATATTTTGACAGATAAGTGAAAGTGGGGAAGGAGGTGTAGGGTGCAAACAACTGAGGCAAATGCAAAAACAAAAGAACAACATCTTAAATGCTTCCTTCTAGCCAAAGAGGACCTGTTTCTCACATGGTTGCGTTAACAGAGATGTTCAGCAGGCATGTGTACCAGAAACAGGCATTTAAATTATGCTGTCCTGATTTATGCATAAAACGTATGCGGGTATAAAAGTGTTTGCCTGTGTACTTGTGTTTGCCTTTGTACATAATCACTTGTGTATATGCTACATGTAAGTTTGGGTAGTGTGTGTTGCCAGCGAGAAGTGCTGGCTGAAAGTAAGCAGAGCAATATACACTAAATGTTATTTTCGGTTCATCCTTTTTTAGAATGAACAAAATCCCAGTGTCATCTGTTCTATTTCAAGGACACAGAAGGCAAAGCTTTGGCTACATAAAGCATATCTAAAGCCTAAAATATTCCACTCTATTCCCTTTTTAAATATATGGCCAAACTGTGGCAAAGCAATATTAGCAGTCATCCACACGCTTTCTGGCTTAATAAGTTTTGTAAATGAAATGTCGTAAAAAAAGCAAAAGGTCAGGGAAGTCAGATTTATTGTCGCTATTGAAGTTTTCTCAAACTGATGGGAAAGAGATATACACTCATTTCTTATGCTTTCACATGGGCTGAAAACGGGATGATCGCAGACTAGGGTGGCATTCATGAGGGAAATCAGACTAATCATTGCTGCCACCAAACTCCCAAATTCCCCAAATCAACATGCCACAGTGTGATATTCTAATGTGTGGTGATGTGTTGACAGATACTGTTCATTTAAGAGTGATCTGGGGAAATGCACCTCACCCCGGGGGAGATCTGCAGGATTCAGTGAGCAAACAGGGCTAGTTTTAAAAACATCTCTTATCATTTGGCTTGTGTGTCAGACTTAGTTTGCTGCAAAGCTCTTTTACCATAACTTCCAGTCAGGGCCCAGAGTGGCAGGGTTGACACTGAAGATCTAGTCTCAAAGTTCAGCTAAAACTGGTCTAACCCCAGAGTACATTTGAGTGCATAATTTGAGGGCACTCAACTGTCATAATATCACTTAATTCGATGTCCATGAATAAATGTCCATAAATCCTCCTTATAATTTATAATTTGTCATGCTTTTAACCAGGGGCGGAGCGGGGGTGGCTTCTGGGGCCCCGAAGCCCCAAATCCTAAAAAAAGCATTATTATTTTACATTCTGTATACTCAACTAGTTTAACAAAAATAGATTTCAATTAGTTATATAGTTAGTTAGTTACACTGGATTTCGGCTGGAGAACAATTAGATACAAAATAGGATAGAGGCTCTACAGGATGATTGTTTTCCTGGGCAGGAAACTATCATGTTTCTTCCAAACAATGCATAGTTTTTTTGGCGTTCTATTATCTCAAATGGCTTGAAAAACAAAGTATATAGGTGCCGTAAATTGGGAAAAAAATTTCCATGGGGGAGCATGCCTCCAGATCCCCAAAGGTTAGGCTCCACCCTTCTTTTAACAGTACCAATTTACCAAAAGAGTAAACAAATAAGGGCTAAACTCATTGAATCCATGGCCGCTTTATACTTCAAAGCATTATGAGAACAGCTGTTCCCAAACTTGGTGTATATCCTTCAAAATAATAAAAAAATAAAAAATAAAAGTAAGACCAGGGATATATATATATATATATATATATATATATACAAAGATATACAAAGATATACATATATGTATATATATATATAGCTAGCTAACATTGGAGACATACACATTGGGGGCTCTTTGGTGGCTCTCTAGTTTGTGGAAAAGCAAACTTTTTCTTAGAAGGCTCTCAGGCTGAACCAACTCTGAATCATCACCAGCCCAGTTTACCGACTTAATTCTTTCTTTACCTGATCTCCACAAAGTCAAAGTTGCAAGAAGGAGGGGAGCCCTCTAGCTCAAAGCTGGTGAAGTTCAGCCTAATCTGCATGTTGACCTGCACAATGATCTTGAAGATGCAGTCTCTTCTGTTGGGATAGTTGTCAGGGAAGTTGGGTGAAAAGAAGGACCCTGTAGGGGACGTGAACGTCTCACTACAGTCTGATGAGAAAGAGATTTAAGCATAACAATTATTGCAACATGATTGTTAGTGTTGTGGCTAAAACTACAGTCATGACTAAGACTTACATAAAACTTTTAGAACCAGTGTGTAGGATTTAGTGACATTTAGCGGTTTACAAACCTCACAAATTAAGGATAAGAATACAGAAATGTTCCTGCATGAGGACCACAGTGTATGCTCACATCCAGGTCCCCATTTAGGCTGTTAAACCCTGTCTATTCAAGTTTTTTTGCACGGGGCCTAAGTGTCAGGACCCCCTCTTGAGGTGGCATGCTAATGTACTGACTGACAAGAACTGATTGACTTATTCAGTTCTTTAAAGCTCTACTGTCAATGCTTATTTAAGTGCACAGTTCAGTAGCTGGTATAGTACATGAGTTTCAAGTCAAGTCAATACATTTCCAAACTCTTTACCATAGTTAAATCTTGGAATGCAACTTGAGCTTGTGAGTTTTAGTCTAGTTGTTCATGGCTAATTTGTGTGAAATAAATTCACTAAAACCTGGAAAAAAAGACTGTGTGGTAAATCTATTATGTACCTGTGGTAGCATTGATGGAAACATAGCTGGCAGAAAATCCCTCGCTGACTAAACTTGAGTCAGACACAAACAGCAGGGTGAGTAGGCTGTCAATACTGGTGATAGATGGAGGCACTGAACGCCCACAGTACCTGCACATACAAAGCATGCAAATCTCTTTACTCACCAAGTACAACAAATAGTAAGTAATTATCTGCAATTGCAATTGTTAAATGTCAAGAGATACACACACACAACAGAAAAAGCACTTTATGCAAGACCTAAAGAAGAAGAAGTTAATCATGAGCAGAGCAGTCGAGTAAGCTAGTGGATAGGCGCTTGCCTGGAGCAGATGACCATATAAAGAAATCTGTGACGATTTTAACGTAATCCACGTATGTCTGAAAACTGAGCTCTTCGCTAGGGACTAGTTTTACATATGTCTACCTCAAGGCCCTGCAAACAAAAAGCAATTTATCAATGTAATCTACGCAGAAGATGTACAGACAAGGAAAATAAACATGCAATACAGTTCATTCAGGTATTTCAGGTAAAGGATGCACTGGAGACTCTAGACATAGACAAGACAAGATAAAAAAATATTACAAGAGAGTTTGTTAGGCTATTTTATAGCCTACTTTGGTTATTATTTATTTAGTACTATATATTTACACCAACCACCCATAACATTATGATCACTGACAGGTAAAGTGAATAACACTGATCTCATTATCTTGTCACCTGTCAGTGGGTGGGATATATTAGGCAGCAAGTGAACATTTTGTCCTCACAATTGATGTGTTAGAAGCAGGGAAAATGGGCAGCGTGAG
>NW_023339763.1:13550489-13554808 GCF_004916995.1 Morone saxatilis | reverse complement strand
TTAGAGAGAGAGGGGATGACACGCAGCAAAGGGCCGCAGGTCGGATTCGAACCCGGGCCGCTGTAGCAACTCCATATATGGGATGCCAGCTCTACCGACTCAGATAACCAGGCACCCCAGAAACTGTGTTTTGTGCCCACAATTGCACACACACACACACACGCTGTACAGGTGCCATATATGTGAGTTATGTTTAATAAGGTCCTTTTTCATATTCATTTGCACTCATTTGACACTGACACCATTATGTTGTCACATTTTCTAAAAATAACCCTGATTTAATCTTTTGCTAGGAAAAAAAAGGAAAAAAATATATGGACAGGTAAATTAATCTCTGGTGCTGTACTGATTGGCTGCACTATATACACATATACAGTACAAATGACTATATGCAATAGGAACCCTTAACCAGTCACTCAGTCCTTCAGTCACATACATATGTCTCTGCCACGTACACACATTAACTGGTGAACTAGTGCTTTGAGGTGAACTGAGCCTTTATCTGCCCACTGATCAGCATGAATCTTATCTGGCTTGTTATGTTTTCCTACCAACAGCCTCATTATATTGGCGAGAGAGGCAGGAGGGAGACATGTGCTTGACTCTGATCTACACACCCTCTGTTCCCCTATTAAGAGTGCAATGGATTTTCTATACTGTCACAGTAAGATAGAAAAGGATGACAGCCAGGTAAGAGTGGCCTTTAAAGAGAGGAGGGGGTCAACAGTGAATGAGACGGAGATCTTACAGTCAAACACATGCTCCTGGAGAGTGAGAGTTAAAATGAGTTACGCATTCAGACGCAGCAGGAAAAAGAGGAAACCCTGCATAGTGAACTGTAAAGGGGAAACATGTGATGTTGATGCTGTTATTACCAATGATGTTGCTAAGGATGAGAAGAAGGAGGAGGAAGAAAATGGAGACTAGGGTTTTGACATGATAAATATACTAAATCTATCACTCCACAACAATCAGCCTTTTGAAAACAATGAACCTTGCTTCAAGGACTTGAAATACAGAATACCTGTGTAGGTTTAGTGTTGCTTCTCTGTACAAAAGCAACAGTTTTATCAGTTTTTACAGTTATTAAACAGAAGGCCAGCTACCCACTAGGATTTAGAATCATCCTAGTTAACATACCTTTTTTAAATACTGGTCCCCTGGGAATAATGCACCACACGGAAAAGTGGTGGAGTGCTCATGAACGACAAACAATGGAGGAGAGTGTGGTGCGTCTTCCCAGGGGAACACTTTAGACTCCATTGGATGAGCATGTGCAGAAAGAATTTAGATTTTCTAAAAACAGAAAGTAATTGGAAAGATCATTTACACTTTTTTTCTTTCGACTAATACATTTTTTTGTCTAGATGGGCCACTTGTGATCAAGGTGTTTAAGCGAGATATCTTTACCCTGATTGGCTCTTATTCTGATTATTTCCAAAATATTAACTCCACATGCAAACACATATTGTGCTATACCTTTATTTTTAAGTTTGGCTCAGATTCTTTAATAAAAATGCTTTATAACTTTATCACGTCCACCAATAATCACAATTGACCAATTATTTGTTAATACAATTAACGATTTGTGCACATGCCAAGTTTGTTTGTCTTTTCTGCACAGGATGTGACCCTTGCTTCTCTAATCATTAGCCAAAGATGGTAACTAAACAGAAAGAGATTACAGTCCTGGTTGACTAAATTCGTAGTTTTGAGAGGCATATTTACTGAAGCACACAGCTGAATGAAATCAGGTTATCTCCTCTCAAATAAACACTCTGCCTCTCCTCTCTGCCTCTCTCTGATCTATAATCCGCTCTCACAGCCATCCTGCAGACACAGGGAATGATGGAGAAGATTTTGATCACTGTAATTTACTGCCACCTTTCCAGAGTCTGGCAATAGTAAAGGGCAATATCAGACAATTAAATACTCAATTATTAATCTGATGACCTCGGACCGTCCTCTTCAGTGTTTATGAGCTTGAATAATTTACTGCCAAAAATGAAAAACACTATCAACACACTAAGATGAGCTTTATAATATGAGGATGCTGCCATTTTAAAACCAGAAGACACATTCTGATGCCAAGCAAACCATTTTGTCAGTCACGTTTCCCACTGACTTGGTAATGACGAGTAAACAATGCATACTAAAATCCCATAAAAACAAAACAGCACGTTTGAAAGCTGAAAGAAAAGCTTAAATTGCTGTATCACAAAAAACCTTAAAAACCTCCCTGCCAATTTAAAAACTACCTTCCATCAAAAGATTAAAATGTGACTGTTTGGGAATTAAGCAAACAGAAACATTAAAACAAGAGAATTCAGAACAAACTGAAGCATCAGTCAATTATTTGGAATAAAAAACTAAATCCAGTTTCACTCTACTGCTGTTAGTTCTGTCAGGCTGAGTTAGAGGCAGAGCAGGGAAACGCAGCCATAACTCACCTCGAACTTTGCCTTTTGAAGCCATCACTGGAGTCCCCAAGTAGACAAGAGGGGTTGGATGGACGGCAAGAGAGGCAGATGCCAGAAAACAGAGAGGAAAAGAGAACAAAGACAGAAGACAGAGCAACTGATTAGATAACCGCAAGAAGAACAGTGCCTGTATCTGTCGCGTATATATGCAGAAACACCATTGTTTTTATCTTAAATGTCAATCATGAGTGCTGAGATCGTTCAACCCTGAAAGAGAATGTCCTGATTTAGCTCATCAGCAAATTGAGACCTTACAGTGTGGCACCTTTTAATTAGTTGCGTCACATCATCTAGATCATGCAAGTAAGCTCGTCGCTTTTTAATGAGCTTGCAAGACCCATAAGGATATGGGCATACTGTAGATATCATGTTGTTGATTAGTCAATGCTGTGCTTCATTTGATTTATAGTGCACAGACTTTACGAACATTTTACAGTTAATTATCTTGTTTTTAGCTGACACCTATATGGCTTCGGTTGTATGTGTATGCATATAGGAAGTAATGATTTTTCCGTGTGTGTGTGTGTGAGAGAGCTCAGAACAGACTACAGTCATGCATGCACACGCTGGTGCACCATATTAGGTTGTGACTGACAGCACTGTAATCAGTGAGGGGAAGCACAAACAGGACTGTCATCTAGCAGAGAATATACCATGATATGGGAGGGTTCACTGAACAGTTTGGTAAAAACCATATAGGCCAATATATAAAAACAAAGGGAACCAAGACTCAGAGGACCTAACCAACAGCAAGAGCGTCACCTCTGAGGCATAGTGCCGGTAAAAACAGACCGGGAAAGCCAAATAATCAACATAGATCGTCTATTAGCACATGCGTGTCTGTGTATGTTCGCGTGTATCCCGAGGGAATGACTCTTATGCTTCACACACGCTGCTTTGCCAAATTGATGGATCAATTGGAATGCCTCCAGTGAGCCTGAAAACCTGTACAGGTCTAAGAGACAGCGCCTGGAAAAGAACGAGAGAGAAGGAACAAAGAGAATACAACCGCAGGTGCCAGAGTCTGCAGATTATAAAAAATTATTGTGCTTTCTTTTCGATTACAGATTAATAAATCACTCCCCCTGTACACAACAAATATAGAATTTCCCATTTTGGCTACTCAACATAATGTAAATAGGTGTAAATTCACTGAAAGCTAGAGATACAAGCCAGCTGCTGAAGAGTCCGACCACTCTTTCGAATCTCACATACATCTTGTTTTTGTTGATATTTGAGTGCCTCATCAAATCCTGATAGCCAATTTTCAGTAGCTGATGGAGATGATTATGTTTTGTTAGTACTATTTCACAGCTTGCGAGGAAGTAAGAAAGTGGAAGAGAGAAAGTCTTTTTTTGTGCGTGAATTTTCAACCTTCATTTTCACACATTTTTGGTCTTTAGCATCATGTTCATTGGCACACCGCAGGGGGCAAATAAGAGAGGAACAAAAAGGAACAAACAATTATATAAGTAAAACATTCTTGTGAGCACACACTATTGATGTCTTACACATGCACACGCACGTAGCCGGTGGAAATTTCACACCTTGCTGCTGTGTCACTGGTCAAGAGGGAGAGGGGCCAACAGAGAAACAGGGCAGCGGATGTCACATCTCTACCAACACTGCTTTTTTCTACATGAGACTGATGGCTTTGTGAAATATTCCCTCGGCAAGTCTGACCTCGCTCTATTCCAGCCTTTCATCCCTCCTGTCAAGGTATGAGTTCCCTGTCACAACTGTGGCTCTGTGATCTCTCCCAGTCAATGCCCATGAAAAAACACAGATCCTGAAAATGAAAGATGGAAAAAACATATTATATGTTTTTTTTTTTTTTTT
>NW_023339763.1:13537055-13550456 GCF_004916995.1 Morone saxatilis | reverse complement strand
GAGAAAGAGGGAGAGAGACAGAGAACGAGAGAACACAAGCAGCAAAGAAAAGAAAAAAATGGTGGGAGTCTTATTCACTACACTCTCTGCACTTGTATCTCAGAGTATTACAGTTACCAGGCAACCGACACAACAGTTCGGTAAGTCCTGGCAAGCTGAAATTGAATAAAACACTTTTCATTCCACTCTCTCATTCCCCCATTTTACCATGCCATGAGCAGAGTATTCCCAATCGATTACACAATGCCCACCTCTCACATGCTCTCAATACCCCTGATTGGACAGAATGCACTAAACACACCAAAGAAACTGAACATGAATGGGATCAAATTTGCCTTTTTCCATTCAGTGCATATTTTTTTAAACAATATAAAGACAGTTGCAAGAAGATTTTTATGTGAAAAAGCAATGTTTTGTTGTTAAGTATTCAAGGTATGTCCAAGGATGTCTGGGATTTTTGAATTCATATAAATATATATATACATATTAATATTTAAAAACGATTTCCTTTAATATATAAGAATATGCTAACCTCACGAAGAATCAACATACCACTGTATTTTATTAAAATATTTTGATTCATTAGACCTGCAATAACTGCAACAGCAGCAACACTGGACTTTCAACAGGTGGTAAATGTTGCTCTATTTCTGTCTATTACTATTTGCTTACATATAATTGCCATAAGAAATTGTATCAAGGACTGTATCAAGTCTAAGCTGCTATGAGTTGTCATTTTTCTACCCCCTAGTGGTCAGAACTTACTTTCATGGCATCTTGAGTCTGCAAATAACAGCGTCTAGAGAATGTCACATTGCGCCTTGACTTTCAAAACTTGTGAGTTGAAGGCGGATGCCTACTGACATTTACAGTAGAGAACTCAGAGCCAGCCGAATGAAATTTGATCAGTCCTGCAACTGAAAATAGTTCAAATCTGCATTACAAAGACTTAAGGTAAAGACACTTCTTGCAGACATTTTATACAACTGATAATCTGAGTAAAAGGAATAATTTGTGATATGAACATGAAGATACATGTAAAGCACTTTTTTAAATTTTTTACCTAAACCAGGCTTGAAGCTATTGGTCTAAGTATTGTGTGTGCATGTAAACAAACACACTTTATCTAAGAGAGCCAAAGGTGAGAAGAGAGTGACTGCATGGTGGTGGAACAGAAAAGCTCAGAGTTGTAAGCAGGTTGTTCTTCGTCTCTGTAACCGTCAGCGGGGAGCTGTCATAAATAAACTGTCTGATAGTTCATACAGACACCACCTACTGTGACACACTCACACACACATAGCAGTGATCACAGTATTCCCTTAGGGTATAAGTCTTCTGGGAGGACATTGTGTTCAATTGCAACATCCTTCCTGTTTTCCTCTTTTATTCTTTCTCTCGTATTCTCCCTTCAACTTGTGCTCATTCAAGAGTTTGTCTCACCTGCCGTTCCATTTTCACACTACCTCCCAATTAACCTTTTCCTTACCTGTGACTTTCTCCCCCCTCGGGCTACCTTTTTCACAGTGGCAGATACATATTCAGAGTCTGACGTGCAGTGAAAAGTCTATGGAGATCGATGTGTGCAGCGCGGCTCTCCGTGCTGTCACATAGCATGATGGAGAGTTTAGCTTATCTTTCGTACAGCAGCAGCTGTTTTGCCATATGTTTGATGTACTCCAGGCCCTTGGAATCCAACCAATACTCCATCGGTGAGCAGATTGCTGTAAAACCTTAACACACTCTGTCACCTTATGACTTGGCCGTACATGAAACCATCGATCCACGCATACACAGGAGTATAAAAACATTGAGGAAAATATACACTGTGACACATTTTCATGGAACGCCCTATACACATTTGTGACAACTTTGATTTCAAGAGAATCATCAGCACAAAAATAGCTCTGAATGAACACAAGCAAATGCATTTAAATCTTATTTGATTTAGCAGCAAATTTATTTAAAACGTATTTGATTTAGCAAAGCTTTTGCTAAGGGGTGCAATACATCTTAGGGTAATAAAAGAGATGGTAAACAGTGTTAATAGATGGAATCAAGCTTACTTAACACAGCTTATTGCCACCATACTGCCTGCTTTATTAGATCTGTCTACCTCATTCTTGTTTTCTCACATTACAGGGGGACGCACATCTGTTTGTTTTGTCATTTAATCTAGCATATTTGATTTCCACTCTTTAACACAATTATACATACACACCCTGTCCATGGTGGAATCATTTGCTCAAAAGCTGAACATCCAAAAAGCACACAGGGAGATGCACACACACACACACATACACACATGCACATGCGAAGAAGCACACGTGTGGATGACACATACACACACAATTCATAACATTTGTTTCATCCTTAGAAAAGATGGTTTACTGTATGGTTTCAGAGTGAATGCCTTCCAGATTTTTTTTTCCATGCTGAAAATAACCAAATCTGGTGAGTCACCATCACCAGACCATGTGTGAAAGACACCAAGCAATCTGGAGCCCAGAGATTCTTCCTAGTTTTCTATATTCACAGTCACACTCTTTCATTTGCATTATAGGTTCTATATCAGTGATTAGACATTTCAGCATAGTGGCCTGGCTTTAAAAAAGATACATAATAGGGACTCTGATTAGTTGCTTTATTTTGTTGGAGGTCAAGAATTGAGAATATTTCCTGTAAAAACATTAATATGGGATGAAATAAATGTAAGACTATTTTTTAAACCTCTTGGTAACACCTGTCTTGTGGTGAGAACTTGGGCATCATCTGGAGGCAATATGCAAAGATAATGACTCAAGGGATTCACAGTTTATTGCTGATTGTTAGTAGCCTGCAGCTAAAACACAGTGAATACATAGGGGCATGGCACCTGATGGATTTCTACCACTTTGGGCCTTGTTTTTATGCTGGTGCAGATCAAACTGACCCAGAAAAATAGCAGCTTGATGGTAAACGTGTATTTCCTGACAGTGCATTTGGTATTTTAGTTGTCCCTCGTGACATAATTTGAATCATAATGGGAATAGGTTTGAGGGAAGTCTGACTACAAGTTGAGTGGAGCAACACAATATTGTTTTCCCATGAAACACTTTTGCTTTCACTTAATCAGACCAACTATTAGCTTTTGTGATGACTTTAGTTGGCTAATGTGCATTAATACACAGACAAATACGCAAATAGATAAAATAAATAAAAATGCACCAACAGAAAGACAAATGGGCAGAGAGAACAAGGAGTCAGATACTGAATAGCCAAAACTTGTGAAACATTTCTTTACTGCCACATCTGCTCTGTGCCCTCTGGCAATCAGGGGACTCCTCCTGACTATAACAGGTTTACTGTATATCGAAGTCAGTGCAACACCATATGTCAAGTTATACAATAGGAGGATTGAGAGGCGTGGGGGTAGTTACACATACAGAATATACTTTTTTCTCCTTTATTCATCTTATTTTCCTTCTTTGTTTCGTTCTGTTTTCTTACAGATCACAATTTGTATACACAGTGTGATATGTTTTTGAATGTATGCAGCATAATTGTAATCTAATTATATTATCTTACATTTCTTTAAACAAAGATTGTTCATTTAAAAAAGGATTGTACTTTTAATTTAGGCAGCAAGGCGGTATTAATGGTCCCCTCTTGGAATCTGAATGCAAGTGATTTTCTAATTTGAAACAAGTGATGGAAATGTGCAGTCAGTGATAAATAGTGATGTCTCCAGTATACAAAAACTTACCAAAGAGGATTAATAGCCGGTAATTAGTTAAATGAACTAAAAAGTTTAACTATTGACATTGCGTTAAGCTCATTGTTGCTATGGCTATTTGCAATCTACCATATTCTAACCAAGAGTGAGTATTTATTTAGAGTGGTGATTAAACTGTTGGCCACAACTATGATTCAACTGATACAGATTTTGTGTGAACATCTGGCACACAATTAGTTTGTAAGTTTGTTCTGTGGCATGAAGACAGATGTTCTTATTCATTAATAAGCCAATAGTAATTTTCAGCAACTTTAAGCTGAAAAAATTAAAACACTTGGAATTTGTAGATTAATCAGAAAAGTAATTGGTATTAACCTTAAATTATTACATTATTCTTGGCACTGGTTCCCAAGTTGAGTCTTCTATTCTAAAAAAGTGCATGTACTACATTTTTAGCACAATCCATAGATAGTATATTAGGAAGAGGGCTTGGTGACAGTGGCCAGGTGATTTTAATGTCAGGACATTCTGGTTTATAGCTCCTCTGTCACTTGACTTCACAGCTGTTCTATAAGAAAGGTCACAGCATGCACAGCTACACAAAACCACACGTGTACACTACTCACTTCAACTGCAAATATTCATTGATTCACATGCACACAGTGGACACACTGAACATAGCAAAACACATCGTTCTACCAAATGCATACCTCGCTGGTTTGCAGAATGCACACCCACACTGCTATATATCACGCCCTCCCACACACGCAAGTGTCACACAAGCTACACTATACAGTATGTACTGTACAGAATCCTGTCCCTGCGGTTGGAGTAGTTTCATATATCATGTTAATTAACTGGGACTCTGTTAGACAAATGGTGAGCTTGGAATCAGGTTTTATCTGGATAGAGCACAGTTCTGAGATATGAAACATCAAAGACTTGACATCCCAAATGCCAAAAAAAATAAGTTTTCTAAATATTTAACTCAAAAAAGTGCACCTTGCTTTTAAACCTGTAGGCTTTGAAGTATAGCTAAAACCACAAGCTGCATTTTGTCAGTAATACCTGTGATGCCAGTCAGGGATGGATCTAGATGGGTGGCATGGGCAATTTAACATATTAATTCAGATTAATTTTAAAAATGTGTTGAAAAAACCCCAAGAGAAATTAACAGATTCATTTAATGATCTTTTGAGATTAAGTGATAGACCTAAATTCAATGAAAAAGACATGTATTTGGAAAAGTGTCTTAAGATTTAGATTTCTAATGCCAACTTTAGATATTTATATCCCAAGCTTTACTGATTTGCCACAAAAATTTTATTTTTAAAGTTAAAATATCTTAATCTGGGGGAAAGATTAATATTGATATATGTGATTGTTTGCTATTAAATATATAGCATATATTAGCATATATTTCCACCATCCCAAAGCCTCCACGCCAACCTTTTCCCATCCCATGAAGATTTCTCTAGCTCCATCCCTGATGCCAGTCAATAATGAGTAATCATTTCTGTGACTTTAAAATTACTTACTGAAGGGTCTATGATTTTCACCTTTCTCAAAGATATGTGAATTTTCTAAAAAAAACAAACTCTTAAGCAGATGATTGCAAGTTGTCTGTGTGATGTGGCATCCATCTGTCTCTGACTCACTCGCATGTGGACTTATTTATAACCACAATTTGCAGCCAGGCACGTGATTGCCCACTCCGCATGTTAATTGTTTATAGCAATCACTCTTGTGACTTAATGTAACAATGTGCCTTTTGTGATTGCGTTCTATTGCCAAAAAGCTACATGTTCTCTTCTACATCTGCCTCTGTCTACTGGCAGGTATATCAGCAGTAGCAGCCATCTTTAGGTAGAGAAAAAACACCACCATGATTTTATCTCATGTTACAAGCTTAAGCCTGACAAACAACCAACCCCTTCCCAAGCAGAATAAATAAAAAGGAGAGTCAACATGAATAATGACCCTTGGGGCTGCTTAGAATTCAGTATTTTTGCATAAAAGTCAAAATTATCAGCTAAAATTTATCATTTGACTTTTCCATTTGGTGCTTGATGAATTCTTGATGAGTGTGTTCTTGTCTAAAAAATGACAAGACAGGAGCACCAAACACATCTCATTAATCCCTCTAAGACACCCTCTGGACTGTAACTATGGCAGCGCCCATATCACAGAAATCTTCAATCCACTCTTATCATATTACTGTGGGAAATATAGTATGCAACACTTTTATTCATCATAGTGCAGCGAGTGGTGTAAAGGAGAAAGGGGAAAAGGAATGAGGATCAGACCAGAGGAGAGAAGATAAAAGACAAGTGTAGGTTTGACTATGGTCATCTCATAAAAACTGCCCTTTGACCGCAAAAGACAAATACAGGCACATGCATGCGCATACACCCGCACACACACACAACCCATAAAATTTTGCCATTTAGAGCCTTAAAGAAATTCCCCCTGGGCTTCAAGAAGCACATTTCAATTTCCACAAAACACCCGAGGGATATCGGAATCATGAATCTCCCCAACAAGAAAAGTCAAACAGGAATTGCTATGGGATGATGGACACACCTGAATGCATACACATACACGCGCACACACACGCATACACTGTCAAACAGGTACTGCTGTTTGATGATGGACAGTCCAGGTACAACCTATAACTCAGCAGATGCTTTTTGTTTCCACTGCTTCCTCAAATGAATAGTTTAGAAGGTGAAGTTATATTGTGATAGATGCCTTGGGGGTAACAAATGGCTTCTTCCAGACAAAGCTTTGAAGTGGATGTGTATGCGTGGTCACCACCCTGTAATCTCCAGCCATTCGTCACACGGTGAAGGGACAGGAGATTTCCAAGGAAAACTTTCAGATAATACGAGCTTCATTTTTACCTGGTGCAGAGGTCATATCCCTACAGGATAAGGAGTTATGTGGCAGTAATGCTTCATTCGCATCAGGTGATCTCTTTAATTCAAACATATGGATTGTCATATATTTCTGAGGGATTTTCTATTTTGTGGCTTTATCCTTCTAGCAAGAGAACGTGTTGAGGGGAGCTTTTATCCTCAGTGGAGAGGAACACATAGTGCCTGGAAAATGCCTCCTCCCCTTGATAGTGAGACTTTGATCAAAAATGTGTCATAGCATTTTGCTCGAGCTGAATTATTCAAAGGTCAGTGAACAAAGGCATGTTTGTGCTGTGTTGCATTACAAAGGCTAGAATGATGGTAAATTGGCAAAGTGTTCACTGTAGGGAGCTGACCGGTGAGCCTCACCCTCAAGGGACCATTTGGCATCAAACAGCGCAAGCTCCCTGTGATTGTTACTGCTTCAGTCATCGCCAGGCTGTTACCTCGTATTTTCAAACCATCACCTTTATATCCCATTCTATTTAGGGCATTGTGTTTCTGTGGCTTTCCAGCAGGTCGAGGAGAGAATAGACTTCCGATGGGAGAGACTGAAAGCTTGGGACCTGTGGGGCTGTGCACCGCTAATGAATGTTGCATGTATGTGCATGTGTGTAAATATGTGGGTTTGCTTAGAAGCAAAGTACTGTGTAAATTCTTGCACATTTACATGCAGACATATGTGTTTTTTTTTGTGTGTGTGGAGTGCTGCAGTGCATTGGGTCTTTTGTAATGATGGCAATAGACAATCTCTAGGGCATCAAGACCGCAGCCTGTCTCAGTGGGCAGCAGTTCACAGGAGACTGCAGCTATAAAGGACAAAGGGAAGAATAAAGGACTTTAAGATACATGTGGATTCATCCTCCTTTCAAGTCCATGACCATAGCTTTCTCTCTTTTGTCTTGCATTCTCCGCCCTCCCGCAGTTTTCCACTTTAATGCCATTTTTAGTGTTTGGTTTTGTTTTTTCAAAAACAATCAACAATACACCATGTACTGTTCTATCGTTGGGCGGGGCTGCAGAGAAGATGAGAGCGAGTAGGAGAGTGGAGGAAAAAAAAGAAGGTGGAGGAGAGCAGAGGTAGGAGAAAATGGCTAACCTGCAGTGTTTGTGTGCAGCCTATGTATGTGTCAAAGCATTCATTCCACTTTGACAGCTTGCATTATTCATGCAGTATGTCTTAAGAAAAACTCAAGCAAGTGTGCATGGGTGACGTGGATTCACATAAATAAAAGACATAACAAAAATAAACAAAATATACCAACACACACAAGAGGACGGGGAAGTGCAGTAGAGTTTCTAATGAAGCTACCATAGTGAGGTGAGCAGTGCTGCAACACACAGATTTCCCATGGGAGTTAAACTAGCTCCAGCTAACCAGGTCAGCTAGGCCTCCTGCAAGGATCCTCTGCTCTGAATTCTTCTGTTCCTCAGCTTCTCCACTACATACAAATCCATAATACTAATAACAATCTTATCATATATTCTTCTCCTTATGTTATATCTTTTCTGCAAAAGAAAAGTGGGGTCGCTGAACAGCGATGTGCATAACAATACCTGAACATAAGCCTTATTTCAGCTATACAGAATACTGAATAGGCATATTTTTTGCATGACAAATTTCCATACAAGCACAGCGTTGAGTGTTTAATTATGATTCCCATGCTTCTCCCAAGTAAATACATTCATATTATTGTTTATACTTCTACATATTTCCTATTTCTATCTATTCTATTGCTTAAACCTGTCCATTGATTTACATTACGGATGTTAGTCAGTGCTTTGTAATTTTTCCCTTTCCTCCCTTCTCTCCCATTCTATCTGTTTTGTCCTCTGCATTTTGTGTGATCATGTGGGTGTGCTTGTTGCCTGCCGGGCGGGCCTGGCAAGAGTCCTGCCAGGTCGTCCTTGTAATAAGAATTGTGTTTGTAAATGACAAGCCTGGTTAAATGTTGCATTTGTTTTCAACCACCCAACCAGACATTTGTATGTTAAAATGAAATAGTCTTTAGATGGATTAGGGAAAAAGGTATTTTGAGTTTCTGTCCTCTCCTTATTATCTTCTGACCCAGTCATTCACTAGATTTATCACTTTCTTTATGCAAATGAATCTAACAAGCTCCTGTTTCATTTACTAAAAGCAGTTTGCTAAGCAGTCGATTAAGCTCAATTAGAATTAAAATGTTTTCTGAGGTCTTCATCACAGATGTAAAAGATGTAACTTATGTTAAATAGTATGTATTCTGATAATAATTCTAATAAAGACCAGTGTATTTTTGGCTGTCAAATCAAATAAAAAAATAAATATCTACAGGCTGACACACCTTGCTTTACCCATTACCTTTCACCCAAGACTGGGAGACATGAATAAATTCCATTTCATGCCTCAGCTTATATTTACAGAGGAACAAAAGAAAAACTGTGTTCAATTACCAAAGACAAATTTGAACTCATCTGGGTCATTTTGAACAAATTGAACTGGAACTAATTCCTTCCAAGTGTTACAATTGAACTAAATAAATAAATAAAATGGTGACTTGTTTGCTTTTTTCCCCCATCAAATTAAAGTTGACCTCAACATGCTCCTATTATAGCTATCCAAGGGACAAGCCCATGGGAGCTGTGTAAGCACAGGGGGGAGGGAGTGGACATAGCGGTGCTAAACTGTGATGCAGCCCCTGGAGGAGAATGCATATAACCCAGCTTATTACAATTTAAAAAAAAAAAAAAACTCCTTTCACTTTCATTGTTACACCCCCTACCATGTTTCCTGTCTATCCCAGGTTTCATTTAAACCAACTCTCTCTCACTTTTCTCTCTCACTGTCTTTCTCACCCATTACAAAGGTGTAAATTGGACACAGATAATTGAACATTACTATCCTGGGAGGTAGCTGGCGCCATCTGTTAAATGTCCGCCCCCAACATCACAGTGCACCACACAATGCGCCCAAACATCCCAATGCACCATGCTGCACATTTGTGTGGGCATGCACATGTTGCTGTGTGTTTGGGTAGAGACTTTCTTTTTCTTTAGTTCAAAGATCCCTGAATACATTGAGTACAGGTAGTGCATTCAGTTTTACAAATGTGTTACAGCCTCTTGTGGGCTGTGTAGGAAGAACTTGATTTGTAAATCAGGAGGTCCACTAACACTAGATGTACAGTAGAATATTACTACACATATTAGAACAATAATGAATTACTTTATTATACAATAAAGTATAGGTGGAAACCTGCACACACAAAAGGCTATTATTTTAGCAGTGTGGCACATTGTAAATCTCAAGTAGTGTCCTGTGTGTATACTGCTACTGGCTTAACCATTTACTATAAATTAAGCTTTTAAATAAGATAGTGTAAAATATGTAAAATTGCTCCTTCCATCTCAGTTTAGCTCCAAATAATTAAAGTAATAACAGTCTACCTATACTGACCTGAGGGTGAGAAAAGAAAAATACTATGTTAAGAATTTTGACAATATTTTAAAACTTTGTTCGTTCTTTCTTTGTAGTTGCACCTTTGGCTGGAACTTGCTGTCACCAGTTACCCACTAATTGTGCTCCACTTCTTGCCAAATGGTTGGTATTGTTCATTCCCCGTAGAAGGTTTACATAAATACTAAGCATCCACTGCATTCCATAAGATTCCCAACAAAAACCCAATTACTGGCTGGGGCTGGATTATGATAGGTTATCCACACAAATAATGAGGGAGATTGTCTATGTGAATCTCTGAAAAAGCCTTAATGGTCCTCTCTCTTTCGCTCTCTCTCTCTCTCTCTCTCTCTGTCTTTCCCTCTCTTACTCTCTCTCTGTAACACACATGGCTGATTAGCAGTTGGCATTTTCTCTTGGCTATGTGCTAAATGAGAGCAGCAGCATTACCATCTCAAAGATGCTCTCCTCGCCCAGTTAATGGTCAGGACACAATGGCTGCTCAAACACTTGATGGATCATTGAAGGATTATGCCATTTGGCTTTGTGCCTTTATTCTCAGCTCATGCATGTGTGTGCATGTGAATGTGTGTGTGCGTGTGTGTGTGAAACAGAGAGACAGAGACATCCTGTACTCTGTAGGTGTGGACTCCTACGGACCTCTCACTGGGAGCAATAATGTCAAGGAGCTGCAATGTCATATCCATCAGAGCTGACTTTCTGTCAGGGCCAGACAAAGGTGTTGACACCTCAACACCACACAGTGAGTGAGGAGGCCATTCAAATGTCAGTTACCTGACACATAGCCATGCTCTCATAGATAGGTGGTAACCAGTGATTGTCAGTTGGTAACTTAGGAAAAAGGCCACCGCATATATAAAGCTCATGAGGGGCAATCCACTGAGATTTAATGAATGAATATGTTTTCATCCTCTAAAGCAAGTATTCAGTTAGTACAATCACACCTGTCAACTCTGGCAAATCAGCACTTATGGAAATGAGGCTGCTATCGCTAGAGCACCGTGGTCATCAAGAGACACATTCAGATTGCTCAGTCAGGTGTGAGACTGTCAAAGCCCACCGCTGTTTGCAGCATCTAAGAAAAGTTATACTTCAGCTATACTGTTGAGCAAATTTAACTATGCAGCTTCACACCTTACCTGCAAAATTTCACACAACTCCCACAAATCCTCTTTGCATGATCAAGAAAGAACAATGCTGTATCTCATCACCACTAATACATCAGGGGACTGTGTAGAAACTGCACATTTAGTTTGGAAAATAAAGATTAAATATAGCCAATAGCTGCTTCAAATGGACAAAAGCACAACCTCGTGCTGACTGGTGCTTGGCAGTCAGTGTTTAATTAATCACTATATAGTACTGGTAACTTAACCTGACAAAAGAAACATTTGAATAGCTACATGTATATAAATGAATAAACTAATAATGGCCGTAAATATGGCTGTGTTAATGATCAATAATGAAAAAAGCTTATAGTACACTAAATAATGAAAGCTTTATTCAAACTTTTGACATGAGCTATTAGTTGATTGATCAAAGAATGAAAAAAGGAAAAGGGGATTTGTTTTCCAACAGTAGAGGTTTGGTATCTGGGAATATCTTTGGAATCTTTCAATTACCTAAAGACAAATAAACTGCGTTGGTCTGGCCAAGCTGGCAGGAACACATGAGACCACAGACAAGATGACCTCTGAAACTCACTTATCTTTGAAAAAAAAAAGGACTCTTTATACAGTACAGCTCTTTGTTCAACGAATGTCAAGGATTTGCCTGACCGGTCAAATTTAAAGTAATTATTATTAAAAAAAAATATATTAATTTTGATTCATTGTCCTGGTTAACAGTGATTACTATTTTCTATTTTTTTTCCAAATACATTTAAAAATCCCCACAGTAATGGACTTAATGACCAATGATTAGATGATACTGTAAAACATATTATTTTACCAATGCACAATTGGAATTGAAAGTGCAACACTGCACAGTCAAAAATGTTCCTCTACCTGTGAAATGACTTCAGTACTATCTGGCAACTGTACATGAATGGACTTCAACAGCTGCAACTGCAGCAACTCATGAGAACAGCAAACTTTGTTGTTCATACATTCATTGCATCAGGGCTCAAGGGGTGGTAAAGGGTGGAGTTAATTATTGAACATAATAGTGAAACAATTTACTTCTGTCAGTCTGAGAGAATGACATTTCACACAAGTATCTTTATATATATCAGCTATCAGCACAACAGCACTCTGACTAATGTTATACCTGATGTCAAGCAATATAATTTGATGTCTCATTCACTCCTAAACCTGTGGATGTAACATCCTAACATAGTTTTTAGATATCTTTTGGAAACATCAATTGCTGTAAATTTTAAAATTGTGCAGACACACTGGATCTGTTGACTGATGCCAAGTCAATGGATCTAGGGCTGTCGTGGTGAAAGAACCGAAACACTGATAAGTAGCGGGACGCAAATGCCACAGCTGTGCCAAATTGGGATAATTAGTGTTTTCTACTAAGAGACTGCTGGTGTTTCCAGTCGGGAGTTTTTCCAGAGCATGTGAGGTAAAAGCTACATGACTTTTTCTTGTGTGGTATTGGGCGGCAGTAGCTCAGTGTGGAGGGACTTGGTTGGATTCTTGGATTTAATATGGAGAGCAAAAGATCTGGCCACATGGCGAGATGACTGACTGTTTATCGTATTTAAACTGGCATCAACATAACTCGACATGTAGATTAAGTCCATCCAGCACAATGCAGCAAGCTCACAAAATTGAGATCAAACTGTAAAACTAGGAAATGGTGATGAAATATGAATCAAGATTCTGTTACTGCATTGCCTATTTCTCAGGTCAAATGTTTTCGAAAACATATTTTAGTGTACTGTGTACTAATATGTAGAAGATTCTAGGCTTGCCACCTTGTTGCAAATGGCAGATCCAAAACCGAGCACCAACTCTCAGTTTTGTCACCCACCAGCCAGAGTGTCCAGTCGTCCAATACACTCAGATGCATCCTCGTTGGGTTCTATTGGCCTATATCATCGGGCTCCAGACCATCATGAGACAAGAATCATGTCACAACAGGTGCCTTTGAAACTGTCAACCGCTGCTGGCCTTCACTGGCTGGTAGATCACTGGTTCTGACTCTGATGGACTACCCGAATATCCTAATTTATAAAGCCTTTAGGAACATCTGCCTCTCTTGATTGTATCCCCTGTGAGGTTCCTCAGGTCTCTATCCTGGGTCCCAAAGTTCTCTATTTTCTGACACTCAGGTTGAAGTTGTGGCTTGTCCAGCTGACACTT
>NW_023339763.1:13525957-13537037 GCF_004916995.1 Morone saxatilis | reverse complement strand
CTCCACTCCAGCAAGAACAAGCTGGCTGGTTTTCACTGGTAAATACAACCCAGTCACCCCTGACATCACAGTGACTCTAAACCAAACTACCACAAGTCCTGTAGACTCCCCAAACAACTTGTGGTGTGCTCTCCACAGCGTCCACTGACACACATTCACAATAGGGACAATGACTGCCCAGGTTATTTGTCTTCCATCTAATATTGCAGCTACCTTCATTCTAGGCTCCTGAAGTAATGTCTTCAGCTCCAACAATGCCTCCAAGGCAATTCCTGTCTTTCATCATAAAATAAAATTAATGTCTCCAAGAAATATGTTTTCCTGCCCCCACTTGAATCATGTTCTCCGATATATTATTTCTCTGGTTCCTCATATTCCATGATTTACTTTAGTCTGCAAAGTTTCTTCATGTATTCATATCTTACTTATTGGGTCTTTTTTATGTTATACTTATGTGTCTTAGGTGATTCTTGTATATCAGCACGTTCAACACATTTACTTTGATGTTTTAGGATGAGTTTATTTACCCCTGCAGTTTCTTTAAGTGCCTCTTGATAGAGATACCCACCAAAAGTGCAATCAAGTTGTAATTAGATTTTGCATATAGCGTATAACCTGAAAATGTATTGACCGTTTTAGCCATTACAGTACATTCTGGTAACTCTGATATGAAATAAACAGCTGCAGTATAACAATTAAAATCTATTTCAGAATTGATGCATTTTCATGAGAATTATGGATGCAAAAAAGGGTAATTGATTAGAAGCAAATACAAATATAGATACATTTAGATAGTCAAGAGAAAAACATAGCAACCCCTATGAGTGCTACTTAAATTTCCCCATAAAAAACAAATAATACATTGATATTTGTAGCACATAGCCACAATTACAGCACAACTTTCATCCAGTTACTTACAGACATCTCATTGTCTTTATCCTTCACCAATCTTGGCATAATGTGACTTTTCTGTTAACACTGCACAAATACACAAACACAATACCACAATACAATTACCCTAGGTTTTCATTTTCCCTCCACTTTGTTCTTATTTTAGCTTACTATTTGAGTTTCTACCATATCAGGTCAATAGCATCAGTTACTCCTTGCAGGGTATATCCTAACATTATCTGATAATAATGCTCTTCCTGTTGAAGTGAGGGTATCAGCTTCTCCCTTCTAGTTTTATGAACTTAAAACCATATATAGCAATTAGATTGTTTAAAAAACATCAATAATGCATAAAAAGATTAATGTATATTTGTTTCATTATTTTATATACTCTTTCTTTGCACTTCCATAAACTTTACAAAAGACTGGAAACTTAAATTAACTGATGACACAAACAGCACTTTAAGTGCTGAAAAGTCAATCAGTGTTGGATTTGATTAAACACCATGCAAATATGACATGGCTTTAAGCAGGCTAATAATGACCAATTATGTACAAAGCAGCATGTGTGAATATGCAAAGGTATATGTGAGGGTGTGATAAGATAAATGCCTTGGCAGACATTTAGTTCATATATTTTGGTACCTTACGATAAGAGTAATTGTGCACTAAATTGAGGACAATTCAGCTTTAAGTAATGAAAGTTTCAATAATCAGTGATGTTGATCTGACACAAACAGACATGCATGTGCATGTAAATAAACAAATACTGTTAATTACTAAGCTCACATATTTTTTTCACTTTGTTTTCTTCCTCACAAATGCAACTACTCTGAACATCCTTAATACAATCACAATATTCCGGACTCTGTGTAGTAATGTGAAAGGGAGCAAAAACAAAAGCAGACATAAATGTTGAATGAAATAGCAGTTGGACTTGATAGTTGGTAGGTGAACTTTGGCTGTGTCCTCTAAACTGATGAAAATAGGCAGGAAATCATTTGTTTAATGTAGTTAAGTGTTTGATTATTGTTGAAAATATCTAGCACTTCTCTAAAATATCTTGTAAATAGCCAGATTACTTTATAAAACCAAGGAAACAAAGTGCAAATTGTGTGCATGGTCAATATTGGACTAAATGAGCTGTAAAATAGAAACATGACAAATGTTTTTGACATCTTTTCCCATGGTTCAAAAAAGAACAGGAGGCAAATTGAGAATATTTGGTAGGAAAAGAATTATAAAGATGAAAGATGTGATGTGTGAGTAGATTGCCCCTGTGTGTTGCAAAGGAAAGATAATGTCCCATTTTAAGAGATAATGTAATCCATGTCGGCATATTTTCAATGCATAATGATGTATTTTACAAGACAGTGATTCACTGATGCAATGAGTATCTTTGTTGATAAAATATTACATAGAGATCAAATTATTTACCAATAACTCAAATACTAAGTAAATAAGTGGACAGATATTATTACATCTGTTAAGGAAACAGCTGGTGTGATGTTTTTATGTTGTAGAATTGCTCATTTTGTGTGAGGGACATTTAAGGATCTTTCAGAGATGTTTGCATTAGTGACATTGTAAATTTGAAGAAAGTAAGCAATATTAAAGTTATTTGTTATTGAGACTGTTGCTCAACTCACTCACTGTTAGCCTCTGCTGGTTTTATCTTTTAAACCTAAAACAAATTAAAATTTAACATAAGTAAAATAAGAAGTACCTCCATGCTGGTAACAATCTGTTATTGAATTCAGTTACATTGTGCCAGCAGCAGAATATCGGATTTAACCGTTAATTGATAAGGTAACATTTTTCCTCTAAGCAAATCAACATGAAAAAACTCAACTTCAGACAAATCAGATACACATAGTGAATGTCTTTTGTTTGTCTTCCTCTTCCTCAGTCTTCTTCACTTAGCCTGCACTCTGTGGGATAGGTCAATTTTAACAGACACCCAATTGAAATATAATATAAGTAGCTGAGCTTGGCTCAGTTTTGTTTGGTCACTTAACTGGAGATCTGAATAAAGGTGAATATCAAATGGTACAAACAGCAATTACTCTGTGTTGTCTAATTCATATGCTATCATATAATGAACTAAGGGTGAGAAGAAAATGTACACACATAGCTTACTTTTATTTATTTTAATTTCCTTTTAACTTATATCAGAATACTTCACGTTCCTCTGTGGGCTAAGCAATTCCTCTTAAGGTTGTTAGATAGAGATCACTGGCCTGTAAACGAGCTAGCATTACTCAACAAAACTCCCCAGTAGACGCTCTGTGTAAATACTTGAATGTATGTACAAATGTGCTGTGTTTAGATGTCTATCTTGTGTTAATGTTGTGTGTATACATATGAGATTATGTATACACTGTGGCAACAAAAAAAAACTTATCAATCTTCACTGATGTAAACTCGAATAATGCATTTTAACATCATTAGGCTGCATTTTGTTGAAAGTATTAGGGCTATCTTATTTCTACAGACTTTGTGGCTTTCACATATTTCAGGGAGAACAAAAGTCATCAGAACTCTTGTGGTTCTCCACCACTGAACAGACAAATAGGCTACCTGTGGAGAGACTAACACTGACTGTCTGCACTGACATTTATAGTGCTGTTGTCCTGAAAGGACAACTGGAGGCCACGATCAAATATCTTTCCAGTTTTAATGGGATGTAGTAACCTCCTACATCAGCAAACTTCCACTTAGACCCGCCTGTTAGTGTCAGTTGGCTGCTCTTTCCCCCCTAGGAGAAAGTCTGTAAAAAACAACATTTATTAGGTGGAATACACACACATGCATGTGCATCCATGTGTGCCAAATGCGCACACATGCACATGAATGTAGACGGACATTTCTACATGGAGAGACAGAGACTCATGATCCCTGAACTGATTTCTGTGTCACTGACAAATGAAATTGGTGTGTATAATGCTAAATCCTGGTGAAATAATATTTGATTACACATGTGTACGTTGTGCAGTGGCACATAGGTTAAAATATCTGGTAAGCACTACGTTTTGCCAGTCGGATGGTTAGGATTTGTTAGACTGAGCACATTTTGCCAGAACTTTCACTGCATTTCAGTCACAAAAATACACGGAAAAAAACAGATTTTAGTGATTAGTTTCTGTTTTTGTGACTTAGCTGCAGCCACCGTCAGAAACAGCAAACATTGCAGTATTTTTTGTATCTGTTGCACATGTTTAATGCAAGATCGTCTTGAGCATGCATTGTAAATGCAGAGGAAAATCCTGCCTCTGAGTTGTATTGATTTCAGTGCTTCAGTCCACTGTGTGTGTGCACCAGTGTGCATTTTTGTGGAAATGTGATTGTTTATATTGTTGTGTATGTGTGTGCCCTCTGCATCGATCCCCCACTTTGTTCAAATTATCAGTAAGGGTATGGGGCCTAATACTGCTATTCACACAAGCATTAGAGCAACAAAGGCAACTACATCTGAGAATGGAGGCTTAGGAGAGCAAGAGGAAGGGAGAGGAGGAAGAGGCATAAGATGCAGAGCCAAAAAAGAGGGGGGAAAGAACATGATATGATGCGGTAAATAAAGAAATATTTCGAGTTATTTTTATACACCTTTTTAAGACTGGAGGACAGATATCTGGGCAGCTTCTATACCGTGAATCTCTTCAACCACACCTTTTTGGTTTAGTCTGTCAAAACAAAACAGGACCACAATGTGTGTTTGTGTCCAAAGCCACTGACTACAGCAACCTATATGTTTTTCTATCAAACCATTATTTATTTGTGACAGAGCAAAAACATAAATCCAGTCATGAGTCTTTAAGCTCAGTGGTGACTTTAATTAATTATGTACAGGTCATCAGCCATGTGACATGACATTAATGAAAGGCTGGTGTTATGATTGCATGACGATGGCATTTGTGATCAGTAAGATACTCGCAGGCTGTGTTTTAAGGTTACGGCGCTTACATTTATTAGCTGAGAGAGAATTTACAGAGAGAAATGTGAGTACCAAACAAGAACACCACGTAGGTCTGAAATTATTTATAATGTGACTCAACTGAGATTTTGTTATAGCCAATTCAATATTCATGCCACAAGAAATTAGTGATTAATGCTTATGAGCATGTACACATGCTGACTAGCCTTTTCTCTGGGTTGCCAATGGACACCCACGGTGTAGATTAAAAGATTTGGGTGTCAGCACAGATTGATTTTTTTATTCTCCTTCTACACACACTCCTGCCTGTATGTTTTGTCTGTGTGTGTGTACAGAAATGCCATGCAGCTATTCTGTAATCAGTTGTAACCCATAAACCCAGGGTTGAAGGTCATCATCGCTGACACATACAACAGTTATTGATTGCCTTTCCAGTTATTGTAACAATTTAGAACAACATGAGGATTATGGAGACTGAATGAGAATCTTAAGTTGAATCATTTTTGTAGACTATCAATTGTCGGCCATTACCCATTATTGTGCAACCTATAAAGGAAGAAGAATAAAGAGAAACCTACTGCTAAGGAAAGAGAAAATGAGATGCATCGTGTCAGTTTGTGTGTGTGTGTGTGTGTGTGTGTTTACTGGTGTGGATGAAAATCTCTCTTGTGGTTTGAGCCGCATTGTTTGATTCCACTGATTCCACAGTAAGAGTCGCCGGGGGCTTGTTGCCAAGGTTCAGCCAATTGAATTAGGGATTTGCTGTTCCCTCCTCAGTCCAACCCTCCTGACCATTTCCTGTTTCTAGGGATCCCTGAGGACCCTTCCTCTCCATTCAGCTGTGGACTGTAATTGTATTTTGGATGCCTGTGCAGAGCCCAATGGAATACACCGGGCGGAGAGAAAGACAAAGAGAGATAGAATGAGAGTTGAAAGGATGACTAAACATGATGGGGGGAATAAAAAAGAAGAAAACAAATGAAGAAAGGAGGAAATTCTTGAGGATGGATGTCTGTAGAGGGTATGGTTGGTAGTGGTCGGGGGTCAGTGATAGACAGACTATCCACCCATCCAAATGGAGCACAAGGTCATTGTTCTCATTAGGTTTCCAAGCCTGAATAACCTAGGCTGGTTGGAGACAGTTTTGTGTAAGTACTGCAGTACCCATGCTATAAAGCAGGAATCTAATAGGCTATTATATCCAAAGACATTAGGGTTGGAGCAAAATGATTTTCCTTCACCCTCCACCCAATTTAGAAGCAGCCATGGTATTATATCTCATAGAAATATTATATTTCAAGTCTATAGCATTAAAAATAGCCCTGAGTATGCCATTAGGACACATGCATTTTTAGATACATGTATTACATTACAATCAAAACAGCCATTTTAATATCAATAGACTAATTTAGTCTAGTCCATTGACAACGTGTCTCCTGTCTGTCTGGAAAACAACTTTGCATAATATCATGATGTTAATAAATGCAAGTCTGAATTAATTCACAACATGGGAGCAATTATCAATATAAATTTAAATGACAATGCATTCCTAATATTAACATAACAGCAGGAGTAACACCCTCTGGGCCCTCTAACAAAAAGGGGTCCTTTACATTGATGTACCCTGTTTAGTGAAATAGCACCTCACCTGCCCAAAGACCTTTAGCTCTGGACCACCTGAAGGTTTTCCTCCCATAACCCCCCACTGGAGGCACCTCTGTATACAGAAGCTGGACACAATACCATGAACAGCGTTGCAATTTAATGCAATGCATTTCAATAAAACTTGAAGTACCTTTGTCAATTGCATGGCATTGTAAGGTGTTCATAGTATTTTGTGTTGCATTATAGTGCTATTTAACACTCAACGCCACACCTGTCATACAGCTAAGGCAAAACATACTGCTTTATTTGTTTTCAAACAATAAACAACAGCTTACTGTCTCACAAAGTTAGTTCAACATAATCAACCTATGTCTGAGGCCTTGTGATCCAAAATGACCGGTTTCCCATTTTTTTTTTTTTTTTATTATATTGGTCATTGGATAAGATTCAGCTATTGATCCGCACTTACAATATGAATAGGGCACTCTAATAGAGCAAAGGGATAGTCTACACTTTACACAATTGTGGAATTATAACAGGCCTTAATATAAACACTTCTGCCCACATTCTTATTATTTTAGGCAGCCAACAGTACGTAAGTAAGAGTAGACATTTGTTTTGCTCATTGTGGTCTGGCAAAGCAGTCTACCAAAATTAGATTATACATCAATCTGAGGGTTAAATCCATTGTTTTATCTCGTATGTGTAATATAATTATCTGTATCTGGTCAAGTTCAACTGATTTTCAATTATCAAGATTCAGGTTGCGCCTGGCTTTGTGAAACAGAGACACTGAATATGGGAGAGTAATGGAGTAACTGAAACTCATATATTCAACTTCTGACCCCAGAAAATACTCAGCTAACATTAAGATAGGTAATGAATGTAAAAGAAATTTATATATAATGTGTAACATTTCTGCATTAAACACAAGACCTTTGGTATATATTTGGTGTACTTATGTTATCCCAAATGTTTCCAACAATGTTCAATGTAATTTTAGTCATGTAACAGTGCATTTCCTTGCTTATCTCTAGTTGCTATAACTTCCAGGGATACATGGGAAAACAATTAATATTACCTCATCGATGAACAATTTCTGCCTGAGTCACGTCAGATAGATTTTCATCAGCAATGGTGTTGTTCAACAATGAAGACAACAACTCCTATGATCCCACGTTACTTCACAACATCATTAAACTACGTCTTTTGTTATTATTTTTATGTGAGAAGCCCCCTAGCAGCAGAAATGACGATAAACTTATACTGAAACTTTTAAAGGCACTTACCAATTGTCTATTCAAAAGTAAAAAAGACTGCCACGCAGTTCGAGCTTCAATAATCATGTTCACTATGTTGTTGTACATGAAATGATTCTGAACGCTTAGCAACTTAATGCTGCTGTCTGCTCCTGTTTGAGTGATCTGCCAGACAATGAGGCTGAGTGCATTTTGATTGGAGCACATTGTTCAGCTCTGACTCAGACTGTCACCTTCTAGCTACAGCTGGAGAGGAGATCCAGCCTGACAGGCTATGAGACAGAAGTTCACACTTGCAGAAATGATTTATTCAAAACTTGGTGTGTAAGAAGCTTTCCAAACAATGATGTATTGTACCACTATCACACATTTTATCACACAGTTTTGTTCACCCCATAGAATTTGTAACTCTTCAAATTCAATAATTGCAGCTGTGTTTCTGTCAATTGTCCAATTTCAGTAAATGTGTGTGTAGGTGTATGTGTGTGTATGTGTGTCTAACACCCTCTATGGTCTCCCTGGCCCACATCCAATGGGACCATAACGCTTATCTTTGGTGGTGCCCAACAGTTTTGTCTGACATGTGTTGGTCAGGGTCTGTCCTTCTGTTGCACTGCTTGGATCAAAGGGGGAAGCTACTCCACCCATCTGTGTCACATTTAATTTATCGCAGGCACGACAGGCCTTGCTAGCCTTGATGGTGAGGGCGTAACACAGATACACATGTCTGTCTACATGTGAACACACACATGCAGCAGAGAGAAAGAAAAAGAAAGTAATATGGCAGGATATGACAGAAAGCTGATTCAGGAAAACTGATTATGAACAAAGAGAATAATCAGGCATTAACATAGAGCTGCAACAACCAAAAGTGAAAGCATATGGCATTAGTGCCCTTTCACTTCTTCCTCCATTGCTCTAATTCTTTCTCTCTCCACTGAAGATGAGAGTTCTCCTTGGTCTTGCTTTGATGACCAGGTGCTGGGCAGGTGGTGTAGAGTGACAGGAGGTAGCTCTGCGTGTGTGTGTTTATTTGTGTGATTGTATATATGTGTGTGTGTTGGTGTGATAGAGGAAAATCCATCCCCACAGTAATGAGAGAGGTGCCAACTGCTCTTCCATCTGGCATTGAGAAAACTTTCTCTTTCTCTCTTCCCTCCTTCCTTTCTCACCCCCTACATTTCTCATCATCTGTTCATTTGCTTCTACTTCAGTATCATCCGTTTTGACATTTTCAGATGATGTAAACACTCGACAACCCACACACACTTCATCCTAGCCCAACACATTAGACCTGAGAAATTCAAGCTACACCTCCCACTGAATTTGGAACTGGTACACTGGCTACTCACACATGAAGACAATTGGCAAAAACATCTGGTTATGAAATATCTGTGGCTTAAATGTACTGTACTGTTGTTGTGCTTGGGAATTTGCATTTCATGCCTCTGTACTGAATATTCCTGACAAAATACAAGAAAAAAGTAAATGCAAGTAACCTTTCTTACCCACATAACCAAGCAAAGTAAAAACCATCTCTGATAAAGTAAACATGACAGCTACAGTAAGACCAAATGCAATGGCAGAAATGTCCAGATATTACAGAATAATACTGATGGTAATGTGAACAATATGATTAGAAATTACCAGCAGAAATATCCAGATTTACATAGAAATAAAAGTTCAATGTGATTATATAATTAATGTTAATATATAATCATAATAAAGGTTGATGGGTTATTTTTACCAGTAGCTAAACCAAAAGCAACTGACCAACCAACCAACCAAATCAACCTTCTAGGCAGTATGAAGGTTTTCCCTTTCAGAACGTTGATTCACTACAGCCAGAATGAAAGACTGAATCATCTGCAGCAAATAATTTTGCCAAAAACCTTGACCTATATTAAATCATCACTATGCATGCTGATGCAGTAGGACTACAGTATAATTACAGTACATTTGTTGAAATCTTGCTCAAACAAAACCAAGCAGCAACGAAATAAATACACAAACCTCGAGCTAAACCTGTCTTGTTTTTCAGAATTTAGGATTCTGCCTGTTTACACAATACACAACACAACCACGTAGGGAATGTAGGAGTAGAGCTGGGTATCACCACTGATTTCTCTAATTGATTTAATTCCAATTAACAAGGTCCCAATTTGATTCGATTCAACATCAATTCGGTTAGGGATATTTCAGTTACAATATCATTTTGCTTGAACATGAAAGAGATTCTCAGAGAACTAACGCTGCAAAAAACCATGTACATTATTAAAAAAAAGAATTGACCCTGCTGCATTTTTGGCAACCATCATAGGCAAGATGATCAAAGCTGTGAATAGACAGGAGCGATCAGCCATGGCCATGCGTTTATAACCTTTTTAAATCAAATCCAACAGAACAGATAGTTCCACTCAGAGATCCTCTGACTAGTATGTCCTGATCTGATCTCAAAGATCGGTATCGGCGACGATCAAGGCATTTTTTAACTGATTGGTATCGGATATATTGTGCTTTATTGACCTGATCTGGTGCAGCCATCATCAACTCTCTCTGCTGTGTCTTTCCTCCACTTTGCTGACCTCTGTTTGTGTAGAGAGCTGTCACAACCGCAGTCAACTTTTTTTTTTCTTGATGCATTGCAAGAGCTATTCAATTGTCAAGCATATACAATGGGTTGATTTTAATAACTTTAATGTACTTGAAGTGGGCACTGTGCAATTGTATTATCTAAAATAAATAAATAAATAATTGTATCCGGACTCTGTATTGGCAGATACTCAATATAAGTGACTGCAAGATCGGAATAAGAGGCTGGAAAAGCAGACATCCCTTTTTCTGACACAGGTTCTCTTGCTGTTTAGACTCATGTCAGCATGTTAAAGTTTAAATAAAGTATGAACCAGTCTATGTACGCCTCCCGTTCCACAGAGCCCAACTCACTGCACTGCAGGAGCAACACTAGTTGCTGGAGTCCTGCTACAGCTGGGGGACGAGAAAAGGCATATATTAAAAGAGCAATCTTAGGATTTTATTAATACTGGATCATTCAAATAAAGATTTTAATTGAAAAATAATTTTTTTAAACTCACTGGATAAGCGCAGTTGACACAGTTTCATGCATGAACCCCTCAAAACCACAACTTGATAGGCACAGGAAGCTGCAATTTTAGTTGCAATTTGAACCAAGAACAGAAATATGTTCTCCATAATGGTAAATTCAGAAACAACCTTAGAGAGAAAAAAAAAACTTTCTTTGGAAAGTAAAGAATTTATGGGAAATCGTGAGTTTATGCAGTCATTAATGGCTTAATCAGACTGGTACAGCTGTTTGACAGGTAAGAGAGAAATGTGACTGGCTCAAAGGATGATAATTATCTTCCACCCT
>NW_023339763.1:13514995-13525924 GCF_004916995.1 Morone saxatilis | reverse complement strand
TAACCTTTCCTACATTGTGTGCTACATGTCTATGAAAGATAATAGCTGTACTTTGGTGTCCTTGTGTGCATAATTCAGCACTCAGGTTATGAATCAAAGACCACAGTTAAAAAATGACTCAAGGGAGAGGAATCCTTTACCTACAGTACTGAATACATACCCGACACCCAGACACTATTTACTCTACAAATACTTTCTTACACACACACACACACACCTAGGCAGGCAGGCAGGCAGGCCGACAGACATGCTTGCATACAACACACATTAATTGACTTTCCAGCTTCTTCCCAGGCACTTTGAGTGACAGGGGCCGCCAGGGGAGATGGGTAATGATGAGGCAGCTGGCAAATGGGCTGATGGGTAATGAGGGACCCGGTGCTGGCAGCCTATGGTTAGATGCTGAATTAAACAGCGTCTACTGTGTGCTAACCATGCTATATACATTCAATATGCTATTCTCTAAATGTCAATATAGTAAACCTGGAAAACCAAACAAACTTCATTTGTCACTTGTCACATTTTTGGATTATATGAATGGTTAATCAGCATCCCTCTATTCAAACAGAAATATTTTTTACACTGCTCGTCCCTTTGCAGGATAGTCTGCTGGGGTTAATTCAAAACTGGATCCGTGCAAGAAACTGAAATACTTTTTCGAATGACTTAGAAAGCCAACAGCTGTGGTAATTCTGCAGCTGAGGCGATGCAAATTGTACACTGTAATGGATACCTGGTGTGCCCCTTCCTTACTTTTAAAACAACTGTCCATGTACAGTGCCATTTCTGTTAACTCTACATTATGTAGACTATGTCACCTCTACCTCTCCAGTTTGAATGAAGCACTGGTTGAACATAGCAGATTCTGACAGACAACATGGCTCTCGTTTCACCATCTGTTCCTTTATCATTTTTCTATGTTCTATCACAAATAGCACATTTAGCAGATGCACCCACTGTCAATATCAACAACTAACAATTATTTTTACATTTTTTCATGCATTTTTCATCTTGATTTCCATCCATTTCTGCTACCAACAGCGGCTCACTATTCCTAAAGAAATAATTCTTTGTCTTTCTTTAAGCAACAAAACACAGAAAACTCCTTTATTCAATAAAGTGGTTTGATCAACAAGAAAGTTTGGAGTTCTTTCAAATAACTGTCATGGCTTTAAAATTTTAATGTCTACCTAAATATGTTACAATCATAGCTACTTTTTACATGTGCACCTTCAGTGGAGAATAGCCCTACACAAAGCCTTTTAAGCTTAAACATCTCTCTTGGGTATGGGGTATTCTCTTTTAGCTGACTGCTACTGTTGATGTTCAGTATCCTCCATGGGGCACTGGGATACAGGGAAGTCAAGTACAAAAAACATTACCATTTGGCAGTGTGTGCACAGGGATTTTTGGTCTACATGAGCACAGTACATACCATATATGAGGAGATAGTGGATATTAACATTATTGACTGTGGGCCTATGTTGCATGACAAAATATTCTCTCTGTGACTCATGCTATGATAGTTTGCCTGTGTGTAAGAGTGTATACTGTATCTGTGTTCATGCATGTACTGTCCTTGTGTACTCAAATAAACAGCGCTAATTTTTATCATTGCTCCTTCCATTGGGCAACATATTATAGACAACAAAGTAAGCAACCGCTTTCCATGTTGAATTAACCATTGGTTATGGGACAGGGGATTGACGAATCAGGGAATGACTGATCATGACTTGCTCTGTCGTTTAAGAACAAGGACTGTTGCAACTGTTGGTTATTCTGAGAAACATGTGTATGACATGACTTAAATATAGCATACAAGCAAAGTTATCTAGTTATCTAGCTGTACATATAATGATTTGAATCCATACCTACATAAGTGGGATAAGTGCAGATGGGAAACGGAATCCAGAGCAGAATGAACATTTACTGCTTAGCTCTTCACACACTGGTCCCATCCAACACTGAAGCAAGCTAGTTAAACTGGCAGCACACGACTAATATTAGACCTTTTCAGTGGACTGAATTTTATTGTGGTGGAGGGTAAAATCTTATGAGGTACCACAAGGTGTATTTCTCCAGGCCTTGGGTAGTTAAAGAGATAAAGGGGTGGTGGCTGTTCTTGCCTTGGGTGCTTAGAGACAGTGGCAGACATTGTCCATTTGGGATGCCATTAGAATGATGTAGTACCAGGCTTTCTGCTGACAATAGCAGGGACCTTATATGTTCTCTGTTTATTATTGGCCATTACAGATATTTACTGCAGCCACCATCAGTGGCTTGACCCCTGAAAGCTTCCTACTAACCTTTAACACCTAACTAAGACCCTGTCTCCACAGAACACCTCCTTTTTAAGATACCACTGTTAAACAGATGCTCGAGTTGCTGTTGCTCGGGGCTCCTTCCTTTCCTTTGACACTAGTCACACAGTACATACACATACATTTTTTGCTTAAAGCGGTACAGCTTTAATTGCTTGTGCTTGACACTCTGATCTTATTCGCAGACTTTCAGCGCTATCAGAAACATTGAACAGTGATTTGTTTCTTTGCTCATTTTCATTTCTGGGGGTGCAACCTATTGGCACTTGCAGCTTAAACAGTTTAACTAGGCTAGATATAATGAGCAAACGGGTTTATGTTTATTTATATTCAGAACTATTGGGTAAAAATGGTCCTAATTATCTGTTACATGTTAGAAAACATTTTGGCATATTGAAATATTATGTCATGTAAGTTCTGTTTTGTTTGTGCTTGGGGATGTGCTCTCCAGAAACAAGGTGGAACATCTCAAGGGATTTACCATCAGAGATAACACATTTTAACTACTTAAAGTTAATCAATATCACAGGAAACTAAACAAAATCTTTCTCATCTACACTTACATGTCCTGATTTCTTTGCTATTTTATCAGTGACCCGAAGCTTAGTCTGTCCAGCACTCTGTCCATAACAGGGTCAAAAGGCCATGTCCAAGTTTGGCAGCTCATTATTCTTCTCCTGGAATGCAATTTTATATATGTTGAATGCACTGTCAGCACTATACCATTCAGTAATGTGTGTGTGTGGCTGTGGATAATGCATTTAATGACATAGTAACTGTATGGCACTCCAGCTGAGGGGAAACGAAGGATTAATGACAATAAATAGAGATTTTGCAATAATATCTCGAACAAGTCGTTCCTCATTTTTTCGTGACTAATTTTTTTAATTAACTGATCATTAACTAATCATTAGCCACTCTGTAAAATCTAAATATGAGTTACTCATTAATGAATAATTCCCTAGCAGTTAGTTCCTAATTTTTTCCTCATTCACTCCTTATTTGTTCCTCAGTAACTGGTTGTTTTGTGGGCCTTATTGTAAAGTGTTACCAATGTTGCTTTTGGAGAAAATGAGTAAAAATAGGTGCAGTGTTTAGCATTTTTAGGGAGGTTGCCAGGTACCCCTAACACCCTGTATAAATTCGGTTTGTGATTCTTACCATTGTAAAACAAGGCATGCAAAGATTGATTAACCCTTTATCTCAGAATATAAATAATATAAGAAAATACAAATTCAGTTACTAAATATATTGAAGCAGAGAGTGGAGATATATAAACCTGAATGCCACAATGGATGCAAAAAACTTGAAAGTGAAATAGGACACCATCTGAAATCCAATTTCTTTGATATTCACAGAAAAAAATATCATTTTGGCCTCAATTTTCACTTCTGGGGACCAAATGTAATATTAGCAGCTTCACTAATGTTTTCCTGTCAGGCAAAAATATGCTTTGATCAAGTGGGGGACAAATGGATGTGTTCAAGGGGAGTGGAATCAAGTCAGATAAGAGACTTTTGTCAGAGTACAGGAAATTGTGTGCTTACCTGTCGATGAAACAGCAGAGGTCAGGTAACAGTCAGGCCAGCAGGGAGAGGAAATGAAAGATAAAATGAGAAAAAGGGAAAGAACTGGTATGGATTATTGTTCACAAGGATGGGCAAGAGTAGTGAACTGATATGGTTTGCAAATTTAAAAGACCCTTGCAACAGGGCAACAATGTTTATCATAATGCATTTATTTTTGTTACGATGCTATTGCTAAAGAAAACAAGGCTATCACTGCTTTCATGTGGCAATGCTGGGTTAAGATGAGTGTGTATTTGTGTACTTCTTGGCTCTAAAAGGAATTAGTCATCAAGGTAACAGCGGATATACCTCTGCCTGCACTCAGTGAGAGACCTGGCTCTAAAAGGGCGAGTCTTGTGTGTGTGTGTGTAGAAGAACTATATACGAATATACAGTATCCTAGCTGTCTCTCATTAGAGTGACATTAAGTGAAGCTCAGGAATGGAACCCAGTGAGAAGAAAGCAAGAGAAAGAGAAAAAAAACACACATCACATGTGAGGGCACTGAGGGTAAAGGATTAAACGCTGGGACACCAAACTGCAGTGACACCTCAGCCTTGATTGGCTGCTTTAGTTGACTGGAGTGTGTCATAAGCTGGCAACAGCTGTTGTGTTTAAGTCCATTAGTTTTTGGGGAATATTACATTTTAAATGAATTATGTTGTGTAAATGACTCGCTGATCTCCCCCGGATTCAAGAGGAGAGGGAAGATAATCCACTCCGCCTCTCCCTTTCTTCGCTCTCTCTCCCTTTGTTTACACTAAGCTGTGCCTCCAGAGGAAGGATAAGAGGGTTTAGCGAGAGGTTGCTGTGTGTGATGTCACAAACACACGCACAAGCACACAGTGCAGACGTGGATACACACACGCACACACATTTATTGAAGAGAATGAATGATTATGTTAGTATAATTAAAGAATAAAGGACACAAATGAGTTCTCTGAAAATATGGTTTTGCAGGCACTTTCACTACAGGTGAAGCCAATTAACAAACAAATCTTTATGTATACAGCTTGTTAACAACATACAAAATCCTAACATCAAGTAATTCTGTCTGTGCTGATTACACTAAAGGACTGCCATCAACAAACCTTTTTGGCGGTCCTCCTCAACTCTATTTCCTCTGTGGAGAAATAGTCCCACTTAACAGATAATGTCATTTCCTTTTGTCTCACAGGACAACTGAAAGGATGAGCGGTCACAGCCAATTTCATGATGGGATCGGAATGTTCCTTGTTACAATAAGATTGCACTGTTTGGCTTTTAAACCAGCATTTCTCAGTACCAGTGTCAAGAGAAAGAGTCCCTGCAGTATATGAACATGGCAGGTACAGTCAGTCAAAGCAGCAGCTGTGACGATTAGCTGACAGGAAAGAGGACCGACTGACTATCGACAAGGCTGGACTAATCAAAGGAGGCCGGACATTACTTCTAAAAACCACAGAAGTTCACAGGACCATTGGACACAAAACTTTTGATTGGAACCTTTCCTTGCAGTGTGTACTTCTACAGCCATATGTCTGTCTCTGTCTGTCTGCTTTTTCGGCTCTCATTAGGGACCCTCTGCAGGGCGAACCGCAGGGGCACGAACGTGACTGAAGCACCCTTGGCTGAAACATGACTTTAAACCTGAGGCGTGTTTAGTAGCTGTCAAAATTTGTAAATCAACATTCAACATCAAAAGCAGTCTTTTTTTTGCCGGGTCTTACTTTAATATACCACCAGACCACAGTCTCCTGTTAAAAGGAAAATAAATAAGAGAAAAGATATGTTTAACAAGTGCTGAGCAGGTGAACTGATGTGCATCTTTTTGTTCATTTTACATTTCATTGAAGACAATCAAAAGCTACAGAAGCTCGCTTACAAGCAACTAGGGCTGCAACTACCAATTGTTTTCATTATTGATTAAACTGTAAATATTTTTTGACTAATTAATTAATTATTTACTTCAGAAATATCAGAAAAATGCAAAAAAAAAAGAAAAAAAAAGCCAATGACAATTTTTCTAGCGCCAAAGACAGCATCTTCAAATTGTTTTTTCTCCAATGAACAGTTTAAAATCTAACGATATTAAGATATTCAAAATGGTTTAGGAAGAACAAAATGACATAATTACAAGAAAAGCGGCAATCCCCAACATTTGCTCATGAAATGTTTCACTTAATAAATGACTTAAAAAATAATGACTTGGTTATGAAAATGTTCTGTTAATTGGGTCATTGATGAATTGACATTGCTTCAGCACTACAAGCAACTACATTATTAGCTGATTATTTTTAATCCTACTGGATTTATATAGCAGATTTTGTGCAGAAAGTGCAACATTCTGCCATTTAAAAACAGCCTGAAAATTGGCTAGATTTCAAATGTTTCTATTTAGTCGCTAAAACTAAATCTAAACTCCTGGTTTAAAACTGCAATATTGGTCTCAAATTGTGGTGTTGCATGCAGCTCATTAATATTGGAAAGTGTTGGTACTTATGTTTTGAAATAGGGTACTAAAACTAAGTGAAAATATGGCATTCATTAAATAATGACTCCCGTACTGATGTTTTGAAACATCTGTTGTGTTTGCTCATCGGGCTTAGAGTGGAAGTTTGGTATTGAATGTAATCAATAGCTTTCTAATTAGAAATCAACCAGAGGACAGCTGTTAGTCACTTAAAAGGCAAATACAATATAACCAACAGATGCTTTACTGTGTGTGTGTGTGTTTATGTGAGCATCTGTGTGTGTATTGTAGGCAATGCAATGTTTACATCTTGTTTGTTGGGTTGTTTTTATTTCCACAAGTAATTTTGCCAAGGTCTGAACTACAGGTAGAACTTATCGCCAGTAATAAACAAGCAGCACAATCCAAAGACAAACACTGTCACAGGCTTATTGCTTTTAAATTTTGGTGTTGCAGGTGAGAAGATAAATGTGGAACTGAGGTCAATATTGCCACAAATTGTTTTTCTCCTCACTTGCATGGCAGGCTCAGTGCAGTCAATGCGGTGCATGTACACACAGGGAAGAAAGAAAAATTCTACATAATTACATGTGCTTTTTATTGATCGGAATCACTGAGTCCCTTCCAACCGATGAATTACAACCTTACACACAACACTTTGGAACATGTTGCCAAGTAAGACTAAGAGAGTCTAATTCACCTTGAGGTAATAATCAAGAAAAAAAATCAGAAGATCAATCTACTGCAAGAATGAATAAAGCACAGATGCAAATGGTAATGTCTTTGTGAATATATAGGACTCATCAGTTTTTTCATGCCTTTTCAGACAATTAGTAAATAGTATAATGGCCAATAATTTAGTATTTGGCTCATTTCTTTTTTCCAGGCATCAAAAAAGAATTTGCCAGATTGCCCGATGCCTGATGTTTTTAAAAGTCCAACACAGAGGAAATGATAGGAGATCATTATGAGATGCTTCTGCTCAACTAAATTTTTCAAAAAAATTGCATTTGCCTTGGCACTAATACACGTGCACACAGATACAAACACACCAGCATGCTCACACACCAAACACACGCGCCCACTCGTATGCAGTATGTATATACAAGCACACACATAGTGATAAATGTTGCCACCTAACTATGTTGATGTGTTTTTGTAGTTTCCAAAACAAACAAGTGTTACATTGTGCAAGAAATATCTAAAAAAGAAGAAAAATACTGAATTGAAAAGCAATTATCCAGCAAGCTGCATGCAAGGATCTGTATCTTGAATTTATAAATGGAAAAGGTGTTCTATTCTGTGATGAAAGAAAAACATGTGTTTTTAGCAATACACTTCTATAGCCTGTTGATTTTCAATAATAATTGGTTGGGAATCAGCCATGACAGGCCTGCATGTGTCTAAAACCAAAGGTAGAGTGGAAGGAGATGCACATTATCTGCACAAATCAACCAATCGATCGTCTTTCTTTACATACAGAGAGCACAGAAGGTCATGACAGCCATCAATCTCTTACTGTGATGAAGACTGATTTCTTATATTTGAACAAAATGCTACGTCAATGTGTGGGATGCTGTATGGGTAGACAAAATGTGTACCAACAAAGAATTCATGAGCACTTTTTTCATTCTTGGACTGGAGTTTGGTGTACAGATGGCCTGCCTGTTGGATTTCTCATTCATACTTGCAGTGACTTTCAAGAGAGTCATGTGCCAATCTCTGAGCTGAGCTACAGAGAATCAATTAAATTGAAGATTTGTTGTTCTACATTTAGAATGTGGTGAGTCAAATGGCACATTACATATCCCAGTTTTCTCAAAAAGAGGTATGTGTGGAATATCCAGTTTTTCTTAAACTGACACACCGGACATGTAGAGATCTAAAAGATGATGAAATCAGTTTACATTTTGATAGCGCTTTCCCTTTGTTCAGGCTGCGGCTGCATCCGTTGATTCACCTCCGTTAACTACTCTTAATGGTTAATGGCTTGAATGAGTCCATTAATCCTCTGATTCATGTCCTTCTGTCTGGCAGCATCAAATCTAGCATCATTACCTCCCATTACAGCCAATGCTGACATTAGTAGCTGGTATACAGCAGCAATCTAATCACATTAAGAGTTCATGTAATTACAATCCTAAAAGACTTGATCTAATGGGGGCGTGGGGAAACGTGATTTGCAGTGATGAAGAATGCATACAGTAACTTTCAAAGTCATTCATGGAATACACAGAACAAGTGATATTTGTAAATGTTTTAGGGGGATTGGGTACATCTTGCTATATGCTTCTTGTCTTCCCACAAAATCTTTTAGACACAAGAAATCAATCACAGCTTGAGAAAAATAGTGAAATACATCACATTTTGCTACAGGCCACAGGCTCAGTAAGCCCTGACCACTTACGACTTAGTTTGAGCTAAAAAATCTATTTAACTGGCCATCAAGTTACTTTTTTTTAAAGGTTCCTCTTCATTGATTTCCATTTTTGGAATTGTTTTACTGTAGCTCTTTGACCTGGGTTATATTAGACTTGTTCTCTTTTTCCTTTCTTTCTGATTTTGTGTCTCCTTATTTGTCTATGCTACTTTCACTTAACATAAGATATAATATTAATTAATCTAAGATATGAATCTTACATTACTTCCTAATTATTATATTTATAATGATATTTGTATTGTCATTTATACCAGATGGAAACCAGCCAAGGCTCTGGAACAGCGGTTAATTCTGGATATAAAAAGCGGGTAAAAGTGTGTTTGTTTTTTGCCATTCGCTTTAGACCTCTTTCACTTTGATCAATGAGGAAGAAATAGGGGCAGTACACTGCATGCACATGAGAATACACATGAGCACACACAGACCTGCCTGTAGGCTGGACATAGTTACACTGCGGTGTCGATTTTTCCAGTCTATGACCGGTATTTATCTCAGCAGGTACACGGCATTCAGGTGCACTTTCTCTTGAAGATAAAAGTGAACTGACTTGACCTTCACACAGGAACATACACACACATACACAGGTCCATTTACTTTGTCTTCTGTTCTTCCTTTCACATCCATTGTGTCTGCACAGAATCCTGACTGACAACTTAAAAGTACCTCAAACACACGGAGTGAGGAAATGTTTTACCATACCCATTTGCACCATACAAATGCCAATCAAAATAATGGAGGCATTTGATTTAAGGTTTGTTATAGGTGCTAGTTTCCTTTGTGATTCCAAGCTGAAAAGTAGTAATTAGTGTCTGTGGTGCTGTCGTGGTTTACAGGAAGGGGCTGGCAAAATTACATATTTAGTCACAGCAGGGAACCCCACCACATTACATTTTCTCTTTTTCCTTGAAGTAAATACAATTTTTTTTTTTTTTTACTTTGTTTGTGTTGTTTTTGTTAATGTGCATGGAGAAGGTATGTTTTCATTCCAGACTTGCAGCTGTTGATATACGTACAGTACAGCAATATGCACGCAACAAGCATAGGTAATCATATAGGTGGGGGAATTAAAAACACCCTACTTTCTCTGTCATTTATTTCATCCTTTATCAATTTCATTTACGCCTAGAAGTTACCAGGAAAAGTTTTACACTGTCCAGAAAAATTACTGACAAAAGTTGTGGGATTTACTGAAGATTTTATTTTACTATGGGGGAAAGAAATGCTGTCTCATTGTCTACCCCAGGAAGCACATTGTATGAACATGAAATACATACACACACAAGCAAGCACCCTGTGTTTACAGCATGAACCCCCCCCCCCTCCTTTTCTTGCATGTATGAAAGAGAGAAAGAGAGCTATTTTGTGCTTCACTGCTAGTGCAGACACAGGCATGTGGTGTTGTTGATGTGACAATGGGTTTGAGATAGTGTGAGGCTATGTGCAGCTTCTGGAGAGTGACTCAGCAAGAGCTTAATGAAGGAACAAAGAAGAGACCAAAATACATATCTGAAGCTGAGAAGGCCACTGTGACCTGCATTCATCCCTGTTTTTGTGCACCATTCATGTACGAATTGTTGAATGTGACAGACAAAAAGGTAAAAAAGAAACAGGAATACGAAGCAGACCTGCATGCAGCCCATTATCAGTTTCCATTTCCTTCCCATCATTCTTGTCTTTTAGTACAATTTCTTCCAACTGGATTCGCTGTGGTGATATGCTTTCACCCATATCTTCACTCTGTTCCCCCCTAACTATAGTGCTTTTTCCTCTCCATTTTCTGCATCCACAACCCCTCTGGCCCTCTACCCCCCTACCTCAGACAAGACAAGCATCTCAGTGCCTTGTCTGTTCAATATTTCACCACTGGTGGGAGGATGTTTTATTTACCGTGCCTGGGACACCTGCAGTGACTCACTCACAGAGACGCGCTGCACAATACAGTACCTGAAAGAGCCAAGGTCATGAAATTACAGCTGGGAGATTCAAAGTAAGAAAACAATTGGATGCTAGGGGCATTGTGCGTACTACATATGTGTGCATGAGTCACAGTCGTCAAACAGAGAGGTCATAGCAAAACAACATTGCAATTAGTAGGCTTTGACAATCACATGGGAATATGGGATATGAAACACAAGACTTGTGACTAGG
>NW_023339763.1:13509856-13514895 GCF_004916995.1 Morone saxatilis | reverse complement strand
AATATCGGCCGATATTATCGGACATCCCTACTTGTGACTTATGTACGTGTGTGTGTGTATGAGCTTAGAGACACAACCCCACCCCCATCCCAAACCCAGACAGAAAAATCTGAAGCTTCCAATAGTGTCAATTCCCACTGTGTTATTCTCCCTCCTTTCTATAAAATAGGTATCCAGCATGAAGGAATATCAGTGTATTATGAGGGGCTGCAGTGTCTGCTTGTCAGGAATTATCAGTTGAAGTGTTTAGGGTCAGTCAGACACAGACATTTCCAGTAATTGGCAGCATTTACAGTAAATGGCACCTTTCTGACAAAGGAAGAGTGACTTTATTTCATTCTGTGAAATCACTGCGTTTGTTGCTATGGTTACAGCAGCACAATGAACACTAACCAAAGGCTGATTTGCACATCACAGAGACCGTCGTAGACACAAAGTTTATCAAAACAATACAAGAGGCAACAAATCAAATGTGATAGATCACATTTATTTTCATTCTGTGTATGATGGCTGAAATAGCATTTGGTTTGGAGGGCTGGATGAGTGAAACCCTCTGCAACCGACTCAACATATTACTTTGAAAAGGTACGAATGGAAAACAGGTAGAAGGAAGACTACACTGCAGAAGACCGGTAGAGAAAGGGGGACCCCACCTTCTGGAGAAGTGGCCTTTTATTCAGACACCTCATTATGATTTTGTTTCTTTCAGCCTGTTAGTGTTAAATTAACAACAGAGTAAACCCATCACTGATATACATGATCTGAAACGACTTTCACTCAAATTGACTGACAGGTTTTTTAATAAAGAGAAACACAAGAAAGCAACTAAGTCCGAGCTATTAATGTTTTTTGGTGTAAAATATTTGTTATCTTTGGGTAAAACAAGCCTGTTTTGTTAACTTTTTTTCTCACATGAGAAAATGAGTTATTTCTTTTATATTTTATTACATTTACCTGTTCAAAAAAAACCTCAGACATGATGATTTTATGATCTGACATGGGCAATATGCCATTTGGCAAGTTAATTTGAGCTATTTTAACTTCATAACTAAAATACCTGGAATCAGCTTACCTTCTGCTTTCTGACTTCTTTTCATGTGTATTCATATAATACAATCATCATCAAATCATATCATTTTAACTTCAGATTTTAAACTCTCAGATTCAAACAGTCTGTGTGTCCTACAATAAATAACCAAACAAGCTTGTCGTTGAGTACTGACTGTTCACTGCGGTTTATGCCATTACTGCTGGGTCTAAGTCACAAATATTTGCTCTTATGTATTGGACTAATATTGAAAAGAGCACACAATCAACCTCTGTATGGGGTACTGAAGCAAAACCAGCAAAACAGTTTGGTCTTCACAGTATTTAGTACAAAACAGGCCTACAAGAAAGTGGAAGTATAATGCAGCTTTGGATAAAGAGCCTATGCCTTTTTTAGGTTTTAACAAGGCTTTGTATAAAAAATGCACAGTCAACACATTTATCACACAGAATGAAACAAATTCACCTATATTAGAATCATAATGGACCTTGCATCGATTGATGAATGTTTTTTGCATTCTTTACAATCAGGTGTTTCTCTTACTGTTTCTCTATCTCAAGCTGAACTGATAGGCTGGACATGGACAGAAACCACATGAAACTAAATGGTGTTGCTGCTTACAATTATTTTTTTCATACCTGTTGAGGTCAGGAGACCCTCTTACCTACAAGATGCACTGGGAAATTATGAAAAATCAAAGCTTTATCATGGGTGGATCAGGGCAAGGCCCCTCAGATCAGGATGTGGTAGGTCACCTGGCCCATGCAGGGAGAAGACATCATTTAGTGTTTAGAGCTCAACAAGAAAATACTTTTCATGGTCACGTCTTGGTATCAAGGCCTCTGTGCTCTTCCCCTGCCCAGACACACTCAAGCTAATTACGGGGCCTATTGAGCTGAACCAGAGGGAAGAACAAAACCCGTCTCGTCTGGCTAGAGACATTTATAAGCCACCAACGCTCAACACACTGACGATAATATGTGGGCCAAAATTACACAGCAAGTATGTGGTTCAGCACTGATTAGAAAACTCTGCAAAGTGCATAGAGGGATCAACAACGTTTTTCACATTTGTTAGAGAGTCATTAAAGTGATCCATTAATCAAGAAATCAACTTATGTTATTCAAATTGAGCATGTTTGCATTTTCTGGGGGTTGTGATGTGGGTGGGGTATGCAGTGAGTGAAACTATGCAAGTTTAGAAAAGTTAACCTGGTACACTGATGCCAATGCCGCAGTAAAACTGAGCTGGTTTTTTTGCATTGCATTTCAGTGCACTGACACTGCATTGAATTTGGGAATTTACAATACAGTACTGACTACTTTACTAGCTGAGGTAAAAGTTCCCACCATGACAGAAATACTTCCCTGTACCTGTGTGGGCAGCTATTATTGAATCTCAAGCTTTCTTCACAGTAAAAGCCTTCCATGCAAGGAAAAGAATTATGGCGCCTGAACAACTTTTAATGTGAAACAACTAGGGAAGGTGTTGAATTTGCATTAAACGAAAACTTCAGCAACTTAGGTTCAAAAATCAACGTGGACTTGTGACAAATAAAGCCATGTAATAGCTTATTTCAATTAAAGGCCTGCTTTTCTCTTCAGTTTTGGTAAATAACGTTCATGACCACGATGTGGGAAATTACATTATTATGATACTTATCACTGGCGTACAAAATCAGAGAGTGATCAGTGGCTTAGTATCCTCTACTCTTAAATGACCTCTTTTATAAAGCTGATAAACAGCGAGTCCAGTTTCAAAGTGCAACTAGAAGCAAAGTGGAACAAAGGCTGCTAATGAGATCAAAGTGGAGAGCTGTTTCCTCTCAGCTTGATTCATTCATGACACCCAACAGCCTATGTGTGATATCATTTCAAAGAGCTACCCACATGTCACAAATTAGCTAGTGACATGCCTCAAATTAGCCTTTGTTCTGCATTGAACCACACTGACTAAGTAATTGGGAGACTATGATGCAGGGCGAGGGAAGTGATGAGTGCAAGGCTAATATTGTGTGTGTGAGACAGAAAAGGAGAGAAAAGAGAGGGAATTCACACTCTTAGTCTTAATCACCACGTAAAAAAATCATTCAAAGTTTCACAGAGACAAGTTCAGTTTAAAAACACACATTAAAAACTAATTAATCTAATAATTAAAAGGAAAAAGTTATTCCTTCACCTTAATGTCCAATAAAAGAGGGAAAAGGGCAGAGATGGCACAGAGATGTGTGAAGCCATGGGTAATAACAGAGTGTTGTGCTCACAGATATAAACTGATATGAGATCATGCAGTAATTAATGTGGACATTGCGCGACTCATACTGTAAATATGAGGATATGAGCCAAATGGAAAGAGAGTAGCTAAATGTACAAAGCAGCATCTTTATTCAGATCTTTTGTTAGTATGTTCTCTCACTTCTCTTCAGTAAGTCAGTTATGTCTCTGGTGTGTTCATACAGCAAAGATGACATTTGAAAGCAAGCTTTAAGGTATTCTACTTCAAAAGGAGTTTGTGCAAAATCACTGTAAAACCACTGCGTAAATTGAAACAGCACAAACTAACAACGTGCGAGGTCAGATATGCAAGCAGGATGCAAAAGGATGCAGCGAAAATGCACGCTTATATGGGCACAAAAACAAACAAAAGACGGTTGGCCACTCTCAGAGACGTTAGATTGAATCTGCCTAAATTTTCAATGGACTCCTGTTTAGTGTTAAAAATGTTCCACCAAACATTCTGTCATGGTGGGAACTTTTACCCCATCCACATCCTACTGACCAGTGTGGAATTCCCCCGTCTTGACCTTTGTTGGTGGAGCAGTTGGCTGTGTCATGTACTCCAGGTTGAATGGGACAAAGCTGTCTGCCAAGATAAAGATGTTTGCAGACAAGGGATGCAGTTTCTCCCACTTTGCTTAGTAAGGGTTGCTGCAGTTTGATGCATGCTGTCTCCTCAATGTTTCTTTCAAACTATTATGTGTACAATATGATGCTCAAAGCTGTTTTTGTAGTACTGTGGGTGTGTAAACTACTGAGTCTTGACCTGAGGGGTTTGTTCTTTTATGCTGGATCGTGCATTTAGGGGCTGTTTGCTGACATTGATGTACAAGTTGGTGCATTGCTCATTACTTAAAATAAGGTTACTCTATTTATGTTATAGTATGAGGTCATTTGGTTAGACCAGGTATCGTCTCAGCACGCCCTTATATCGCATCAAAAAGAGAGGAGATGTGGAACAACGAACTGACCTTTCTGAACTCTGCAGTTGTTCCAAAAGAACAATATAAACCCGGACATCAAGCTGTACAGGACACGTACAAATACAAACTAGTGCAACCCTTTTTTTGCTTGCACCATTCACTGGAACAAACACTGAAAGTAATCCGGACCTTACCACCGAGTAGACAACGTGTCTAAAAAAAGGTCTAACGACAGGGAACACTGTCGCATCAAACAGGCTTTGGAATCCTGCTGCTACCCCAACTGGGCTTTTATCAAAACAACAACAATACCCAAAACGAACAGCAGACCAACAGGGAAAATGGATCACAACATGAGACAAAGCTTTTTTTTCATCCTGTATAACAGGAAAGTTTTACTTGGCTGTTTCCATCCACCTTGCCCCACTGTAGAAAACGCTGTTGACTGCTACTCGCAGTAATGTAAATAAGAACCAATTTATAGTTGTAGGTTTTGACATACAAAATTCCTGGTATACTGTAACCCTTTAATAAAATGCTTTTGTTTTTTGATGACACAAAAACCCCTTTAATACATGTACAGCATAGAAAAGTGAAGGTACAGGTCAAAACTCAGGACTAAAAACACTTATAATATTGGAAACAATAAATAGAAATAGTGGATATGAAATACACCCCTGTTTAGATCGAGTACACACTATAATAGTGAAATGGACTCTCCCATTGTATAAGGTGACAGGTTGCTTTGTTGTGTGGCTTGTTCTCTACATGCTTTGTATGTCTTGTATTGAT
>NW_023339763.1:13484215-13509756 GCF_004916995.1 Morone saxatilis | reverse complement strand
AAACCAGGGTTTCCTTTTCCCCCCAAACCTTTTTTACAAAAAATTGCAAAAAAAAAAAAAACTGAAATTTTACAAAAAAACAAATAATTTAAAAAAAAGTTATATTTATATTTTTAATTTAATTATTTTTTAATTTTGGTTGTCTCTTAACTTTTTTTTCAAAGTTTTTTTTGGTTCCGAACCAAAAAAATTGGGGTTAAGGGTTGAAAGGAAAAAAAGGGTTTTTTGCAACGGCGGGGGAAACCCACGGGGGTTTCCGGCGGATTCAAAAAAAAAGGGAAACCCAAAAAAATATTTTTTTTGGTCCGAACTTTTAAAAAAAGAAAGGTTTTGGTTTTTCTCGGGTTCCGGATTCAAAAAACTTTGGGGGAAAAAACCCCATTTTTTTTTTTTTGGGTTTTCGGGTTTTCCGGTTTTTACAAAGTATTGGAAAAAAACACCTTTTTTGGGGGGGATTGGGTTCGGGGGGGGGAACTTTTTTTCCCGTGGAACCCCCAATTTTTTACAGGAAGTTATAAATTATTTTACGGTTATAATTTTATTGGTTTTTTTATTTTTTAACGTTTTTTTTATTTTAATGGGGCCAAATTTAAGTACCATAGGGAAGTGGAAAGAAAAAAAAAAAAAACGAAAAAAGAAAAAAAAAAAAAAAAAAACCCCCCGCCCAAGGAAAAAACCCCAAAAAAGCCAAAAAAAAAAAAAAATTTTTTTAAAGTTTTTGTGGGGTGGGAAGGTTTACGTTTTTTGGGGGAAGGGAGGGTTGGAAAAAAAAAAGGGAAGGGATTAACCATGGTTTTTAAATTTTAAATTTTTAAAAAAATTTTTTCAATTTTTCCATTTTTCAAAAATTTTTTTAAAATTTTCTTCCTTTTTTTCCTGTCGGCGGGAACGGATTTTTTTTTTTATTTTTTTTACTTTTTTTGGCCAAACTACCGTTGAGGAAACGTTTTAAAAAAATTTTTTTCTTTCTTTTTGGAGTATTTTTTGGTTTTGGCTTTTGCAAAAAGGGTTTTGGTTTTTGGCTGGACCGGTTTTTTTTTTTTTGTTGGCTTGCTGTTTTAAAGTAAAAAAATTTTTTTTTTTTTTACCAATTTTTTAATAAAAAAAAAAAACGCCCCAATTTTTTCGGGATTATTTTTGGCCCTTTTTTTTTTCAATTTTTTTTTCATTTTTTTTTTTTCCATTCATTACGGGAAAAAAAAAAAAAGGGGGGGGAACTTACTCGCCAAAAAAAATTGGTTGGGGGGGTGGGGACCAACACGCCAACGTCATACGCACACCCATCTACTCACCAATCAAAGGGAGACGCAACACACGTACGGTGCGGTGGACGACACGCCGTAGGTATGTCATGGAAAGTTCTTTAGTGCGGCTAGCAAAATTACTATGTTGAAACCGAAAATAACGGGATCAAACTTTATACAATGTAACAAACACTGAACCTTGGTCCGAACCTTGGTCCGGAGAAAACGCCCTTATTGTCACTTATCATTGTCCTGTAAATGCCACTTGTGACCACAGTAGCTGCCATTTTGCAAAAGTTCCATCACAGTCACTTTGAGAAATTAAATTCACATACCATTTAGTAGTTGGCCATCAAATTCCTTTACTAGTTTTCAATATCCATTCAAATGAACCAGGGCATTTATTTGACTTACGACTGATGAGGTTTAGTGTTTGCTACCTTTCAGCTCAATTCCTAAAGTTATATCAAATGAAATTCAAACAAAAACATGATTGTCTGCCAATTCCTCTGCCCACTGTCAGCAACATATTGGCTCACTTGAGCTGCATTTGCTAACTTGAACTGAGCTATTGAGAGGAAATTTCCAACTAAATGCGTACTCATTCATTCGTGACTGCATTCCATTGCTGCGACAGAGGTGGAGTGAGCTGGGGTCGCTGGTTTTGAGAGGGATTTCAGCAGGGCTGCAGGCAGGAGTGGGATGCTGTGAGAGGACTGATGGGGGCACAGAGCTCCTAATGCACTTCCTTTTAAATATGAAGCTGCGCATTAAGCTTTCATAGGCTTCCCACTGCTCCTCTTATCTGGCAAACTTGCGAGCCAAGCTGCACGCACACACTTGTGAGTAAAGACAAACACACTTAAACACCCAAACGCTCACATACTCAACTGAGTACAAGTGAACAGCCTATAGGGCACAGTATGAAATAAGGTTAACCCACTCACAATTAGATCCTGCAAATAGTATATATAGCATATTTTAAAGGTCTAGTGTGTAGGATCTATTGGCATTGAACAGTGTAGTTGCAGATTGCAACTCCCTTGCTTCACCCTCCCAAGTGTGAAGGAGAAACTATGGTGGCGAAGAACCTGAACACCCCTATCTAGAGCGAGTGTTTGGTTCGCCCCTTCTGGACTACTGTAGAAACCTGGCAGTTCAACATGATGGAAGGTGACCCATAGCATCTGTAGATATAAAAGGCTCATTCTAAGGTAACAGAAACATAATGGTTTCTATATTCAGGTGATTATACACAAATGGAAACATAATTATGCAGATTATATTCAATTTGTGCCAATAGATCCCCCTAAATGTTACACACTTTAAGTTTTGTTTGTTTTCTTCAAAATAAAAAAATGACAACCTATAAATATGTTGGGATACTAGAGTAATAAACTAAAACAACACTGATATATGTGTGCTTTCAGGATCTGGCCCTCAATTCATCAATGCAGTTGAGAAACGGCTGTTAAGCTTAAGAGGGTGTGTATGGATTTGACAGTCTTCCAATGCTTTTGAGAAACAGGGCTCTAATGTCGTTTTAATTATTAAAAAGCTCTTAACATCAAGGGGGAAAAAAGATTAATACTCCAACTTATTTTGGTAACATGTTCATGTGTACATTTCTGAAATATTAAATTTAGGTTACTTACTCAGTACTTCAATAAACTACCTGTAAACATTTCTTTAGCCAAGGATTTAAGCCATAAAAAACTTAAAAAAGTCTGACAGTTTATTTTTACCTTTTGCCATCAGTCATGCTTTCAGAATAGGTGTCACTTTTCTTTCCAAAAAGTGGACATCTCACTTTGAAACGAGACTCATCTTCCAGACCTTCAGAGAATTGAGGTCGTTCAGGAGGATAAAATATTAAAAGCACTGAAAGGCATTGCATTTTTTCACGTTCCACATTCTATTTGTTTACAGAGACTGAAATAACATAGTGGCAGCATTCATTTCTATTCAGTGGGCGATTTTCAGGGTCAGGGGTTCAGTCAGCTGAGTCTTCAGAATTCATAACTGCTTCACTAGCAGGGCAAAGAAACCCTGGAGATTTTGAAGTATTGATTTGGAGACCAGCTAAGAGAGCAAGTAGATAGATGGACACACACACACACACACACACACACACACGGTTTCAGTCTTCTACTGATGTCAATATTTTTAAGGGGGAATGGCACAGAATTGAATTTCTGATATATATAGTAATAGAGAATCTGTTGCTATTTGCAGAAAAGATGACCATCTCCTTTTTAAATGTCTATTATCATTTAACTGATGGGTGAATGTTGGATAAAATAGATAATCTAAGGATGATGAGGCCACATGATTTTTTAATTATACCATTAGAAATAACTATAATGACCACATTCCCTTCTTATTATCACTTGGTTAAGGAAAAATAACAAACCATAGCTACTGCACAGTATATAAAATGTCCTAATAAACTCAGTATTTCTTGCAGGAAGTATATTGTTTGGCATGGATAGTGTGGTGTGTAGCAGGTGTGTGTACACATGGGTGTCTACACTTGTGTGTTGGTGTGTGCATGTGTGTGTTTGTACAGACAGGTTAGCAAAAAAGTGTGTATTCTCTGAGCAGTCAGTGTCCAAGCTACTGTAATCCGTAAGTCCAAACACAGAGATTGTGGCACGAACACACTGCCGCTGCTGCAGAGTGATCTGCCAGTACACCCCATGTCTCTCACTGCTTCTCACTAAGTCTCTGCACTCCTGTTTTATTCATGCTCCTTCTGGAAATGAGAAACACAAGATCAGGTGTCTGGTGTGTGCACACGTGTGTATATTTGTGAGTCTATGTGCACGTTCAGTATGTGCCTTTTTGAAAAAAAAAAAAAAGAAACAAATAAACTCTGAGGAATACATCCTGCTTTTGAAATGTACTGAATAATCAATGGTCAAAAGCTTTGAAGAAAAAAAGACATGGATTCTGCATGGGTTTACCTTTCTGTATACCAAGCTAACATATGCAGCTGTGCCACATCTCTCCGCTACTGCCACACAAACACCTTCAAACTACACAACCAAAGTCATCTGAAAGAAATGACATTGTTTTAAGTAACACTTGTTTTAAGCAACCCAACAGATCCTATTTTAAGTCCTCCAGCACCACAGTTTCCCATTGTGCTGGGTGATTGCTCTGGTGTTAAACCAAAGTGTTGCTACATCAGTTTGAAGGAGAAAAACCGAAAGGCCGTGGACAGAATGGCACTAAGTCAGGGGGACAGACAGACAGGGAAATAAACAGAAATGAACAAATGCAGAAACAGACGCAGAGAAAGAATAGAGAAGTCAGAGGGAGGTAGTGGGAAAGGCGGAGAGAGAATGAGCAAGCGAGCGGGGAAGGGAGAGGTCCCTACTGAGCAGTGGCTGTTGAGTGAATTTATTTGAGCTGTGGCCTCTCAAGTGAATCCCCTGAATGGGAGTAAATAGACAGCAGGCACTACAAGGCAGCCTTGCCTCACATCAGCTGGTGAATATAATGCCGTGTTTCCGCTGCGTGGTATGGCTTGGCTCAACTCGACTCCACTCACTGTTGGTACCAGGTACTTTTCTTTTTTGTTTTCAACTGCAGATAGTACCCCCTCAACGTATGCAGGACATCATAGTGACGGTGCTTGGAGCTGCTTTGACATAATTTTCAACACGACACAATCACAGGAACAATGGAGGATATCAAAGGGATGGCTTTTTGTCACAGCAAGGAGACAAACTTTGTTCTATAAAAAGGCTGAATACAGCAGGAAAAAAGACAGCTGAAAACTTTGGGACTCTGGGAAATCCTAGATCAGAGCGTAGAAGACAAGACGACTCCTTTGTGTTTCGTAAGTGACAATCAGTGCCTGAATCGGACCAAAATGTGTCATTACCCCAATTCATATGAATCCTAACCCTAACCAACATTTTCAGCATTGTTTTCTCGGTGTTAAGCTAGCTATGTGATGCAGTGAACACTACCCAATCTCAGATTTCCTTACAGAATGTCAGTGGGAAAAAAACATAAAGGACTACGTGGGTGTTTAGGGGTGCGTGGGTGCTAGAACCACCAGGAGATGGCCGTATGCATACCGCCATCTCCTGTGGACAAAAAGTGCTGGTGACTACTGGTCGAATTTCAGACACTGGTGACCATTCTAGTGACGTCTCTCTGACCAGACCCAGAATTAATTGATGCTCTGCAGAGCGAGGGAGTCGAGCTGACTTGTACCATGCAGTGAAAATACGGTATAAGAGAGGGGGAGGATGGCAACAATACAAGGGAGCTGACAGGTTCACAAGCAGTGGAGGCACGGGATTAAATAACACAGGTATTTTGTCATGATTCAAGCAGTATATTCTCAATAAAGAGTGTATAAAAGAATAGATAGTTCAGAGTGGAAATTTGTAGAAACACATTAAATATCCTGTCATGCTTACTTTCATCTGACAGCAGATATAAGAATGGTAAGAAGCACTTTGACCATATAGGGCAAGGGTCTAGTTAGTTAGCCCCTGAGGCCTGACCTGTTGTATCTCTTTAACACCAAACACAGCTCCTTTTTTGTTTTCTTTGTCTACCGGACATTTTAATGTTCTATAAAACTATGTATTATTTTTATCTTTAATACACCAGTATGCATCTTATCATTTCTATCCAGCCACTTTCTCAGCATTGAACTCCTCCTTTAAACAATACACATGACAAAGTAAAACATGACACATCAAAATAAGCGGCTCATTGAGTAAACCTGTGCTGCTGGAAGTGATCTGTGTTGTACGTTTTTCATGAAAATTCCAGTGAAGCATCTTTCCACCCCAAACACCAACTGACCAGAATAATAGAAAAACTGAATGCAGGCTAAATAAAGGCATTTTCAGGCAAGTATATGGTGATGACTATAATGGTCTTGAAGTTAAAGCAGTGTATAAGGATTTTATTTTGGTCTGATTTTGATTTGGCTTCCATGAGCTCTGGTGAGAAGTCAGGTGAATCAGCTTAAATATGGAACAGGGTTCCAAAGCAATAAAGACAGGCAATGGTTATTGTGTCTCTAAATCAGAGAAGACCAACTTACCGTACCATATAAAATGCAGTGGTGGGCATTATTATTATCTGCAGTGATGAACCTGAGAGATGAAATGTAAACACAAAGGCCCTAAAAAGCAGCATGTTTATAAATGGAATCATAACAATCTTCTTTATATAACTCAGAGGGAAGTTGGCTCTGTTATTTTCTAAAAGGGAGGTCACAGTTTACCAACAAGGTTTTCTATTGCATCTATTTTTATTCTACCACCATTGCATTGCACCACTGTTAGGTCACTTAGTCTAGTTTTTAATGTTTGTCTTTTCATATAGTTATTTTTATATTCACTGTCCATAGTGAAGTAATTATTTACAGTACTCACAGCACCAGTGTGTAGGGTTTAGTTGTGTCTAGTGGTGAAGTTGCAAATTACAACACCATTTGGCTCGCCCTCCCATTCCAAGCATGTAGGAGTAACTGGCCATGAAAAATGCAAAACGCGCTAACCACAAATGTTGATTTTTCTTTTCTAAGTAAACACCTCTAGAACAACAACACAGTATTAGAACAGTATTTTAATTGTGTAGACCAAAGAGACATTTTATAATGTATTCTTATGGGATAAAATGAGTAACCCCTACAAATGACTTAATATACTATGTTACACAAATTGCTGTATCTACTACAAGGAGTTGTATAAAAAGCTTGGTACCACTGGATTCAGAACAACTTAAATTTCAACAATATGCGCTTTGATCCTGTGTAAATATTTCTAAAATCATATTTAACATATCAAATGTTAATGTTAATAATGACAATAAAGATCTATCCATCTATGTATGTGATATAATCATACAATTTGGCCAGGTGACAATGTATTTATCTTCTGTGACCACCAAGCACCCATCGATAAACACCCAAACAACCACTTTGCAATCACTTAACAATAATGCTGAAGCGGCTGTTTAGCCTCACCCTAGCATTTACCCACAGCGACAAACTTTCCAAACTCTATGTGTTGATTTTCATACTCTGGTGGCATTATGGAAACAAGTGGCTTCCTGAAATGTAGATCACAAATTTAAAAACCTTATGGTATGCTTTGGCATATCATATTATACTATATTTCTTTGATTGCTGCCATATGTTTTGCTCTCTAGCCCACTGTCTCTCTGCCTCTTTCACCCTCGCCATGCCTCTCTGTCCTTGTATTCCCTATATAAATGTAGTCTGTACAAGGTGGCTGTCCACGCCTCTGTGACTAAGTGACTGGCAGTGACGAGCGACAGCTCCTCTCACTTTCTGTGTGTTTGTGTGTGTGTGTGAGTGTGCGTTACTTAAGAAGACTATGCGTGTGTGTACTCCTGGCCTTAGACTCACTTTTGCTCTTACTGTCTCTATTTCTGCCTCCTTTTATATGTCTACCTGTCTAGCAACAATTCAACATCCCTTCCAAAAGCTGAAATGGTGGAGACAAATAAAATACGCCCACAAGTCCTCATTCTTTCACTCTTCATAACTGCATCTTACAAGCAAGTAAATAAAACAGAACTCTTTGGTATTAGCTAGTATGCCATTGGTAAATCTGTCTGATCTGTGTTCATGCATGTGTGTGTGCTTGTGTAAAACTTCAACTGAGTGTTGACCGCTGGGTGACACCATAGTTGACAAAGAAAAGAAGAGAAATCCAATGAATATGTTATCTGTCAGCTGTAAGGCTAGCTCAGTGTGTATGTGTGTGTAAACACAGTGTTTATGTCAGCGAGAGTCTGGTCCTGTATCAGCTGGCACAAACAAGCATGGCATTAGGATTTTCAGATTTAGCTAATCTCAGAGCAGCCATTCTTTCTAGGTGCCAGTTCAGCAACACAGCGACACAGTGGAGCTTCGAGGCTACCTTCTGAGATGCAATGCATTTCTGCTGCATGTAAAAGTGTTAACAAGACTGAACGTTTTTAAGATAGAGACATAATGTGTGTTTACGTGTGTGTAACCTGTGCGTTTAGGTGTATGTGTGTGTGTGTTTGTATTTTCTTGCTTTAGGGCAGTGTGTACCCTGGGCTAGTGGACAGCGCCTTATGTAGCCATCTCATCCATCTTCGTCAGTCATCGTCTCAGACAGCTGTTTCACAGCCCACCACTCACAGAAGACTTACCCACCTGCTCTCCAAACACACTCAGACACACACACACAGGCATAGAGCAGCTATTTGTTCTACAGTACCAATGCAATGGACCCACTGAGCCAATGGTCCTCCTGACCTTATCCTACCTCTCCCAATCCAAAAGCCATCTTGCTTTTCGCTGCTGTCACATGAGAACAAAGATTATGTTTATTTGTAATTCTTTAATTGCATTTCATAGCCTCATCCTAAAAACTATCAGTGAGAAAGTAAGCATTCTTGTCTTTATTTCATAGAAACAATATATCCAGGACTCCTCATTTAAAGTTGTCTTTCACTCCCACATAGCTATCTCCCTAGTCCTAAACAAATACAGTAATAAAGTCTGTCTGATACAACCTGGAGCCTCTGTTTCCTCCACCATTTTCGGAGTATCTCGTACATGCTTTATTACTATCTGTGTTGCACTGACGCTACAAAAAAAGGGAAATCTTGAATATTAGGCGATGCAATGCTAGCAATTTACTGTAAGAAATGTCAATTTGGAGAGAACAAAAAGTGGCAACTGTTTGCATGTGTGCCTGTGTCTGTGAGAAAAGTGAGGGCGAGTAAGACAGGCCAGGTGTGTAACATTAGTTGGATAAAGATTAGTGTGGGTCTAAGTGTTGAATAAAGAGATTGAATAAAGAATAAAGAGAGTCAGTGGATTAAGGCCCAGCAGCCAGACGGGCAAACTGAGATTAGCCCACACTTAAAGGTCGCACAGCTTTACAGGAAAGAGGGACAATTCCAAGGAGGGAAGAAAAACTCGACTCTGAGAACATAAACCGTGACATTTTTCTCTCGTCGGTAGTTCAGCATCTGAATGTCATTATGAAAACATATTTAAAAAACATTAAATATTCTAAGTTTAACCCTAGTGAGGCTGATCTGTTTTGACATATTCTGATTCTGAAAAAAGACCAGTGTTATGGTAGCTGAGCTACGACAGAGATGAGTGACAGCTCTCATTTTCTTTTTTTTAGTGTCCTTGCCATATATTCCAATTAGACAGTGGTGCAGTAATGTCTCTTTCTCTGGGCTATGGCTATCTTTAGGCAGATTATACAATTTAGCAATCGCAGAAAAGCATGCGCACGCAAGTGCTTTTCACTCATGGCATACAGAAAACTGGCAGATTAACTTTTCCCTTGCGTAGGTAGAAGATCTGGCTTGCTCTAACAACTAATGACTGCTCCATCAGATAGACTGCTTGAGTTGGTAATACGGACAGCTTAGTCTGTCATTTTGTAATGCTGGTCATTTATTTTTAAAATAAGTCTCTACGGCAAGGGAATTCAGTTTGCTAATTATCTAGGATTTTCCTCCATGTGCTGTTTTTTAATAACTGCATCTTTAACCATCCCTGGCAGCTGCCGACAAATTTCCTCCCATGCCTGGCTGCTCGGATTCTGTTCTTTTTTTGCCATCATTCCAATTTGGGATTTTTTTTTCAATCAACACAATGATTTAGATGCTCAAGTCATGCAAGATCTTTTAGATAATTTAATAGTATAAAAGATTTTTATATGAAATTTGTTACAATTACAAAATGTGAACACATGTGAAAGGTTTATAGACAACCAATACTTCATTGATAGCTTCAGACATTTGCACCACCACATTCCCCATACTGTAGGAAGCATTCTCTTTTAAATAACATTGATGATTGATGATAAAAAAATAAATAAAATAAATTTAATAAAAAATCCTAACATTATTAAAGAGGCATGCTGGCAAACGTTCAGTGTTTTGAAAAATAAATTGTCCAGCACGCTGCTTTGCATATTAGCTTTAACTCACATTGCATTGCTTTAACTTAAGAGCATTTGGAAATCACCTGGCTCCCTGTGGGTAAGTAGAACATTTTAGCAAGATCACTTGTAAATTTAAGTGTCCTGAAAGTGGTGCCTCGTGGAGACTATTATGGTTGGATGTTAGACTTGCCTCATGTGGCAAAAGCAACCACTTTGTGTGTATTTTCAACGAAAGTAAATCAATCCGATAACACATAAATGGAGAACCGTGTGAATGCTCAAGTAAATATGAATAAAAAATATGTAAAATGTGTTTTTTTCTTTTAAATGGTTTCATATGGACTCTGTTTAGTAATAAATGAGCAAGAAATATCAGAGACAAAGAGAAGGACATCTAACACAACTACTAACAAATGCATCTGCTCATGGGTGTTTGTGATACACTGCAACTGAATAAGAAACATTTTCTTAGAAAATGTTTAAATGATGAATGAGACCCTGGTGTCAAATTGGTTAAAAACAAATGCTTTGTCCTTTCTGTGTCCTTTACTAAGAAAACTGTGACTGCTAATGTAATCTGTGTTGTCCACTGGAGTGTGTACATTTATGATGTGTGTATGTCTATGCTAGGCTCACTATCTGTTCTCTGAATATTGGAATGTATCGCAATCAAAGGCCCAAGACAGCTGTGTGGGATGTGTGGGAGAAAAGCATCAGATTACACCTAATGATTGATTATCTCATTCTTAAGGTGACCGCTTGCAGTACCTTAGGCGGGGAGTTGGTGTTGGTGGGGTGGTGTTACTAGAGTGAGACATTTCTACAAGCAATTTGGCATGATATCACAAATGACACTGTGCACTGGACTTGTTCTGCTTTTGTGAAAAATGACATAAAACGAGCATAAAGAAATGAATAATAATAAATTAATTAAACTGGTTGGTTTTATATTACTGATGTAAATCTACATTTAGGCAGTTCCACCTTGTCATATAGAAAAAGACTTACAACTTTAAATCTTTAGTATGTGTTTCAAATAAGCACACAAGAGTGGGCTTTAAGGGGCTAGCAAGAAATTTAGACCTCCTCCCATGAGTTTATTACAGCAGAAGGATGTATTGGGGCATCCACCCATCCACAGTTGGGCAGGAAGGCAAAAGCATGCCTGACATCACACAGTAACACAACAACCGGCATACCAAACCACACCTCTAAAAGGGGATAGAGCCTCTGTACATCTATGTTGGTTCCTGTAGGGGAATCTAAAAACACGACCATCTTGCGGGGACAAAATCCCAGGGTGTCCAGCAATCATGTAGCCAAGCAGAGAGGTGCAGGTGAACTACTTTGCAGATCAAAGTCAATCAGAACAATCAAGCACTTTCTCAACTAGAACACAGGCAAAGTGTCCCACACTGTACACATCACCCTTCTTCCCATCTGTTTTTATCTTTCAAGGGTATAGGAATACAGAATGGTAGCTCTCCGTAGTCCATAGTACCAAGACTGAGCAACAACGTGGAGAAAGATCCAGAAATGTCTTAATAGAAGAAAACAAAGGGGAAAGGGAGTGCAGCCTCACAGCGCCTGCAAGATCCAAGCCAAATAGTTCATAGGCATATGAAATGACTATGCAAGCATTGAATTGCTTGGGCCTGGACTTGAAAGATATATGATATTCTTAAGTACAAAGGATGGGTTTGGTCAAAGAGCACTGCTCCTGCAGTCTTCATGCATGAGCAAAATGCTCAGGAGGACCAATAGAGCACATAAGTCACATAACCTAAAGTCAACCCCAGAAACAAAGCTCAATTTACAGACAGTAGCTTGATAGAGATTTCATTGCTGGAATAACATGGGACTGGCCAATGTGGTTGGGTTGCCAGGTAATATACTTCCTTCCTTCTTAGGCAAAGATGATATTAAATAAATAATATCGTTATAGTTTCCAATCTCATTTGCATACTGCAGATTTCACAAGCAATTGCAAAACACTATTGATCCTAAAAATAATTAATAATTATTCTTCACAGTTTAAGCAATGTAAAACATTTGCCTTGTAACTTTTTCATATATCATCAATGTGCCGGGATAAGGATACAACAATATACCAGAGTTTAAAAAGTTAGTTACTTATAGTATTGTACGTTTATACACTTCATATACACTTCATATGTTCTACAGTTTAGTTCTAACACTGCAACAGTTATAACGAGATTAAGCAGCATTTGCTTAATACAGATCACAGTACTAGGTGTTGCAAGAAAAGGGTATGGGGCAGTGAGAGGGGTAGACAGACAGACAGAGGGCTCTATCTTGCACTCAGGCGCAATTGCCTTTGTACACTGGCGCTTGTATAATTCCTATTTTGCATTCGACGCACATTGGAATTTTCCCTCCACAGACGCACGTCCTTAAGCACGTTCTTCAAATTAGGGAATGACACTTGCGTTCCCCTGGTGCTATTGGGGTCCGCAACAGACAGGAAAAACCTAGTCTAAAGTCCAGTGGCCGCTTATTCAGAGCTATTTTAAGGGCGCACGCTTGGCCCATAATGTAGCGTGTGCACAACGGCATACACTTTGCTTCTCTCATCTACAAAGGAAGCAGTTCCCGTTTTTGCCAAACCATCACATAATTACCAAGGAATATGATGTACATGATATTATTTTTTCGGAATGGCAATGGCGATGGCTCCTGGTGGAGCGGGTGGAACGGAGATGGAGTGGGGAGGAGGAAAGGGCACAACAGGAGCAGGGTGCGTTTGGGGCCCACGCTCCATGGCTGCAGCAATCCTTCTCCAGACTTGAGGGATCGCCTGAGAGGCAACCCACCCACATCGCCACGGTCCAGACGGGCCTTAATACTTTGCCGCATCCCGGACAGCTCCCCGCTCAGCATGTAAAACCCAGTTTTGGCTGGAGCTGCAGGAACGGGTGGTCCTCCGGTCTGACGATGCCTGCCACGGCGTGTAGTGGGGATCTGGATCCTCTGCACCTTGGTGTTTTGCGCGCTCCCCTCCTCAGCCTGGGCCTTGCCACTGCTCGAACCCGTGCGCCTGGCAAATCCGCCGTTATAATAGCAATTCCGCCATGGAACAAGGCGCGCCTGCTTTTAAAGGGAATGTGAGATGACGCTCTGATTGGTTTATTGCACGTTACGCCAAAACCACACCTATGAGTAAGTGCTATGCTACTTCCAGACCAACCCATTTAGATTTGCGTCAGGCGGCAAGAGTCATTTATCCCGCTGGCAATAATAGCAACAGCGCCCGAGATCCGCCCACCAAAGCTACTTGCGTTTTGCGTTTGATACTTGCGTTTCAGTTCGTTAAGATAGGGCCCAGAGTGGGAAAGAGAGAATTATGCCTCATAAGAGATGAGAGGAACACATTTTGTGCCCCAAGGACAGATGGGAAAGAGGATAGCAGAGAATAAGACTGAAAATCGGTTGAAGTGCAGCACTTTGAGGAGTGCTGCTGAGCATAGATAATTATACATTATGTATGCTAACGTAAAGAGTATTGAGTATGTACTTAGATAGCTATTGAAGAGTGTGAGAAAAGGACACTAAAAGCGTACATATTGGAAAGAGAGAGAGAGAGAGTCATTCATGTAAAGAGTATATTTTCAACACACCCAACATGAATTCTTTGCTTGCATTGGCCTGTAATGCATTGCAATTAGTGGATGCCACATTTTTCTATGACAGACAACACATTTCTGTAACAAAATTGTTCTTTTTGCCCATTGCATGAGAACAGATTGTAATACACATGCACACACGATGCACACACACACACACAAAAGCATGCAAGCTAATACAGACAGACACACACACAGTGGGAAGCCCCCTGGTGGATCTAATTGAAGAGATTAGATGTTATCCTGTTATATCCCAGCCAATTTCAGCCCATATCCAAAAGTAATGCCTGAGAATTCAGGGGTTACAGCAACCTCCACACACAGCATAGCTGTTCCCTTGGAAACAACGGCAAGACAGTCTATAACAACCTGGCTAATAAACTCCATTTCTCTCTCTCTCTCTCTCTCCCTCTAACTCTTTCTCGTATTTCTCCTTAAACCCTTTTTCTGTCAATTTCTAATGTCTGTCTAACTGTTTGTCATTTACCCATTTCACACTGTTATTCCTTTATTTTTCTGCCATCAGAAAAAAAGTTCCTTTCTCAATACTTCTTCTAGATATGCCATAAAAAAGGGTAGAACTTTACCATAAAAGGACCCATAGTTTAAGACAGAAGAGGTAACTGAGATATGATTTACTTCCTAGAGGGACTCACTCATAAACATAAAGACATGACTTTTCAAACACTTTGTGATATGAAGAAAAGCTGAACTGAAGACTGCAGTTATGTATCTGAAGCATACCATACACATCTGGCTGAGAAAAGTAAGCAGAGAGAAAAATAAGAGCACTAGAGTCACGTATCTCACTCATCAAGGGGTGTGTGACATGCTGTGCTCTCTCGGCAGGACCAGCGTTTAATTAGAGTCTAAAAATATGTCCACTAGTAATGATTACCTCATGTTTATCACTAATGACTCCAGTGAGGCAATCACACTGTATGTGTGTGTTCGTGCATGTCTGGTTTTGTGTGCTGTGCATGACTAGCAGAGCGTTGTACTGTACGTACACATCCATGACCTCTACACAAAGGGCGGGATAAACTGGTGTAAAGTAGAAAGGGAAGAGAAGTGGGACTAAAAGCTCTGTTGGACAAAATGTAGGTTCATGACAGAGGTGTGTGGGGGTTTTCTACTGTATATGAATATATTAATACCATATGTGTTTACAGAAGCATAACGTCCGTATGTGTAAGCACATGCACTCCCACTCAGCAAGGGATGGTCCCATGTGCTTCATAGCAGGTTCTATTTAATCTATGCACACAACCTGGGAAAAAAGGAACCAAATGACCAATTAGGGTAATGTTTGCACTCTAATGCTCTTATTTGCGTGCTGCAATAACAAAGGTTACAATACCCTTGATACCACACACACACACACACACACAAACATACACACCTGCCTGCACTGCAGGGTTGTGTTTGTTTACCCAACAGTTTAGCTTAACCTTCAGGTATCCTCTCCACTCTTCTGTGACCTGGTAAAGGTCTTATTGCACCCTCCTTCCTCCCTTCCCCCACATTCTCCCATCCGCCCGCTCAGCTCACTTCATGTCATCACTCCTGCAATAATCTCAGAATAAAGAACAGAGTAATTGCAGACAGATAAAGATAGACACATTTAAAATGTCATCTTAGTATTTTTAGTATTGCTGAGCAAAACTGTGATGCATTCATATCAACTGACGGTTGCCTAAGTGGTACATAATTTATATCAGTTGATTATTCTTTTATAGCAGGTGTTAAAGGTTTTTTACTAATTAAATTGGCAGCTTTTTAGCAGATAACTATAAAGACTGGGATGCTTCAAAAGAAAAATGACCTTTCTTCCCTTACTACTCAATGTGCTGGCTTGTAGGGTTTCATTGGCATTCACTGAAACAAGGTAATCAAGTTAGGGGAAAAAATCCTATTTTACTGTGTCAGTTAGAAATAAATTTACCACTTTCCTGTATTTTTAGAGGTTAAGACATTTTGGCAAATGGTTCTTTTTTGTCTAATGGCAGGCAGTAACTCCTCAGAATTTATCCTTTAGGGATGTTTGTTTTACAGTACCCAATATAAATGACAAATCAAACTGCTTTTAAATTAGATATGGCTAAGATAGTTTTTCTTCAGGAAAGCTGTAACTGTATATTGTAAACCCAACATTAGCACTGTAGGAGTGTTGAAATAATATATATATATATATTCTTTTCTTCTATTTGTTCTTTTTTGTTTGCCAAAAAGAGCTTCAGAGGAATTTTGTTTCGAAGAAAAAGGGTCTGTTGACAGTGAAACAGCCCACCCTGTAGCTGTATCTGTAGCTGAGGGAAAATGAACAAGTTCGAAAAGTAAGGACACGCAACACAATACAAACACCCAGACAGTAAAACGCTATACAGAGCAAAACACACACACAAAAAAAAAAACACAACATGACTGTCAATGTACTGCTAACATTGAGCCAAAAGTGGCTGGCTAAGGCTCATCGTGGGGAGCGAAGGCTGGCTTGTGTGGTCTGATCGAACAGACGAGCTACTGTAGCTCAAATTGCTGAGAAAGTGAATGTTGGCTCTGATATAAAAGTGTCAGAACACACAGTGCGTATGGGGCTGCATAACATTATGACCACCAGGTTCACTTCATAGCTAATGCAAGGTAACGGAAATTTAACTTTAAGCTCAATGCATGATGTTGGTACTTTGGAATGGGGAAACATGTCTGTCAAACTTGCTAATAGTTTGTCAATAATGTAAACTGAAGCTTTTAGTGTTACCTATTCTTGTAAAAATACTACACGTTGTTCTGCTGCTGTACACGATAGCGCGTACGTAGTTTAGTCATCCAACCAACTTGTTTTGTTCACTTAAAATCCTGCAGTCGTCAAATTGGTTATAAACGTGTTCAAACAGGAGAGACGCTATAGACTCCTATACAAAAGTCCTTTTTATGTCAGTTGTTGGGCTCATTGCAATTACCATCACTGTCTTCTTGAGACACAGAAGACAGACTGTGTGTGTGTGTGTGTGTATGTCTGTGTGAGCAGGTGAATTAATGTTAATTCACATTTGATATGGTTATATGATAAGGTATTGGCTATTTTATTACTATAATGTTTATGCATACAAAAAATTGCATAGTTCTGCTAATTTAGTGATGATTTTAGTGTATGTATTAGTACTTTCTAAAGAGCACATTTTAACAATATTGCGATAATACTGATAACCATGATAATTTTGGTCACTATTTTCATACTGTTTTATCTCTAATACAATCAGCTAATGAGTTACGGTAAAATTAATAAAAATAAAATCTGTAAAACAGAATAAAATAGAACTTTCAGCAAATTTAGTAGAATTATAGAATAACTACCAGTATATATACTGATGTTACAATTTATGAGTTTAGCTACAGTAAGTAAATATGAGTTTAGCTAAGCTATTACACTGGCTTGTAATGAGGGCAAAAAGGCATAAAAATCCATCACCGTCATGGTAAATTCTATGATTACTATTGATGCTGCTCATCAGGGATCTCATTGCCTCGCCGAGAATGATTGGTTCTGTCTGGCAGGGAGTTCCATGTATGTGGCTGAAGCCTCCTGTTAAATAGTGTGTGTGTGTGTGTGTGTGTGTGTGTGTGGGAGGTGATGGGAGTGCGGAGTGTTGGTGAGGTTGTCTTGTGATTAATACTCCTATTTGCTACTGCCTCACCCTCCTCAGCCCTTTCTCAGCCCAAGGTTAGTTGGAAATATCCTGTGTGATTCCATAAGAATATTGGACCCATAATAAACCATGGCACAATACCTAAAAACCCATGAGTATATGGCTGTATTTTTAAGTGCCCACACAAACTAGATTAGAAAGTGGTTTGCAAGGTTAAGTGATGGCAGTCGAGCTATGGAGGAGCCTAAAATTGTTTATCTTGACACAGGTCTGTCTATGCATACATTTTCACATTGCGCGGAACATTGAACATTGTTGTAATATATTATTGTCAATTAACCACATTATCTGTTATGCTTAAGAGATTTGAATGAGTGAATCTCAAGCTTGATCTTCTTTCTGATCTGGAGGACCTAATATTACCAAATGCAAACATGCATTTATATATTAATAGTGCCCATGCACATAAGCAGACACATTGCATGAATATCATGCACACTCCAGCCACTGATTTAATATATATAACCCATTTGACTTATGCTGTCATGTACAAAAGTCCCAAGGTTAATTGCTATAGCATGTGTCATTTCCAGACCCATAAGCGGTGGCTGATAAACACTTGGGAAGCAGACCAGTATCAGATTATGGCCAAGGTGTATAATAAAAAGTGAGGATTTAGTTTGAGATTGTCATTAGTTTTTCATAATTAGTATATTCAGTACGTTCATCATCAATTTTTCCACTGTTGAACTAAAGGTTTCAAAGCACCAGCCTCTTGAACGTGCCAAGATGTCCAATAATATTTCTCTTGGAAAACTTTCCTGTCGTAAGAGTTAAACATACTGTTTTACAAAGCTTCAAATAAAGCATTAATATAATTTGTGTGTGATGTGTTCAAGCATATTTGAGTTGGGCCAGTAATAGGGTCCCTTCATTCAGTATTTCAGTCATGTACATACAAACTTTCCTGTCATTAAAAGACTGTACTGAACATGGGCTTTGGGAACAAAAATTAAGAAGCTGGATAATTATTTTCATAGTATGCACTAGGGTTGGGCTTTTGGACGAATATATTATAATTTATTATATATACAATATTTTTTCCTGCCTCCGGAGAATGAGAAACGCTCAGTGACAGACGTTCAGCAGCGCATTTCACACACTGAGCCAAAGAACAAGTGAGAGAAAAAACAGCTGTAGAGCCAGTGCATTTTCACATCTTACTGCAGTGAATTAAGGGTTTATTTCAACTAGTTTGATGACACTCTGCAGAGGCTCCAAAAAAGACTCTTAACCCCGGGGAAGATGAGGACACAGCAGGGATAACCTGGGACAGGGCAGTGACAGGAGAGGAGAGGCATTAAGCGGGTAGAGGACCGAGGGAGGTCGGGGGCATCAGAGAGGTAGCGACAGCGTGTAGAGCTACAACATCTAACACTGTTAGACAGCAGAGTTTGTGACTGTTGGAACCAAAGACTAATAAAGACGGTTTGTGAGTTATAAGTGCAAAATGAAGTTTGAATGAAGTGTTTGTTTTAAGATTTCCTGACGAGGTCTTAGTTGGTTATAAGAGAGAAACTTGAATTCAGAAGGTGTAGGCTTGTATTTTATCAAGTTTTTCTTATCCTTTCTTGACATTTGGTGAGTTTATTTTGTTTATCAAAGCTTTTAGATCTTGTTACACGTAGCAAACTTGCCACTCATCTCCCACCTAAAATGATCGGGGCAGTGATTACAGGGGGTTGAGGAGGGCTGGTGCGGCACACACACAAGCATATACATCGTCCTAGTATGAGCTCAGTGACTAACTTTCTTTGATGTGGATGGGTGTCATCTTGGAACACGGTATCCAATTCCCATAATATGTAAATCCATGATGTGTACTTACTCCATTCAAGGAGAACATGCTGTTGTTTCCTTATTTGCAAATGAATGCAGTATTTTCTATGGAAAACCATAGAGTGCTGATCAATTATCTCTTTAAAATACATTTTGTCTTGCACCTGTACATCCTGTTTAATTGTGCCAGACTGCTGACATGTTCAGAAGGATATATATATGTTCAACATTCAGTAGTAGTATAATCTGGAGATTAATCTTGGTAAAGTTAGGTACAAATCTAGCTGCAATATCCCACAAAATGCTGCTGCTTGCATTAATTACCCGGCAATTAAGTTGCCTATCATCATCCGTCATCTGTCACACGGGGTTGTGTTTTTTTTCCGCCACATTATCATGTAAATTAACGACTCTTCAATCAATTAACACACTGATCCTTCTCAGTTAGTGCTTTAGATAATCAGAGATAATAAGAATAATTAAAAAGCACAATACACAACTGCCATTTTTGACAGCAGGGACATTCAAAAGTTCTCTCCCAGTTGGATTTTAACCTTTTCTCAATATTATCAAATGTCTCCTTAAACTATCCATCTGACTGTAATCATTATGTACACACATCCTTAAAGCTTATTGTTAGCCAGTCTCAAGTGCTTCCCTCTGCACACACACACACTCAGCACAAATACTTTCCAAACTCCTGACAGACTCCATGCAGTGTCGCGCTCAGTTACTGTGCAGAGCAAACTGAAGAGAAGTATATTTTCCCTGAGGTTTCAACTATGTTTATCTCTCTTTTTCACTTTCTCTTTCTACCCTTCTACCCCACATCCTCCTTCCTCCTATCTCCACATTTCTGCCTGATGACAACTTGATTATGCAGAAACTGTAGGAAAGACGAGAGGTTGGGAATAAATTGATATTAATAACTGTGATTTGGCTGGCAGCGTCTTGCCTAGCTATTTTCACATTTTGTTTATATTTATGACATTATTCAGAACACTTGCTAACTTGAAGAGAAAAGGGGGATTCAAGGATAAAATTGCAGTTGTGCATGATAATCAGGGCTAATTTCCGCAGCAATTCACGTCTGAACAATGATTTAGATGAATACGTACCACTCAGGGATTGACTTAGAATGGAATCACTGACATGCACCACATTCAGACAGGCGTACAAAGGAAGCCAATTGAAGAAGGCCTGACTCTTGATCCCTATTAAAATGAACAATTACACGGTAGCCCAGTGTCCTTCAACTGGGCTGTAGTTTATTGGAATTTGAACCAGATGAGTGATCTGGCTACTGGGTCATGGCAGGTGGATCAGAGGGCAACAGAGTAAGGAAGTCATGACATAAATATTATATAAAGTGAGCAAGAGATGATAGAGACAGACAGACCTTCTCGACCTGATACGTTATGTCTTGTTCGTTTTGCTGGTCTCTGTCTAAACATAGTGTCTGAAAGTTTGCTCCGGTTTGAGCTGCTACAGTGAGAATATGTAACTTTTAATATATCTAAATGTTAATTTGAGGATGATATGATCATTATTTGTGGCTGAGTTTCAGTTCTAATAATTCACCCTGTAAACTATTCACACTGACACACAGATACACAAAAAGACAGTGTCAAACACGCACAAAATGTCATGCAATGGGCTACTAATGGCATCGGCAAAGTGACAGATTTCACACATAAACACACACACAAGCTGCACAAAATAAAAAAGACTAATAATAAAACATGAAATCTTACTAACAAAAGCCAAAGCCTCACCAGGCAGGACCTCAACATTGAGGCAAACAGGTAATTACGAAAACAAATGAGTTAACAGCATGGTCCATTTTGTAGGCATTTCACTTCATCTTAGTAACTACACACTTAAGTAGGAATCACAGATACAGCAAAAGAATAACACAGAGGATAAGCATATCACTGTGGCTGCTGCGCACATGCATGCGTTCACAAACAGCGGCACACACACATACAGTAATATGCACAGCAGAATGTAAATGAGCAGATAAGATGATAAATACTGGGAGAGCGGAGGCGTCATTAATCTTTGAGGAGATGAGGTGTAGTAATTAAGGTTGCTGACACATGGCAGACTCCCATAGGGAGGCTGTGACAGAGTTAGACAGGGGAACAGCAAGCCTCTCTACCCGTGCCCGATACCCTCTTAGTGGGGTGCTGAGGTGAACCTTCACTGTCTGGCACTACGGCTGACGCATCGCCTCTGCTCGGCTCTTCTCACCCTCCCATCCTCATAATGAGTATTTGAATTTCTACAACCTCTTTTCCATAACCTATTTTGCCAGCTCGCCCTCCCCACTCCTGTGAACTTTCCTGCTCTTCAGAAACAACAACAGCTTAACACAGAGATCGGAAATCTTTAAATATGCAGCACAAATCTACTTCTACGAGGCACTAATGTAGCACACAGGGAATAAAACAACCTGTGACACTCGACAGATGACATAATAAAGATATATAAACTGCTTCCACAGGCAAATCCTGGAGCAATATATTGTAGGGATATACTGTATATGTTTTCATTTCTTATACAGTTGACTACTGAGAAACTGAAAAACCTGTCGACATAATTCACAGTAATTTTAGTTTGTGGGGAGAAAGAATGTCATCTCAGCTTGAATGAGGACAAATTGAGCTTGTCTGAAAGAACTGACATTCTGTGGCATTATCCACTTTGCCCCTCCATGCATATTCACATGATAAGAATACCTACTACGACACACAAAGAGAACAGGCAAATGTAGGCAAAGCTTATATGTAGAACTAAAATGTTTGTTTGAACTAAAATACACATGCATACATCTGCCTAGACATAGATAATGTGGACATACATGCACACACTTTTTTGTGTTCGGCTCTAATAGACACCAACACTGTAGAGTACTAATTTGTCTTAAATGTTGGGGGCGGCAGTATCTCAGTGTGTAGGGACTTGGCTTGGGAACCGGAGGGTCGATTCAAGTCCCACAGACCACAACATATGGAGTGTGGACTGGTAGCTGGAGAGCCTGCCAGTTTCAACCTCCTGTGCACTGCCGAGGTGCCCTTGAGCAAGGCAACCTAACACCAAAACCTGCTCATGGGGTTGCGGTAACGTTGCAGCCCATCACTCCACCTCTCTTCCCTTTGCATGTCCAACAAGTGCATGAATGTGTGCATTTCAGGCCTGTGTGGTATCCAAAAAATAAAAAAATAGAGTGAAAAGAAACATTTCCCCCTAGGGGATCCAATAAGTATTTCTTCTTCTTCTTCTTCTTCTTCTTCTTCTTCTTCTTCTTCTTCTTCTTCTTCTTCTTAATGGTAAATGTTGTGTTGGCTTTCAAGGCCAGATGCAACATTTTTCTGTTCGCATGTTTACTAGGATGACAAACCTGAAATTTTATGGCAAACCACATGTTGGGGCCTACTGGGCTACATTATTACAAGTCTATTAATTTGTCTTTTATTTCAACATCATATCAAACTGTCAGTTTTTTAGCAAAGCTCACGCTCTGCTTATGTTTTTGTTGAGACAATTCTGATTTTGTGTTCCCTCTCCAAAGTCCAAAGTCATTGTCAGGTGCTCCATCATGATTTATGCAAGACATTATTTCCTACTAATAATGAAATGAAATGTTGTGTTGGTATTTCTTGTAGAGGTTTAGGCTTACGTCTATGCATAAGCTTTACTTATTAAAAAAGTGCTTGTTCTCTCCACAATATTACCACAAAGAAGTTAAGATATCATTTGGTAACTCTATCATTATGTGATTAGAATGTTATGAGTTCAAAGTAAATCATCTTTATTTCTTTAACTGATAAATAAATAAACATATTTACCTATACTATTTCTGTATTATATTATTTGAATTATGCAATCTTTAGGACAACCACAGTGGTTGAATTGCAGAAAATGTGGCATTAATCTTTATTATGTCTGAACATTTTTTGGAGTTGGAATGGAACAATTTGTATATATATTTAATATTAGAATTATTATAATTACAAAAAATGTGCAATTCCTACAACTGCATGGGCCAATTAATGGTCAGAAGGTCTCAAGTGATTCTGGGCTACCATGCACTGACTACAATAATTCACATACTGCGGTGCAAATTAACATAGCTTGTAAAACAGATGTGAGTACTGAACATTGCTTTCACTGGGCGCTAGTGACTGACATGATATGAAATTTGATTTGCACTTCTTATAAACTAAACAAGTGTGACTTGCTTGTTATTCACTGGATAAAGGCTCACAGTGCCAACACAGCATCAAAAATGCCTGCTGGAGTCCACTCAAACAGGGGAAATAATCTGCATGTTTTTACTGGCGCTACTGTGTGTTGATTGGCAAATGCTTTGCTTGAGTTAGTCAGTGATGTTTGCTTGTCAGCATAGGAAATGTTGCATTTTCTTTATTTTTTTATTTTTTTGTTGTATCATCAAACTCGACACAACAAAAACAGTCTGGCTTTGTGGAGGTGCACTGCTGCATAAAATTTCAAATTCCCCATAGCTCGAGCTATGCTTCCACTTCATATCACACTCGTACTGAGGTGTATGAATTCATTGTAATGGTACATTTACGTCCTAAATATGATAAAGCATTCATTCTGGTTATATAGATAGATATACTTTACTGATCCCAAGCTGGGAAATTGCAGTTTCTTTTGTTTTTTTTAGATAGATAGATAGATAGATAGATATTAGATAGATATTCAACCTGGGCCTTATTTTCTAGGTTTATGCTATAAGAATGATTGATTGTATTCATTATTGCCTCATGATCTGGAGAAAGTTATTAACACCAATATTTCCTCACTTACCTAGACCTTGACTGTAACACTTTATATGTTGATTTCAGTCTTCTGCAGCTTGCTCACAACGCTACTGTTGGACTTGTCACTGGTACCCATGTGCTGGCCTTAGTTCACTGGCTTTTAGTGTGGACAATTATTTATTTTAGCATCTGATTTTCACCACAGTTAATAAGATGGCCCCATCTACAGTCTAAAGTCCAATCAGAAATACAATCAAAACTTTGAAGACCAGCTCAAAGCTCTTTTTAACTTGTAACTTTTGGAGCAATATAGTCACATTTTCTAGCTTCGGTTCCCTGGCAGTGCTGCTTTCCAAAACACACTAACCCAAAAGGTGTTCAAAACACCTTCTGTCAGTACACCTACACCGCACTTAACTTACTCAGACCTAGTTTTCTATTATCCAGCTTCTGCAGCATGAGTTTCACTGATATCTTTGAGCTGTTGTTGCTGATATATTTTCTGTCACAAAATATAAAGTCTAAATCAACACAATGTAATGATATTTAGTTACACAGTTGGTTTAGGTAGTTACATTTCCTTAATGTCTGTTTTTATTCTGGTATGCTTTTGTCCTTAGCTACCATCCTACAAGTAACCCCTGGCAAAACCACAAGTACACACCACAGATTAAATTGTTGTAAAAGCTTCCTGAGGCACAATATGACTAGAAACCTTTGGCAAAAGTGTCTAATTTTTATGGAGTGAATACAACCTTGCATTGTTCTGCATGTAAAACTGCAATGGAAGTTTTGCTTTGATTCTTGTTTAAAGAATCTCACACCTTCACACTGTAAGATCTGGGCAACTTGACCTGCCATTTAGTCATTAGTCTAACAGGTACTTTCCACAGAGTAGCTGTTGATAAAGTGAGACCTTGTAAACTTTTTAACATACGTGGGTTGTTGTTGGCATAAAATTACAGAAAGACCCCATTAATGATTGCAGCCCTTCTCATTAATCCAAACAGATACTTCAGAGATACAACATCTATTTCAATTCTCTCTTGTTTGTCATATATTTATGGTTTCTCCAAACTTATAGGGATTATGTGCATGTACTAAATTGTTAAGAAAAAGAATATTTTTTTTTATAGAAATAGATTCATTTCACAATTTCTGTCCATTTATCTAATTAATTATACATAATAAAAAAGAAGAACTGTCTGTAGCAAGCAGTGTAGTGTAGCACACTATTATTCCGGTCTTCTATCTGCATCTGGGCAGCTGTGGTGCAGAGTCAGAGCGGGTCGTCCAGTAATTGGAATGTTGTTGGTTCGATCCCCGGCTCCATGTCGAAGTATCCTTGAGCAAGATACTGAACCCCCGAATTGCTCCCAATGCCATGCATCGATGTGTCAATGTGTATGAATGCATTAGTTTC
>NW_023339763.1:13468330-13484171 GCF_004916995.1 Morone saxatilis | reverse complement strand
ATGTGGCACGTAGTGTAAAAGCGATTTGAGAGGTCGGGAGACTAGAAAGGCGCTATACAAGTACAGGTCCATTTACCATCATGCAAACCCTCCACCCATTAGAGGAAAAAGGCATGCTTTTTCTAGGAAGTGTGGCATATATTTATTTCAATAAAAGATGCAATTCTATTCAGAAATAAGCCATAAGAATGCACGGACCAAAGATTGCAATTATATTAATGCTCCAAGTGACTGACACAAGAGCTAAGTACATACACACACACACACACACACACACAGACACACACAGCTTGGGATGTGTAAGACGTGATAGAGATAGAGAAGACTCTTGACCTTAACTGTGAACCTATTTGTTCTCCAAGCTGAGAAAAGGTTTATTTCCAGGAATGAACACAAAATCATTTACAGTATATGAAAAGACTAAGTAGGTGCGAGTAGAATCTTCCTGAATTTCAGTTACAGGTCATTTTTTGTCACTCTATGTTCTGAACTTGTGAATGTGTGAGAACATGCTGAACTGCAGACACTCTTGGAGAGAAGAATGCACTGAAACACTGTCTAATCAGAACAGTCCTGCCGTCCCGCTAAACATGTCACAATCCCCCTGCCCCACGTCACTAGTTTCATGCTCAGAGAAATCCAATCTATCATAATTACATGGATGTCTGCCTATATTGATCACATGTTAGTCAGGCAAGACTGACAGTGAGCAGCAAAATTAAAATAGATGTGTGAGTACCAGGCATGAGCTCAGGGACTTCTTCTCCACTTTAGCTGAGCAGCACACGACTCTACGAGCCTTTAAGTGTCATTTTGATAGATCTCTTTCTCTCTCTCTTACTGTCTCTCTCTTGCAGACACTTACTGACTCGTTGGTATATGTAACCTGACATGCAGTACAGATGTAGTACATAATATATAAATATATATATATATTTGCAGTTCAACAACATCGCTACTGTGTGTATAAAACCAGAGCTGCCAGAGACCAATAAAAGGGTCGAGCAGCCAAGTGTTGGAAAGTCATGAATTATATGTTACAACATGCCCTCTAAGATGCATATAGTGAGTGATGGCTAGTCCACACACACACCAACAGAGCATTACTGTCTCAGATGATATTGTGTATCTCACCCTTATGTTGCGTGGTCCTAACAATAACACAAACATGAGCATCATCACAATTCCTCACATTGTTTTCATAATTTTGTTAATCACCCAATTCATCATCATCATCATCCATCTGAAAATCACGTCTGTTCCTTTCACCACGCTTCCACGCATCACGTGTCTTTCTAGTTTGTCTTGACGTTAGCCAGAGCAGATTTTCATATATTTTTAATAATTTAATTCACTGGCTTTGTTCATGTTCATCTCATATTTGCTCCCTTCCGTCATACATCCCAACTAATTTCTCCACTGAAGGTGTCAGAATGACTCCATCATTCTCTGTGGAACAGCTGAAACCTTAATGGTCCCTAATGATAGGCTCAAAAAGAGCAAGGGGAAGGTTGTACGGTGATGGCAGAGAGATGAGTGAAGAGAGAAGGAAAACTGATAGATGGGGTTGTGAAGAAGAGGTGAGAAAACGCATCGGAGGGAAAGAACGGCTGGAAAGAATGTGTTGATGGGATTAAGGTGAATGTGAAGGAGGGGATGAGATGGAGGTAAGGAAGGGGATAGTAGTGAAGGGAACTGGTATAAGCCATGGTGAGAGGTACTGTAATTGGTGCAGCAAAGACAAATAGAAACAGACAGGGTGATTGAGAGAGGGTGATAAAGAGATACTGTAGATACCAAGACACATATGGTGTGAGTAAATGACCCACAGAAAAACATACAAAAGCAGTAAAAACTGAGCTTCTTACATTTCGGATACAGCCATGTTCAGCTGCCCCTACACAATAGCAAGCAGGAGAGAGGAACCGTGGATGTTGTTCCCCAAGTGTTAATGTGTTACCATCCAAACAAGCAGATAGGCAACAGCCAGCTGGCCAGCAATGGCAGGATCATCACACCCAGCTTTCAACTCAGCAGCATATTGATGGCTGAGAGAGACAAACAAAGTGTAAATGCACCAGGTGTATGCGTGATCACACATTGCATGCTGGCCAAAGCATGCACACACAGGTACCCCCTGTTCATGTGCACGTGCAAACACACAGATGAGGAGAAACACAGTCAAAAATTAACATTTGAGTTTTCAACATCTGTCAGATTACAACTCAGCAGGGAAGACAGCAGGAGAGAGAGTCGAAAACAGAAAGACTGTCAAGAAAGGGAGGGAGCGAGTAAGCAAGTGGGGTACGTCTTGTTTCTGTCCATCTTTCATCTCCCAGCTAGCAGTGGACAGTGGCTCATTTAGTATGGGAGTCACACACCGACATAGTCGGGGAGAAAGAATAAGGGCCTATTTTTTGAAATTGCTACTCGGTAGGGGTAAGTGCTCTGCAGCAGTGTAGTAAAACCACATAAGATTTTGGAACTAGATATCATGAAAAAATAGAAGAGGTTTGAAAATGAGAAAAATAAAGCGAACAGGAGCAGGGACTTGACAAAGTTATAGAATGAGGAGTGGATAAAAAAAGAAAAGGCTGTGGATTCAGTACTCAGTCTTTTCTCTCTAGATAAAGCTGACATGATCTGGGTCGATACAAGGTCATTTGAATACAGAATGGTTTGTTCAAACGGTTCGCACATATATCCACATGCTCCAACAGGAGGAGAATAAAGAAAATGTGTTTAGATGATGTAAAAACTAGCCAGCTTAGTCACACACCCTTAGACACACACAGTGGAAAAGGTGAGGGAGTGAATAAAAAAGCGCAGGCAGAAAAAAAAAGGACTCTGACAAATTCAATTTGCGAGGGCTAGAGCCAGTGCATGCAGACAGGCCTATATTAGTATTACTCATATGATAGAGCAGCCCATCCATCACACACACATAGAAGAGAATGGAAAGGAAGGAAGGGAAGGTAGACAAGAATAGAGGTGAGAATACTGCATCTAAATAGCATCTGCAAAAGACTGAATGGTAACTTCATACTTCTGCTCTGAAGACAGTTTTTCTTTAATCCGTGCTCTCATCAAACCTTTGTATGTGTGCAAATGCGTGAGTTCGTGTCCGTGTGACGGAGTGTGTTCATTACCACTGACCTCAGGGGGAAAGCAAGATTATTAGAGCTATTGTTTTGTGAAGGACAAAGCCGAAGGTTGCAGTCCAGTCTGTCTCCACCTTCCTATCCCTTCTGGGGAAAGACAGTGACGTAGCAAGCAGGGATGGTTGCAGTCTGATATACGTTTTACTGTATATTGCCATTTAGGTCACTATTCCCTAGACAAGCCTTCCTTTCTATTTCTCTTTTTCTCCTTTGCACAATATGTCTCACTCATAACTCGGGTTACAAAAAAGGAAATGTGTGGAAAATGTGCTTCGCCTAACACCTGAAACTGTAGACCCAGAAACAGAATGATGAGAGAATTGTAAAGGCCAGTACACATTGCTGCTGACTTAGTTTTAAGGACGAAGTTGAAATATATATAAAATGCCCGAGACATTATTTAAACTTTTACTTTTGCTCTGAACTTTCAGTCAGCTAAAGGCTTTATGTGTTAAGTGCGATTTGCAAACATGGAGAAATTAATTTGAGTGTAGTACAATTCTTAATAAACACTGGGTGAAAAACATCTTTTGCATTGCTTCTACTTTGCCATCCCACCACTTGATAAAAAAACTGCTGTCAATAAATTAAACTATTCCTGTAAAGATATTCCACATTTATATGATTAGGTTCACGGTTTTTCAAGACTGTTTTAAAATAACAGTGAACATTGCAATTGTTATGACATGTTGTAATTGTTGATCCTCTTCATAACTAGCACATAAGAGATCCCTTAGTAATGCGCCTCAAGCACAAAATTCCCTCTTTTTGTTACTATCCCTCCACTGCAGCAACAAGGAAACACTGTCCATGAAAACACTGAGAGGGAATTTTATTCTAAAATACTTTTGGAAGATACCCAGTTGATTTGACTAACTCAGACTTCTGAAGCCTCATATTAGATTCAGATAAATGTTTGAATAAATTTTTGCACAGAAAACTTCCACCCTTCCATCAATTCCATTGAGTGTTTCTGTGTGAATTACAGAAAGCTGTTTCACTGTTCTGTTGCACTTGTCTATCGTTTTAAGATAAAAAAATGATATTTTAAAGCCTACCAGGAGGGATTACATTATTATAATGTAGTTAATGTATACAACGATTTAAACATGAGCAGATCAGTAAACGGTCTTAAATGTCTAAGTAAAATATCATAAAATTATAAAACAAGACAAATCCGGAATAAAGTCTCGATAATATAACCGGGTTAAATTAATTATATTTACATTATTCACATTCATTTATGAAAGGTGTGGTATGTTTTGATTGTTTTTTTCATCCTTTTTTCTTCATATCCTTTGTTCCTCCACTTACACTCCCATGACGATCAACACTATCGTCATGGCTACCTACGCTCTACTTCACAGTAAGCACAGAGCAAAAAGCTTGCCTTTGTGTGCCCCCAGGGGTGTGCATGTGTGCATTTGCGTGTGTGTGCATTCATGTGTCTCCCTGCGTGTACGGGTGTAGATTTTTTAACCCCTGCCCTACTTTTTCATATGGTTCTCCTCCTCTAGTGCCCTTAAACCGCCCCTCTCATACATTTCTCCTCAGTCTGGATATTTTTATAATGTGTTTCTCGGATCATTTCTAAAATCTGTCGCACCATTTGAACTTTCTTTTGCACATACTTAATTAATGAATGTTGCAATCAGGCAGAGAGAAAAAGAAGCACTAAAAAAAGCTTTACCCAGCCTGCTGCTGTTTTTCACTGTATATGCTCTTTCTGCAGCCAACACACACATTCAGACACACATTTACCCAGTGGGTAAGATTGCTTGGACACCCAAATGTCAAGGTCACCCTCAGAGTTCAAAAACCATCACTTTGTTTCTAAACCAGTCTTCAAATGAATCCTGATAGAAGTCACTAATGCAATCAACCTTTTAGCCTCAATCCCAAACCTCCATTCTCCATGCGGTGCGATGTAGACTCTGATGGGGCAAAAGGACAGTAACATACCCCCTTGACGATTCATGAGACTGCACAAAGATAAAAATCAATAGAAAAACCATGTACAAGCTCACGCACCCTCGTGCTGTTTCAGTTGAGGACAACTGTTTGACTTTCGATCATTTTTCCACCCGTAACACTTTCCTTAACCCCAACCATTATTTTACATCAAAGTCTGGTAAATGGTGCTCACAAGTGCCAATTTCTGGGTTCTCTGATCTTGTAGTGTCAAAGGATACTTTGGACCCAGCGAGATGGGAGCACATGCAGCGCAGAGCCGAACACACACACACACACACACACCCACACAGGATACACAAATATCCAACTGCTGGGTGTCATGGCTCCGTTTGAATGGAGTGTTTATTGGCTCTCACTTGGTCCACAGTAAATCCTCCCAAGAGATTCCCTGCCCCCTTCAGGTCAAACTCATATCAGCGCTGCGTTTGATCTTAGGTCTGTGCAAAAGAAACTAGGAAACAGCACTGCTTGTGGGGTGATATTGATAGCAGGACACTTCACAGGTATGTTTGTTGTGTTTAAAACAACACATTCTCTGGGATGTACATTTTAGGCACAGGAGGTAATTAAAAGCAAATTTGGGTGGCTCAGTCTGAGGTTTAGGGGACGTGAGAACATCAGGAGCTCATAAAATAGACAAATGTGTTGCCACACTGAAATTATACTGAGAAACAAACACCACATGAAAACATCAAGTGAAGCCAGATGATACTACACTGTAGATCTACTGTTGCAAATCAACAAACCTCAGCCAATTCCTTGTTCAATGAATTGTAAGATCTTCTCCAAGTTTCTAATGTATGTGTGGTAGGGAGAGAAAGGGAAACAATCTACACAATTGTGTGTGTGTGTGTGTGTGTGTGTGTGTGTGTGTGCTTCTCATTAATGTCATTTTGTGCCAGTGGGTCCCATAATGATCTCATATAGAGGCTGGGCTCTGAATTTGTGGTGTTTCTCAAGCCTATATTTAACAGCAACAAAGCCAAGACCCCAGACCACAGTTCCCTCCCACTCAATCTAACTCAATTTTACATCCACCAAAAGGCTCTACTTTTATCTTCAGCAATTCATCTGGGACACATATGAGGACCTTCTTGGAAAATAAACAAGTGGAGAAATAGCCTCTGTACCCCTCCCCTTCTGCTCTAGTAAACAATGACCACAAGGTTGTGACAATGATTTTATATCCAAAGAAATGAAGCAGCAGCAACCTTAAACCACACCGCTCTGTGCTTCAATTTGAGATATAATGAAATTCACTGTAGGAAAATAATATTTCAGGACATTTTAAATGCTACTGTACAACTCACCTCTTGTGTTTGATTAAACTCTAATCATGTCTCATAGAGTAATAATTTACCCTACCCTCTTTCTTCTTTTTTTTTCTCCACGTCCACGAACATTATTTTGGTTAAATTAAGATTTTAGAAATGTTCCTACATTCTACCTGATGCTCTAAAATTGTTTACTGAATGACCAAAAAAAGAAAAGGACAGGAAAGTGTGTGTGTGTTACTGAAATGTTTGCAGTTTAATTTTGTTTATTTCTAACAACCCTTAAATTCAAGCCATTTCTTCTTATACTTTTCATATCCTTATGATGGACATGTTATAAATAAATGTTGTGTTACTGATTTTGTCAGTGTTTGTACCCATAAAGCTTAGGTAAACTGAATCAATCTGAAATAGATGACTTGTGCAAGGTTTGGTGAGTAGGTAGCATATCACAGAGTGAGTGTGTGTGTGTGTGTGTGTGTGTGTTTGTGTATGACTGATTGCTGTGGGGTTCAAATCTGTAACCTTTAAGTCGCTCTGACGGCTATGCCATCCACGTGTCATGACTCAAACGTGTGCCCTAAAGTGCTCCCAGACACTTGTAATGCCCAGGTTTGTGTTGGCTATTAGAGCAGCAAACACTGTACTGTGGGTTTCGGAGCTATGTTATTGCTGGCTCCTTCCCGTAGCTTGAGGTTAACATCCGAGATACAATAACAGAAACACAGCTACGTTCATACACACACTGGCCCTTCTCCTCTCTGTCTGCCTTTCACTCTCTCTTCTCTTAAGCCATATCCCCCTTAAATTAGACACATGCACACACAAACACACAAAAGTACAGCATCCCTATCTAAACACACTTCTCACTGTGCCCTGCAGAGAACATGGTAACTTCAGATACCCACCTGGCCCTAAGGAAAGTGGGAATTAATCACAATGTGTACGTGCTCCCAGAAGCATGCGCAAGGAAGAATGAGACTGCACGTATGTTCCTAAATTGTGGCAGTATCCCAATCCCTCTTGATTACATACTGATTTCAGCATAGCCCATACACTTAATGGGCTGATTTTAATTTTCACATTGACATACGAGCTTACTCAACTATTAAATCAAATTTACATTTCATTAAAACCGAGTGAATTTGAGTTTGTTAGTCACTTTTGAGTTTTGACTACATATGACTTGAATTTATTACTTTTTCCAACAGCTGCGAGACAGTAAAAGCCAAATTACGAGGGTTATTTAAAAGAGATTTTTTTTTTGTGTGCAAGTGGCGCCTTGGTGTTTGCTTATCCAGTCACATTTGGGTCTATTTGATGTGTTTCTTGGTGCTTTGGTAGAGCCTAGATGAGCCAACTGCTCCATGGGTTTAGGTCTTTCCAACAACCTAAGGGTTGTGCGGGTTTGTGAAGTGTTTGCCTGTATATGTGTGTTTGTGTTCCCAATCTAATGTGGCAACTAAAGGGATGTGACAGCTCCTGGTGTCTGCAAAGGGAGGCTAGTCTAGTCCTGAGCCAGTGTGGAGGTTGTTTACACTCCAAAATGTGACACATCACACAAGAAAGGAATTGGAAGGAAGGGGATCTGGCACACAGGGTGATGAGATTTGACAGCTTTCAAGTGTGTTCTTTGTTTGTGTGATTATATCTTGTGTTCATAAAAAAACAAAGAAATGTGCAACTCTGTTATTGAGCCTTTCATTGACTTTTGAGCAGTTGCCCTGTCACTGGTCAGAAACTATGGGCTGAGGAGGAAGAAGGCCTACAGCCTTAAAGGACATAAACATATGAATGCTAAACACGTCAGTTCAATTTAAAACAAATTATCTGAATAAGCAACAACACTGGGCTATAATCATAAAATCTCTTTTCTAAAGCGAGTTCCCTCATCCCACAAGAAAATACACACAATCTAGAAAATAAAAAAATATGGTGCTTTAAGACAAGTTTAATTTGCATGTGTTTTGTGAATGCATAGCTGTTCTTTCTTTTCCCCTCTTTCATTATTTTCATCTTTTGTTTTTCCTTTTATGATGAGCCAAACCAGTAGTTCATGACTCCAGTAACCACTTAAATAAAGAGAAAACAGAAGGGTGGTCTCTATTGCAGGGGCAGACATGTATGCCAAATGAGTAATTCCATGCTAATGCAGACCAGATGTATGTGTTTTGCTACAGCATGGGTTCACTGCAGCACAGCCTTTTTTAGGGGGATGGTGGGTTTGCCTGCTGTATGATCCAATGAAACCACAGAGACGGGACAACAGTTTCACTTTTGCTGAGGGTTCATTTGTTACTATTTCTGTAGTCAAGCTTACTGTGCATGATCAAAAGTCTGGGTGCTTAATGTTTTACCAGAGACAGCTGGGAGGGTGTATGTGCATGTGTCTGCTCATCTCTGTGTGTGTCTGTGCAAGTGAATTCTTCCCTAGTTGGAAGAGTGCTGTGTCTATGATTCTGTAAAGAAGACAGAGGAAAGTGGGAGGGGTTGCTCTGTTTATGTCCTGGTGGAGGAGTGAAGGGTAAAATGAGGTTATGGAGGGTGGGTTGAGTTCAGCCAAGCAGCTTCATTAAACCACATTTAGGGAAGCGAAGAGAAAAAATACACAAGAATATTAACTGTGTGTGTGTGTGTGTGTGTGTGTGTGTGTATGCATATGCATATGCGTGGTGGAGTCAGTTACAATGACCTGCCAATAAGTGAAAGGTCTGATTAAGTTTATGTTAAATTCATTCCCATTACTGCACTGCTCTCTATCTCACCCTCTGAAGTGTTTGTTAAGCTTCTCCTTTTAACTTTTTTACTCATTATATGTTAATACATACTGCATGTGTCAATGAAAGCCATTCATTTATAGTATGAGTTTAAGGCACTACTTTGGAGTTACTTTTTGGTTGGAGAGAAAAGATGTAAACGATCGAGCTCTACTGAAATAGTATTGGTCAGATTTTATTTTGATAGTCCACTGCTGAAACTCAAATTCCTATCAAGCGTTAGCGTTAGTGAAAAGATATATACTGTCTGGGTGAGGGTTTATCTGAGGCACCGAGTTAGTGTTAAAAATAGGGTCAGTTTGGGTTGAGGATTGGACAGTTGCACTGTCTACACAAGATAAGTGGTCTGAAATGCATTCACCTTCAGATTGCGTTTAGACTCAGTTGGGAGTGCTCATGTCAGTGCTCAGTGTCATCATATAAGAAGGGCCCGAGCACTGACAGGTGCGAAGGCCCTATTGTAATTGAAAGGAATTCTCTTTTTCTTTTTTCCCTCCTAAAACAACGCCATATTTTGGAGGGCCTTCACATGCTCGGAAACTCATGAAACTCAAAACAATGAAATGGAGCTGAAACTCCCCATATAGGCCACGCCCATTTTCGCCTAGAATTTTTTTTCGCTAGAGCGCGAAATGTCCAAAAACTACTTTTTCGTGATATACTCCTATACAGCAAATTGTCCGTATTCCACAAGAATTTTATCACAATGGATCTGGGGACCATCCTGGCCAAAACAGTAATTCGAAGAATAAATGAATATTTCAAAAAATAAGTATATAACAAACTTATTACTTAACTCATGCTATAGTTATTATTTTCAAAAACAGGAAGTGGAGACAATTTCTGCCACAATAGTAAGATATTTCCGAAGAAATTGACACCAAGCTTGGCAATCCATAAGAATCAACCATGTTTCCTAGGATCGTGTACACATTTCATGTCATAGCCAATCGGTAGGTGGCGCTCTTTAAAATGAAGAAGTTAATATCTCCGCATCGTGACATTGTGTTAAAATGAAAAACTTTTAAGCCCATGGACTCACTTGAGCTTCCCTAATAAGTGTAAAAGGTAACGGGTTCCGTCCACTACGGTTGGCGCTCCCGCCTCGGCCATGGTAAATCACATTGGGCGGAGACCGTAATGAGTTCTTGGATGTGGAAGTAGGTGGAAATTCACAAGGGCACAAAAGGTGAAGAGTGGAGACCTATAACGACTAACATACCATAAATCGCCATATTGTCGACAGTTATGTAGCGCCCGCCTACAGGCTTCTCCAAAAATATGCAGGGCCCCTCAGTGCCACGTTCACCTGATATGTACAAACTCAGGCACGTAGTAAGTCACCGACGTAAAAAAAAAGCCTCTTGACCCATACACCAAACCCCACGGGATTAAGACGGCAACATTTTAGATAACTTCCATTTTGACTTTCGGTGAACTTTTTCGCGATTGTATCATTGAAACGAACTCCTCCTAAGCGAATTCATCGAGATTCTGCTTCAAATTGATCAGTACAGTCGAAATATGTGCTGATTAAAAGTTTAGCTATCATTGATGCACGTATGTTGACAAGGCGTGGTCATCAGGACGTGCGTCAGAAGTGGCAGGTTGGAATCAGAATGTCAAAACTGTGAGCCGGATTTCCTGATTTAAGGCTTCCTGGTGTTTAACTAAATACCTCCTAACGAATTTGAATTAGATATGATTCAAATTCGATCACTGTCAATACTGTAGACAACATCCAAAAAAGTTACGTGCTATTTGTGATGTACGTTTAAGGTCCGCGTGCCCATGACCACGTGTCGAATCTCCATTGGCCATAAAACAGATGGTACTCCTATCTTCAGTACTCTGAACACGTCCTCACAACTTCAGTGTACATGGTCCAATCTCAATGAAACTTCACACGTTTGATAACAGTCCTGAACACGTCTTACGTGAACAATATTTTCAGATATAGGTGATAGCGCCCTACTGGCAACAGGACAAGTAAGCCACTTGCCATGGGGCAACTTTGATCTGGATTTACGTGAATTTCATGTTTTGGTTCCGCACGTGTAACGCTGCCACGGACGCGGCCGCAAGCACACCCCGAGTTGCGTGGAGTACGCTGCTTGCAGCTTTAATTGGTGTTGTTATACAGGAAATAAAAAAGCCAATATTCACTTATTTTTAAATTAGACTAATGTTACATCTCTGGAAAATCAGAGGAATTATCCCCTGCTTTGAAGCTTCTAGGCAATTAGTAATCTGATTGGACGCAATCTGAAAGGTCAGTGGCAAACATGGTTCAAATTCAAATAGTTATTTTTTTCTTTTGAATTGCAAAACTTAAGCAGTGTGCAACTCCTACGGTTGCACTTAGTTCAGCCAACTGTGTGAAATGTGTGGACAGAGTCACAGTTTGGATCAGGGTCAAACTACAAAAAAGGGTATAATATTATAGCCAGTAACAAAAAGGAAAATGTCTCTTGTTAATCTCTGCACAGCAGTGGACTGTCCAAATAAAATGTTACCAAAGTTTGGAATTGTTGGGAGATTATTTATTTATATCATCATTTCTCTTTGGTTCCACTGTTTTGCTCTCCAGATTCCTGGTAAAATGTTTGTCTTCCCCATAAATGACAAGGAAAGTCTGTTACTGACAAGGCTAAAAATGACCGCATGCCAACAACAGCATATTTCAAAACTCTGTGTCTATAAAGAGGGCTGTTGCTCTGTATTTCAGAAGAGGAAGTGAAGTAGCCTGAAGAAAGTCTGGTGGAATACAGTTCTTTTTCTTGCAGGTTTAGCATCATCTGCATATAAAGCCATATTGAGAATATAACAAAGAACTGGAAGTCCAATAAAATAAGGGTGAATAGATTTGTTCGGAACACTGATGCATAAACTCTCTGTAGTAATGAAAAATGATGCTGAGCTGCAGATCCCCAGAGTGAGGAAGATTCAGATGACTCCATGTGGAGTTTTAAGATGTGGGGCCTTATTTACTAAGAGACGAGTAATTATTTCTGTTTACAAAGACTTAATAGGTGGAAATTTATGTAGTTTAGCACCTAATTTATTAAGTATATTTATGCAAATCGAGTCAGATGCAATTTTCCAATTTAAATACCTGAGGCACAACCATAGTCAACAGTCTTAAGGCAACAGATAGTAGAAAGGAGTGGGTAGACTTATTCCCATCTGTACCAGACACCACCCAACAACCCACTAGAGGCCACAAGAGAATAATAAATGATGAACAGTCATTATTCAAATAAAAAAAACTTGGTTTACATATGGTTCACATATCAATGATTTTCATTTATCTTTCTTACTGTGCCCTACTATAAAACGTGCCCTACTTAACAACAAATACTAAAAGTCATGCCTGTGCTCAGGTTAGAAGATGGCACTCTTTACAAATTTAACTGATTAGTGCTGCCATGAGTTTGTGTCTCTGATTACATAATTGTCCTGATTCAAAGTTTAATGAGTTTTTACACAGTGCCTCCAGCTAAAACTTTGAATAAAAAGGAGCAAAATTGAATAGTACTGAAATGGTTGTAAGAAAAGGAAGAGCTGATATCAGAAAATAGATGGCAGAGACTTGCACAAGAGCAGAGCATGTACTAAAGACACAGCGGCCTCCAAAAAATGCAATTACTCAAGTGGCACCAACAGCAGGTGATCATGTGAGGTGTTTAAGCTGATACCAGTCCACTTTAGGGTTTTTAGACCCCATATATAGAGAGCATTTAATATAGGAAATAAAATGTTCGGCCAGAACGCTGATAAAGCTCACTACTTAAAATCTTTTAAAAACAAAGTGTTAACAAATGTCTTTTGGCAGAAATTGTCATTGTATTTTCATTGGTTCCAAGCGCTGATTAGGATGGCTTGTCTGAGCTGGAAAGATGAGCACTGCTCACTAGCTACCACGTAGTGTTTAGCACGGTTTCAAATAACTGTTACCATCTAGCCATGTATCATTATATCAAAATTATAACATACTGTAGATTCAGGTTTCACATGTGCATCCTGAACAAGGTAATTTACACCATAGCATCCATGGCAAGTGCCATGAGAGCTTCTCCAGGAGCAGGCAAATGGATTCTTGGAAACACAAGGAAAGGGAAGGGAATAGTGTACTGCTTATTCCTTGCTTTTGGGCAGATAACATTGGCAGTAAGAGGAATGCAGGAAGTGCCTCTTAGGGTTTACAAAGGTTTATTTGCTACTGAGATGTCAAACTGTGTGCTGTAAAATATTGCTTGGTGATCTCCCCTGGTTAACCCACGTTCAAAGAACTGAAATAGACTCTCCCATTTCTAGTGAACATGTATCTGTGATGGCTCACGGCAAGAAAACCTGCCAGAACTGCTAGACCTTTAAACTTCCTGGCTACCAATGGACGGACCTGGTTTAAAATTTTTCATGGGAGCCAAGAGAAAGATGAACTACTGCTTGGCTTTACATTTTTGCATGCATGAATTAATCTGAGGCACTCGAAAAAGTTTGGGGTCTTTATGGTGCACTCAAAAAGTTTCTAAAACAAGGCTTAATGTTACTCATGATAACTGCACAAATAGACAGTGTGTGTTCCCATCACTCACAAATCCTCAGCACTTCAGAGTAGAAGGTTTACTGACTCACCTATAGAGACAGAGATAGAAAGAGGAAAGCAGAGAATGAGGGAATAAAATAGAAAAACAATTGTTAACACAATAATGCATCAAATTTTATTTCATACAATTAATTCCACCTATGAAATTACCACTACTCTTTTACAAACAAAGCATGTATTGTGCAAATATATTATTGCAAAGGTTAAACTGTTTTCTTATCATTCCAAATTACTGTATGTAAATACTGTATGTGAATCCTTTTAGAGACGCCTTAATAAAATGCATTCACATTCACACACGGCACTAGGATCTTCCCTCCTTTATAATAGAGAATAAACCGTGAAGGAGGATCAGAGGAGCACCTATCTATCTTTTTCTTCTGCTGAGTGACTGATAGAGATTATAGAGGGGGTGGAGAGTGTGTTTATTAGGAAAGAAAGGATGCACGTATGTATATTTCTGCGTTTCAAAGGATGTGTAAGAGAGTGCAAGTGGGCGGATGAGATCCTGGCATCTTGTGAAATGTTGAGAGATGTGGTTCAGCGTCAGTCATCATTGGCAGCACCACATTCTGAAGGAGGCTCTGTTTTCTGTGTTTAAAAAAATAATTGTATTTGACTGTATTTGCAGCCATTGATAACAGATTGTGCAACATATAAATGACAAGTCTAATAAATCCATTAATGACATTTCTTAAAAGCCTGGTTCCACTTGCTATGTAAATGGCTTATGTATGAGGGAGAAGGAGACAGGAAAAAAAGGTAAGCATGGACAGAGAGTGAGAGTGGAGGGGTAATGAGCCCTGGTCTGAAGTCAAAAGCAAAGTAGAGGCTCATCTCCTCCAATCAGACGATAGCAAAACTAATGAGGCACAAAGAGGGAGCCTTAAGAAACCTCACTATAGCTTTTGTGCCAACCGGGAGCGTGCACATTAGCTTGGGTCATTGACATAAAACCTAACATTAGACAGTCAAACTCACCTCAATGAACAAAGTGATCTTTAGCAGGTGGAAAATAGTTGCTTTTCTTCAGTAAACACATTAATGCCTCTGTGAATTGACTTCATGTCATCATGAGCAAACACCCAGCCACAGCTCGCCCTGCTGGTGCTGCTGCTGTGCAACAAGCTCAGCTCTACCTGCTGCAGAAAGCTGAGCTGTGTGTACAGAGGAGCACATCCTGAGGTGTGCAGCTGCACCGACATGGATTAAGACGCACTAATGTGTTAATGGATGCTTTACCCATCAAGACGCATCTGGAGCAAGTGCTGACAAGGTGAAAGTGAGTGTGTGTCTGTGTATGTGTGTGTTCAAGTGTGCCCAGCTCTAATGTTTCACCACATGTGCTTATCACACGTGATGCTGTGCTGCAAGAAGAGGAGCCAGTGAGTGACAACCTCTGCTAGTAGAACAGCATGAAATGTGCAGATCAGGTTGAGAATCCATAAATCTTAAATATCAAAAGAGGGATCGCTAGCAGTTTTATGATGTTCTTCTCAGAATATTTATACAAACGCAAAAACGAAACTCAGATTGTCCATTTTTGCCATTCAGTACGAAATCATTGAATGCAGTGGTTGACTGATATGGGGTTTTCACCGGCTGATGACGATACTAAGAGAGCAAGGCTGCCAATGGCCGATATATAATGCTGATATTAAAATAAAGAAAAATCATGTACAATATTATTCTGTTCTATAGGAAATTCAGGCATATGTTTACTGCAGCATTCATGAGAGTTATAGTACATCTAATAACTAATTATTTCTTTACACTGTGAAGCTATTGCTGTCAATTAGTCTGTATCTTCCTCTGTTTACATTTTTATGAAAACTTGATGGTGAGTCTTTGGACAGAACAAGGAACTCAGACAACTAAGTACATTTTTGTTGTCAAACACGCACACAGCCTCAACCACTCAAGAAAGACCAAAATATGTTCATGTTTTTGTCTGAACACAACCTCAAAGACTGCTTGTTAATCCCCAAGATGATTAAGGCGTAAAACATAGAGGCAGATGGAAAAATAAATGTGTGTGTGTGTGTG
>NW_023339763.1:13451146-13468310 GCF_004916995.1 Morone saxatilis | reverse complement strand
TGATAAATGAGAAGAAGAAAGAAAAACTGTTTTTTTGTTCATAATAACAGCTACTGTATCATGTATGATCAGGACTGTGTGTCCTCAGGAGTTTGCACCTGTTTTCTTATTTGAAATGTTCTTTTAGAATCTTTTAGAACACCTGGAGGTCTAACACTTGTGTGAGGCCAAGTAGTACACTGTTACTTACAATTTGGTTTACGATGCTAATTAATTATGTATGGTCTGGGGTCCTGTTTATCTTGGCCTCATGAACCCACAACATACAAATTAAAGACCAATGACAAGTTCAGAGACTGGTTCTTCAGTCAAGTCTTTAAAACGTTCATCATGAAGTGTGAATGAAGCAAAGAACTGTCAGTCGTCTATTGTACACTATAACACATACTTCAAATGACTACTTGAAATTCATATTAAACGATGACAATGAAATTGTCGGCTAGCTTCGCCAGGCTACCCCCCCCCTCCCCCGCGGCTCCCGCCCGCCCCTCCCACGTGTAGCGGTTAAAAGCAGAGTGGAAGCAGGAGTACTGAAGAGATGGCAACATACCGAGATTCCCACCAGTCATGTCGCACACTGCGACATGACTGGTTGGAAGATTAAAACTTTTCCTGAGGGGTTTTTGGTGGCCCATCAGACTGAGATGTCCCATGGTGCGTGCCCAGTGGATTGGGTCTTGCCAGGGGGCTTTATCACATATAATTATCTCTCTCCCCCCATATTTGCTGTCACTCTACATTGTCGAGGTAGTCATTAAACGCAAAATGTTTGTGAGGTTGCTTGAAAACTATTACTACTAAGAGCCCTTTATGAAGTATTTGGCCTTGGGTTTGTATGTATCTGAGCTGTGTTGTGATTGTTGCACAACCTAAAATACAATACTGTTGAACACAAGTGCATACTGAAAATGTATCATGATATAATCAATTTTAAACCCATTTGACCAAGCCATTCAACAAATGTCCTGGTTGGCTGCAGTAGTCATTATTTTATCCTGAATTATACTCTTATCAGTCTTATGCTGTGTAAAAGATTGCTTCTGGTATTCAGATGGTATTCTATTCTGCAATCTGAAGTGGAGGTTTACATAGCTGGCTTGAGGTATTCATGAATTTACATTTTTTCATTTAGCAATTTGTTTCTGTTGCATTTCTTTATGTTATATTCAAACAAAAACATAACAACTACTTAGTGTCAAGATTGTTTACCTCAAATGGACCTTCAAAAAGCTTAGTAGAGGATGTTACATAATAAAAGCATTACTCGTTTAGGGGTGAAAAAACAACAATAACTCTGCAACGCTCTCTTTTCCAGGAATGCCCTGATTACATTCACACTTGGAAGCTGCCCAGTCCACAGTCTGATTTGCTGGCCACTGGAGAAGCTGGGATTAAGGGTCTTGCTCGAGGGCACCCCAGTGGTGGTAATGAAGGAGGGGCAAATGCTGCTTTTCACTTTACCTACCCAGGTCACAGCCCGGTCAAGTTCACTTCTCTAACCTTTAGGCCACAAATGCCTACCACATTTTAAGAGCAACTGTTTTAACTCTGACTGCACCTAGCAACACAAATGGATGAAGTGGGGAGTTTAAACTGTGGCACTTTTCACCCAACAGTAAAGTCATTGGATCTTGGAGTACATCACTGTAGCAAGGTGAGAAGTTAAACCACTGGAGGTGAGCAAAAAACAAGATTTTCAGGGATGGTATAGTTACTCTTTAAGAAAGAAACTAAACTAATAAATACACTTAAAAAGTAAAATTACACAATTCTCTAATACCTTTGTTTGTTGAGAGACTTACACATTTTAGACTCATTGTTAAGATACCATTGGCTCTTTACCTTTCTTTAAAAACTGAGAGAAGGCTCTGCTTTGCATATTGTGGTCTGGCAAGGCTCAATAAGTATTTTCTTGGTTCTGGTGCCATGTAAAGTAGGCTGTGCAATCGATTAATTTAAATGACTGGTAAATGCCTATTCAGAAGGTTTTGAGATGTGGAGAATTATGCCAAAAACATTACTGCTGCCAGACTCAACAGATTCTCGTTGCAGAAATCTTGCAGGTAAAATAAACCTTGTTTGACTTAGACTGGAGACTGTGTGAGAAGAGGTACTGTGTGAGAGCTAACTAGGAACCACCCATACTCTTCCCAAACCCAAAGATTGAAGGTGGATGGAATGGAGCCCTTTATATCTACAGAGGGAATGTGTCCTGTTCCACAGAGTCCACTGTGTTTCTACAGTAGCCCAATACAGACAAACCAAACACTGGCTCTAGAGGGCCTTTCCTTTTTTCAGGTCACTGTAGTTTCTTGGAAGGGGAGTGTGTGGTGAGTCAGCTACTTGCAACTGGCAACATCACCACTAGATGCCACAAAAACCTGCACACAGGACCTTTAAGTGTTCTTGGCTATGTTTGACAAGTAGCTCAAGATGGTAAGTTAAAGATCCATGGAAATATCACAACATCTAATTACAGAGCAGAAGATGGTTAAAGATTTTCTGATCATTAGAGTTTGTTCAAATGATCGATATTGGAAAAACTCAATACTTAACCTGCATATTTCTAATCTCTAACAAACCAGTTATCCATGGAGACATCCAGCATCCAATTATGTTAAAAGTCATATTGCATCATTGTCCACATTTACTTGTTTGTGAGCAAACTGATAAAGGGACTGTGTACAAAATCTGCATTCATTCTCAAATGTCTGTAATTCATTATCAAGATGATATACACCGATCTGCCTTAACATTATGACACCCTAGTGGTCATAATATTATAATCTATCAGAAAAAGCATTAACTTTTTCAGCAATTTGAGCTATAGTTGCTTGTCTGTTGGATTGGACCACACGGCCCAGCCTTCACTCCCCATGTGCATCAATGAGTCTTGTCTCTGGTGTACCTCTTTTCCTTCCTTGAACCACTTTTGATAGGTACTGACCACTGCAGATCAGGAACACCGCACAAGAGCTGCAGTTCTCGAGAAGCTCTCACCCAGTCGTCTAGCCATCACAATTTGGCCCTTGTCAAAGTTGCTCAAATCCTCACACTGCCCATTTTTCCTGCTTCTAACACATCAACTCTGAGGACAAAATGTTCACTTGCTGCCTGATATATCCCCACTGAAAAGGGCTGCCAGTAGTAATCCAGATAATCAATCTTACTCATGTTACTCTTATAGACACTGTAACATGCTTTTTTCACGTTTCTCAAAATACATCTTGAGCCAAACAAACCTGGTTGTGATTGTTATATGCTCTGCTTTGTGAAACTTTGATTTGAGCTGGAAAATAGTACATTATAATAATGACACATTTTCTATCACTATGAGTGTGCTTCTGAGTCGGCAAACACCCATATAATGTATGTTTACTCATGTTCACATATACTGGGTAAAGTGCCCAGCAATATGTTTCACTGTGTCAGAAAGTCTTGGTTAATTTAGTTCTCACTGTCTGTGGAAGCAGCCTGAAAACCTCGGCTCTACTCCAATTAACTCTGTCAGGAGCCAAAGACTAAACTCTGTCAATTTCCACACTTTGTAGTTCACTGAGTGTTTCTCCGCTTCTCACCACAAAAGCCTCATCCCTTTTGCCCTGACACACAAACACTGGAAAATAACTGAAACCTTGTTTGAAGTCAAAAGAAAAATGGGACAGCAAAGCAAATGTTTTGGTTTCTTTTAAATCATTTCTCTCATGAAATGTTCTGCTAATAATGGCAAGGAGTAAATTGCATTTTTCAACCTACAGTTTGTGTAAATAACACACCCTTTGGAGATTTGACTTGCAGAAAGTTTTCCTCACTTTATTTTCTTATCTTTTTGTCACACTAACAATTTGTTTATTTGTATTTAATTCCAGCATATTCTATCAGAATTGACAGGATGTGAAAAATCAAGGTAAAAGGGAAAAGAATATTAAAATGGTAAACATATTCATACATGAATACTTTTTCTTTGCCCATGAGGCCTGAATTTATTTATTGGCTTCTAGTTTGGATTGTACTTAGAGACGGTATTTTGCAATGTTTGGGGGATTTTTATCTTATTACTATCTCAGTGCGTTGTGCAAAGAAAAACAGGAAGTGACACACTGATAAATCGTGGGAATTCTGGGGTCATGAGGAGCAGAGGGGACTTCAAATGTCACATGCCTTGGCTGGAATAAGGCTAAAACCCTCCAAAGAGTTTGCAACACCACTTACATGCATCTTCACAGTAGCTTTTCCACATTCTCATTAAGGAAATTGCTGTTTGCTTTGTTAAGTATGTTTAAGAGCACACCACACAAAATTAATATGCTTATATAACAAACTGGAAGTTGTTGTCAGAATGTGAAATTAGCAGGGAATTAAACAGCTTAAGAAAAAAAATGACTTGAAAAACTCTGGAGCAGCAAATGATTTTCACCAAAGCACACATGTGACAGAATCAGTCAGTTCCCATTTACAAAAAATGTATGGGAATGATGGAGTCTAACAACTGTAGAGGATTACAGAATCTCTTCAGAGTCAGAATCTCTTCTATAAATTAGAATTTTGTTTTCCTTCAAAATAGGTGAAATGCCCTCTATCTTTATTTGCAGCAAGATAACTCTGAGAGAGTATTTTCCTCTATGACCTCTCTAAAAATGCCCTACATGCCTTCAGCTTGAGAATGAGCTCATCTAGTCTCACTTGAGAGAAGCATTTCTGACATCTTCAGCCACACACACAATGCAGATAATCCCTCTTCACTGTGTGATCTGCTTCGGCCCACTTCTATCTGGATAACCTAAGGCCGCTATCAACATATTGTGGAAATAAAGTGACTATGCTGCAGTATCAGTAGATGAGTCCTTTTATTGTTCCTGCTGAAGTGTGTAAGACCATAATTCATGTTCAGCTGTTTTATAAAATCACAAAAAACACAAAATATGACACAACACAATTTTTTTAGTTATTATAACACATAAGTAATATTATGCATCACTGGCTAACACTTGTAGAAACCTCACCTCACACGTAGACACACAGCTGCCTGAGAGGCGCTTCATATCAAAAATAAATCTGAGGTCTCAACACATTCAGTTTCTGTATTAACTCACTGCTGCGCTGAATTAACTCAGCTCCAATTAAACCACACACGCGCAAACACACACACATAAACTCTCTCTCTCTGTCACACACACACACACACTTTAGACTTTTAAACAGGGAGTGTTTGGTTACTGATAACAGCTATAATATTTCTAATGAGGCACCTGCCAGGCTGTAGAGCTGCTAATTCACTAGTAGATTCAGCTGAACAGCGAGACTCTCTTCAGCTCAGCGGGAGACATGGACACATACAGAGAAAGAGAGGGAGAGAGACCAATTTTGGAAATTTTACCTGTCAGATATTAACACAAATAATAAAACCATAATTAGGTCAAATAAAAAAAAAATCAAAAGTGATTTGTACTAGTGTACTTCAGCAACATGAACAGCATTACCTGCTACTGAGCACTGCAGGATGCTAACACAATGCTCTCTCAACAACCGTGTGCAGCCATCTGATATTAGAATATGATCTGAATATTCTACCCCAATAACTAAAAATTCCAGCACACTGCATTAACACGCAACTTTTGTAACTATAATATTTTTGATAATATGCCAGTTTTCATGTGAACTGCACAAAGTGGAGCAGGCGGGGAGGTAGCACAGTCAATAAAAACATATAGCAGGTGCAGCCTGTATTTACTTTTCAGCTTAAATGAGAGAAAAACACCATCTTTATTGGCTGTTTCTTCAGATGTATCAGATACCACAACAGGTTGGTGTTTCTGCAAGTGAACCACCCTTTCAGCTGTACTCTTCATAATGACAGGTGGGAGGAGATCACATCACGCTTCTTCAGTAAAGCTGTGTGGAAGGTTATGTGTGTCATAATGTTTAAACCAAGCGAGCACTGCTTTTCTTAACAGTAAACACACTGGGCAGACTTCATTTACAACTGGTTGACTCTGGCTGACATCCAATCGCAATTTAAGCCGGACGGCATCCGGAAGTGGCAAACACGATCACATTCACATTACAGTGCATGTTGTGGGCATTTACAGCATACCTTGCATTAATGTGCATTTTTCTTTGCTCAGGTAAGATATCCAAAGACAGGTCATATAACCAGGGGTAAAACTTCCACTTCAGGCTGCTGAGCTGTTACAGTTACACTAAGCAACATTTCAACCTTGAGGCATACTGTTGATCCTGCTTAGCTGATGCCACCCCAACACTGTCACTTGTTTATTTATTGCTTTAGCACAAGTCTCAAATGTGCACCATCTGACTTTAGTGCATTTCCCAGTTGCAGTAATTGCGGGTAGGTTTTTTTGTTGACTACAGCATACATATCTGCTCTGTAAATCTATGTCCTTTGTTCTTCTTTGACAAAAAAGGAGGCATTTATATTTTTAAAGACCTTATTTTGATACAGCCAATCAAATCTTGCATTAAGCAGTAAAGTCAGCGTTGCAGAAAACACTTTACATTTACTGCACCTTCACTGTAGCTTGTTCAATGAGCAACCAAACAAACATTCACTGCTGAAAGGTGCCCTGCTAACATCATTGCTAGCTAATTAGCTGCTCGGCTGCAACACATTAAACAGAATGTTAACGAAACTGCAAATCTTCTTTCGGTTGAGTCGGATGCTGCCATGGTCTTTATTCAGTACCACTAACAACCCACTGTCTGCCCATGATATGTAGGCTACAGAACAAGTTCCTTTACCTTGTCTCTCATTTCCCTGAAGGTGCCCTGCCTACCAGCTGCTGTCAGTCAAACATGGATAGATACCACCCACCAGCCGGCTAAGACACAAAAGATATTTCCCCAAAGACCCTCTTTCTCTCCGTTAATAATAAAACAGTATTAACAGTGCATTTTATTTTAAAACACAGCATTGTTTCTTACTGAAATAAAGGATGACTAAATGGGATTTCAGCTGGACTTCAATTTTGCATATACCTGACTTTGCTATACACAATTACACTTAGTCACTGGTCTCTGTTCTTCTGGTCCCTGTTGTCCCCTTCGAAACTCGGGTGATTATGTATGGCCTCTCCAATAACGTCACCAGAGGCACAGGTGTGAATTAAGCTTTTTTTTTGTCTAGAAGTCCCCCTACTGTGTGTGTGTGTATGTGTGTGTGTGCATGTGAGTGTGAGTGTGAGTAAGAGAGAGACAAAGACAGCAAATGCAAAAAAAGCAAGGGTAGGAGATATGTTGCTGTGCCCAGAAGAGTGAGATGACAGCAGGTTGCTAAAGAATTGATGAGTAGAGAGGGGACATGTTTCACCTAAGACGTTTCCTGCTGTGATACATGTCCTCGATGATGACTTCCTGTCATCAATATCATTACATCCTGCTGAGGTGAGTTGACAAAGGTATCTGGTCTGTACCTGGGTTAGTATGAATATTTATGTATATTTTACTGGCAAAAAAAACCACACAGCTCGTGCTATTAATATTAACAGTATTTCACAAACAAATGTTTTCTAATGCTCACACTGAAAATACTAAGTAAAAATAATGCAAAGGAAAAACCTGTCTGCAGGTGGTATTGCCTCCTATCAGGAAGAAGCAACTGTTGTATAAAGCTCCCTACAATCTGTCAAAACATCATATCAGCAGGTGCCCTGTGATAGCAAATCATATTTCAGTGGTTGAGTGAAGGAGAGCTATTCCAATACCACACTGCTGTCCTGTCAAATCACAGGATACTTGCCAATAACAAGAACCTTCTGGCTGAAAACCAATGAATCAAACTTAAATTTAATAGTTCAGACACAAACTTAATCACAGCTAAAGAAAAGAGCCTATTGAGGATCCTCAGTGGCTATGGCGTGTGTAAAGAATTGATATTTCTGCCACAGGTTCAAACACCAAGACTCACACCTGATAGAAACAACAGATGTGGGAGAAGTGAGAGACACAAGAAATAATAAGTGTGAGTGTGGTTTGAAAAGGCAAGTGACAGAGGGTATGTTACTCGATGGAAATAAAGATAGTATTAATCTTGCATTATTGGTATTTAAATTATTAATGAATATCCCACTAGGAAATGACAAACTGCTGAACATGTCACTCTATAGGGTCATAACTAAATTATAACAGTGGAATACAGTTGGAAGGTATGAAAAGTTTGTTTTGTTTTAATCCATTGTATAAAAAATTGCATTTTCCCTCTGCAACAATTCTCACTGAACTGGGTCAGGTATGCACTTCCCTCACAGCAGAATACCTTGAATAATAAAAATAACAATAATAACTGACTGTGTACCTTTTGATCTAGCGACAATACTAGCCTGCACATTCATGCAAATCTTGTCTATTGTTTGCAGTAGTTGTTGTGCTGCCAGCTTGTGAATGCTCTGTAAACACAAAGTGGCCACACTAATCTGATATATTGCTGCAGTGCTTGTACAAGAAACCTTTTTTATTATGACACACAAAACAACCCGGCTGAACAAAAAGCAGGACAAAGAGACAGTGCAAATTAGAGTTACACGAAAACCAGACCTGACTATGTTCTTGTTGTCAAAATGAAAAAGCATTAGAAGTGGAACCCCATGTGCACCCCTACCAGCCAGATTATTCAAATGGAGGACAATCCAGTTAAGAATTTTAGGCCTTGCAGTCCTAACTGGTGAGTCCAAATAGTAGAGAGACTCAAAGTGTATACTCAACTTCTACCTGCCTCTTTCAGTCTTCAGTAACCATGGAAACAGAGAGATTTGAATGATGAAAGGTGGGTGAACAAGGAAGACTGAATTTTGTACAGGGCAGATGGATGGACGGACAGATGGATCAAATTACTATCATGCAGAATTCACATAGTATTTATTTAACAACACTATGATCACACAGAAGCCTTAAAGTCATCACTCAAGAAATTTTCAGGAGGAAAACTTTTGATAAGGTTAAAAATGTTACAGCTACAGTAGGAACTCTAAAATGTCAACTACTGATAGTGCTTCACTTCTGTGTTAATTCAGGGCAGATAAACAGCTTAACAGATAAAATAATAATACACAGATGTTACAGCAGAAGGCTTTACGGCTTGGCCTTTAAAATGCCATCTCTCAAAGCATTACCTGTATTTTCCATTTAGAAGAAAGTTACCAGTCAAAATCTGTCAAATTGGAAGAAGCAGGCCAAGTAGATGACATTTTGGACATTAAACTTTTAGTATGTGAGCAAGATGTTCTCAGTTGTGTCACAGTATAAGTTAAATCAGCAAGTATTAGTTATCTGAACTAATTTTTAATGGTCCAACAGCAGACCGGCAGCAGACCAGAGACTATGTGGACAGATGGGCAGAGAGGCTGTGTACATCAATCTCTTTTTTTGCCTTTATCATCATCTAAAATCTGTCTTGGTGTGCTTCTGTTTTTCCAATTTGTACTTGCTATCATTGGTCTGGTAGTTTAGGATTGCTCATCAGAAATCTGTACTCCTAACCATCTGAAATAACTCACCCAGTCAACTTTCTGCATAACTGTTGTTTTTGTCAAAGGCAAGAATGCCTCCATTTACATTTGAGCTATTTTGCTGGTGTTCTCATCCAAAGCAATTAAAATGAGAGCAGTGGTATTTACCGGTAAACAGGGTGTAATGTAACAATCTTTTGTGCCATAACCTGTGGTAAGCTTCCAATCAGAAACCTCATTTGGATGTTGAAAACAATGATGTACCATCTTACAAATGATTACCAATGAGAACATGAAGCTACGCATCGTCAGGTACATCAGCAACCGTCTACCAGAACTAAATATTAAAAGTGCCAGTGTGTGTGACAATAAGGATTGATAGGGTTTGTTGTCTTATTCAAGGAGGCTTTTATTAGTCTCTGATTTTTCAGATACAGAAAATTATTTCAACCCATCCAGCTGCCCTACTGCCCAGAATCAACAATGCTTTGCTTACAAACATCAAATGATCTAATGCAGTAGTGGTTTTAAATCTTTCTAAGCTATGAACATGAAAATGCCAACTCATCAAGCATACACAGAGGAAAGGTAAACAATTTGACTGATGAAGAAAAAAGTCTGACAAAACAGACTAGTTTAATATGTGACCAACCAACTATCCTGCTAAGCCTAAACCACGTGTTATTAACCCCATCACTTACAGTTGAATCGTCTAAGCTGGTATTGATACAGGTATTGATTGAACAGACACATCCTCCTCTGCAGTCCACAATCATCTTCTCCCAGTTATTTGTGGTATTTACCACTGATCCCATGCAAACTTCCTGTAAACGATGAAAGGCTGACAATCAGGCCATTAACACAGGACAGAACCAAAGATAGTAGCTGTAATGTTCAAGCCTCAAGGTTAGCTGGACAGTGTTTGCTTCTGTAACTCATCCATACTGTTTGGATTATTGGAAGTGGAGAAGTCGATCTGTAATTGGTGTTTACTTTCCCACATGACCATACAGCTAAGTGACGTTTATTGCAAAATCCCCAATGTGTTGTGGGTTTAAATACATATAATGACACAACAGCTTTGTCGGCAATAATTGGATTTTTCAAACTCATTATTAGGGTGCTTGTGAAGCCATAAGCATCATGTTCAGTGCAATGTCATGTAGGCCTGTATTGAAATGGTTACAGCTAAAGAAAAGAGATAGAAATGACAGGGATATAATCACATTTTTTAACCTTAGAGATAAAATATACACTGGTTTATGAAATGACACCTGACCTAATCCTCCACTCACACTCCTCCACAGTGTGACAACAACTGTCTCACATCTGTCATGCTACTATTCTCTAACATACCTTCAACACCTGCAGCTCTGGCCCTTCTATATTCCAACACTGCAATATCAGAGAATGTCAGTGGTTTGGACGATAATGTGAGGGCTTGAATCCACAAGGGGACTTAAATATTTTATCATAATGCTTAGAGTTTAAAAAGCGTCTTCCATTCTGTATCCTTTCTTTAAGTGTGCAATAATAATACGCGCGGTTCAGCTTTTACCACGACACGTCTGCTCAAAATTCAACATGATCTAATGGGCTATTAGAAGTTCAATAACTGTAATGAAAAATTTGCCGACTTAAATGGCGAAGGAGAAAATACAAAGGAGTACACTGAATTTAGTTTCTCAGCGATGCCTTGGTAGTAGCTTATGTAGCACAAAACTGCTCTTGAATCAGAAACTGACAGACAATTGACCTGGAAAACCAAGAGGAATATATCAGCTCTCTACTTCAACCTACTTCTTTACAACAAGACTATACTGTAAGCAGTGTATATGTGTGGGTATGTGCAGAGGCTAAATTCCATTTCAGAGTTGTGCCTTCCAACCAGTTTGCTGATTAAGGCATTTAAAGAAAATTAGCTCCACAGCCACCATAAATCTCTCTGCTTTTCTTAAATGAATGCTGCAAATCTCGCATTTAATTTCTCATTTGCATATGAAAAGCATCACCTTGACTTTCGCTATCTCTACATTGGACAAACTGAATCGCAATTGGGTAAATAAGGAGGAGAAAACATTTAAGTAGTGATATGTAGCGCAGTTTGTGTCAGCATCTGCATATCAATTTGTGCCCAAAACTCGACTCGGAGTTTGAAGTGGCTCGGCTCATTCAAACCTGGTGAACCTTCCCTCTGATTACAAAGTTATCATGCATCAGAAGATGAAAGATAGTTATGACGGTCTATCATCTCGGATGATCCCTACGAACTTAGCACTATCATCCGTCACTTCAGTGGCTAACAAAATACGATGCTAAATGAGAATAGGAAAGCATTATCAACTGAAGACAACGAAGCCGGTGTTTCAGTTTGATGAATATTTGGCTTTTTGGGAGTAAACAATCATGCCTCAGATGGCTACTGAGGCAGAGGGGAGGAATAGAGCAACTTCTGTATGGCATTCACAAAGGCCCTAACTTAATGGAAGTTTGAATTACCATTTAAATAGGATTTCTTTTGGGGGAAGGGGAGGCGTCATAGAGAAAGATAAATTACATTGTAAACAATGTCAAAACTGTTTAATGACACATATGAAATGAAAGTACACACCCCATGCTTTCTTAGCTACTGAGTGATATAAAGAGTGGATTGAATAAATAACGAGGGAGCCCGAGGAAAAAGGCGACCATGCAGACTTGTTTTGTCTCTAGCTAGGCCTACACTTTTAATTGACTTGAATAAAAAACTCAATTACAGCATTCAGGCCACCGGAGGGAGAGAGAGCAAGAGACAGAGAGAGAGAGAGAGAGAAAGAGTGAGAGGAGGATAAGAGGGACGGAAGGAAGCAGAAAGAGAGTGAATGAAGGAGTTATTGGGTCAGAATGGCACCTCAGGGGGGAATCAGGACAGCAGACAAGCTTTTATACAGGCCAGTCTGTCTATGGGAATTACACCTCACTGAGAGGTGGAAGAAAAGAGACTAAAAAAGAATGGGGAAAGAGGTAAAGTGCTTTGTCTGTATCTTCTAAGGCTTTTTTATTCATTTATTGTCATCTATCCCATGTTATTCCACTGAGGCTGGCTGAGCTACTGATTGAAGGTGAGGGGCATTGAATCAAGCGAAATCAGTAAGCAGTCCCACTCAGCCGAGATGCTGATTTAACTTCCACGGAAGTCGACAGGCCGCGTACTAGGAGTGTATTAAAGAGAAGAACATGAATAGATAAGAAGGCAACAGAACAAATGGTGAGTTTGATTCTTTGTAAAAAAGAAACATCCTCAGCACCACACAGTGATACTGTCAGGCTGATAAAGCATGACTGATTGTGGGTCTTTTGGCAGATTTGTGTGTGCGTGTGTGTGTGAGCACAGCATTTTCAATTTTTTTCTGTGAAGGTGTGGTTTAACTGTAGGCGTGGGAGTGGTGGTGGGGGGTTGTTGAAGTGTGTGTCTTCCAGATATGCTGAAATAAGAAAACAACAGATTCTTTGTCAGCCTACAGCAGTCAATGCGGTGTTTGCGGACAGTGAGCCAATATTTCCACCTTGTGTGTGTGTGTGTGTGTGTGTGGACGGCAAGCTGTTGTTCCCATGGTTGTGTGTTATTGATTAGTCATCTCTGTGGGCAATAGGAGCTGTTATCAGGCCTGACATGGAGACAGACGGGGGTGGATGATGCATGGGACGGGAAAACTGTTCAGACGCAAAGATAATGGAGCTACACACACACGCCAACACACACACACATGCTGCAAAGATGGACGGGTACACACTGGCACATGCTCCCACAGATTCTTGCACACACAATAGACCTGTTACACAACTGAGCGCAAATGCATTGGCAGCGATAGATTTGTTTTCAGCACCATGGACAGCACTCTAAATCTTGAGCAATGCCAGTACACAGTGCATATGGCTAATGATTATCTATTGTAGCACACACAACTGTAATCAGCCATTACTCATGGAAGTTAAGTGCAGATGCCCTCGGGTATCACAGTATATCTACAAAATGACTTTAAGGACTGCAGACAAAACTGAATGTAAAATAAGTGCAAACCGTGACGACCAACCAAGTGCTTCTCACAACCACGACACACGCACCCAGGGCCCTGGAACTCACCTATAAGAGAGAGAGAAAAGGAGAGAGACAGACAGAGACAGAGACAGAGACAGAGAGAAAGGGAGGTTATAAATAATAACAATAAATAATGCAGAATGCTTAAGGAAGGGAGTATTTTAAGCACTTAAAGAGTGTGAAATGTTTGAAATACAGTGTCGCTTTGTGTGGTCACACTGCATTTCAACAATACATGTAAACAGATAGTGTTACACACACACTTATTAACACATTTATGTTTCCAGATTGTTAGTTATAAAGCACTTAACACGCACACAAAAAAATCAAGACATCTACAAATAGAAACGCCACACGTTTACTATTGACTGCTTATAGCTTAACTAAATTATGCTGTAAAAAAGAACAGAAGCTGTAATAAATGTTGGACATACTTCTGGGCTGAACTAAAATTGGTTAATGATCGTGTTTTTTGTAACTAGTGTACCAAAAAAAAATAAAAGTTGGTGAATATTTGAGCAATATTCCCCAAATGAAACTGAGCCTTTTAAGTATCCATTGCTTTTGATCTTGTGACAACAGCAGTACATCAACTGGCAGATTTTTGTTTGGTGAACTTCATATGTCAGTTAATGCAACTCTTACTTTTTTCTCAAATACCCGCTCACCCTTTTCAGTCTTTCCTCTCTCTGAGAGCTGAGTGAGTTGTGTGTAAATGTCAGCCGTGGAACTGGCTGTCCACGAGAGGCCAACCATGAGCACACAGGGAATAGATTGTCATGGCCTGCACTCTACAATCCTCTCCTTCTCCACAGGGACAGGTAGAGTCAGGTTTTTTCCAGTCAACCATGAAAATACACAGAGGTCAAGCTTCCCACCATGTCGTCCACTCTCTCTGATGAGATGGACAGGGTTAGGTGAGGCCACAGACCGGATACAGAGAGAGTGATCCATGAAAAGGAATTTCGGTACAAACTGTGAAAACATGGCAGGGACTGGCTGCTGACATTTTGTAAATGGCAGTGTTAAGTGGTTAAGAGTAAAATCATATTTTAAGTATCAAAGTTTGGCTGTCCAGTATGTTGGTGGTCAATAACAGAAGCACCAAATCATGTCACACTTTCATGGTTTTGAAAATTGTTGACACACTGATATAAGATACAATGAAACAATAACATGTTTAGAAATTGTGCTTAAACTATACATAGATATTAATTATTTGGAGAGAATGATCACCATCGGTACTTAGTCTTGTGTACTTGCTATTCACAATATTTTGTCCAGTAAAAGCTCAGGAAGACAGGTCAGCACTCAAAAGACAATGAATAAAACATGTTCAAACTACCAATTAAACCAAGAAGCCATGGCAGCTTATTGTAGCAAAACAAAGCTGGTGTCTGTTGCCTATTGTCTAGTTTAAAGAACTAAGTGTGAATGACTTGTAAACTCAGTGAAAGCCCCATTAAAATAAGCAGGAGAGCTGAATACATTCTTCTGGTCAGCACAACGTTCCTCATCCTTTGATGAGGGAGCCTTTGCAGTGATCGATGCATCCTCATAGAAAAGCCTGCTAATAATACAAGGTTGAGTTGAAGTAAGGCTTAGCCCATTAAAAAAACAAAACCAAAACAAATTACACATCTTCCCCTGTGGTAAAAAAACAAAACAAATTCCATTCCAACTTCATTCCATCTTTAAAGCTCCTGATCAATTCTCATATAAAAGTGGTAATAATAGCCCCATAAATGTTAAACTCAAATCCATCCATCCATCCATTAAAGATACCCTTTTATTCTCTAGAGGGTCGTATGGTGACGTTAAGCGAGGGTCGGCAGTCAATCACAGGGTTAACGTGAAATCTATCATTGAATGTTACTTATTATCCCAGCTTTGATAAAACCGTATTTAAATACTTGCTTTGTTTCCTAATATTTTCTAATTCGAGAACTCGTACAGTTAAGAACAGCTTTGATCTCAATGAATTGATACATTAAGAACGAACAAAATTAAATGCAGTGAAGCCATGTCTACAGGTCAAGTTGTCAGCCTGTTAGCCAGTGCCTGTGACATCTACAGTATACCCACGGAGCTCCTCATTTTAATGAACATGGCTGCCATCCTGAGCAGACATTATAGTTCAGGCTTGTAAAAATGAATAAAGACATCAAGTGAGAACTGTACCTATTGGACTGTAGGTGTACAAGAAACCAGGAGAAAATGTAGAAATACAGATTATCTTTACTCTGTATACATTTCTTACCTCTATTCTCAATCTCATTGAGATAGTGTGAGATTGTTTCTGCGCCTAAATCTGATACCTCAATACGCTGTACCTCACCTCTTTTCACTGTTACTGGGATCTAGCCTGCAGTCAAAACATTCCCTCTCCGATATCTTAAAAGGAAAAAAAAAAAACTCTTGTGTCTTCTGTTGATTCCTCTGTTATTTAAACAGGGATTCATGACTTTCTGAGTTGGGGCTTACTGAATGCAGGATGGATCATCAGCACAGAAAGCTTCTTTCACTTTTCAGCTCCAACAGAGCCTAAGTCAAATTGCATTGCATTGTCTATTTGACAATACAGCTGAAATGAAATGAAAACCATTAGAACAACATTAAACAGCAGAATCATTAAAGAGTTAAGGAAATAAGAAGCATACAAAGAAATGGAGTCAAAAACAAGGCTGATAGTAGTTCAGGTATAATAGCTGTCACAGTTCTCCTCTGACCATCAGCTTGTTAGTAAGAATGTATTTTTTTTATATCATTGAATATAATTTCTGCTAGTGCAGTAAGTAATCAATAGAACAACAGAGGACCTGATGTGATCTGCTGTCTGTTGAACTCCCCATTTTGCTTATCTATGTATCTGTGTCTCTCTACAAATGCCAATTAGAGGAGAAGGCTAGGAAGTGCCAGTGCTCTAACCTTTCTCATTTTAGCAGGCTAGACGGTCCTGCGAGGGGACACATGCACACACACAATGAGAGAGACAGACAGATAGCAGAAAGGACAGGAAAACAAAGAACAAGAGACTAACTGGCTGTTTTTGTTTGGCAGTAAACATATATTTATATGGTGACTGCTTAAAAATGCATCATGGGCTGACACTTAACTGACCCTACTGTCTCCTCTTATTATAGAAAAGGACAAACAAAAGCACCAGACCAAAAACACACCAAAAAAAAAAATGAGGACAACAACAAAAACATTTTTTGTCAGAAAACAAAGAGACAGAAGATTATGTAAGCACCTAATTCTGATTTCTGCTCAATGGAAACATTATTGAAATAGATTGATGTCCAAATATCTATCTCTCTAATAATAAATATATCTGGCAGTGTATGAATTCATTTGATTACATAAGCACTTCCATGTGCATGCACACATACCAAATTTTGTTGATGGCTAAATTAAGAGAATAATTAGTTATAATGGCAGGAAAATGGACGAAGATATTGCATAACCCTGCTTTTAATCAAGCCGACAAATCAATGGGGAGTCTGTTCTTGCCGTTTAGTTTGTGCCATCCTCCCCAGAAATGTTGACTCACTCGTGTTTTTGACCAGGAAAAGGTACTGCTCTCTGTTCTCCCTGTTCACTGCAGGGGGGTGTGTGTGTGTGT
>NW_023339763.1:13441107-13451046 GCF_004916995.1 Morone saxatilis | reverse complement strand
AGGGTGTGTGTGGGTGTGTGTGTGTGTGTGCGTGTCTATGATGAAGTGAGGGAAACTGCTGAAATGAACTGACAGGGAAAAGCCTGACCGTATTCCTCTGTGAGATGTCTCTTGTTTTGCCATCTTTCATCCTATGTTTTTTCTCACTACTCATCCCTAACAAGGCATGAAACGCACCAATGAGAGGTGATGAAAGGATTTGAGTGACAGCTGAGGTTGGATGCACAAAACGTCAAAGAACCATTCCATGTGGAGGACCCAGATGCAGCAGGGCAGCGGGTTGTGAGCCAAGTCACCTCCGTAGACCGTAAACACGATGCCTATGGCGTCTGCATAACGATAACCCTGAACCCTGACCTTTACACCATACGCTGGGTGACCTTGTGGCTTGGATGCTAATGGGACAGACTGTGTTAGTCAAAACACATTAGCAGGGGCATCAAGGTCAAAGGGTCTCTTGGTGAAAGAAGTCATTTTGCATCTCTTCTTTGCTCTCACAGGTAGTGTTTAAGGAGACTTTAGAGTGAAGTCCTTCTATTATTGTATGGAAGTAAATGGCTGTTTTGTAAGTAGGGCACACCTTATACCTTAGAGAGTGTGTGTGTGTGTGTGTGTGTGTGTGTTTGTGTGTGCACACATGCGTCCATCTGAGTATTGATTTTCCCTTCCACCTCTTTTCTCATCTTTACTTCGCTAGCATACCTGTATTTTTCTATTTGTTTGTGGACATTTTCTCAGAGTTCACTTTGATGGAAAATGCGATCTTGTCCCATCCCCTTACTTTCTTGCTTTTTCCATTCTTTTTTCCCCCTGACTAATAGAAATTCTGTTAGTATGTTTGTACGGGATGAGAGATGAAAATGATTTTGTGGATAGGAAGAAAGATGGCAATGGAAGGGAGGGAGTGGGCGATAAAAAAATGGCAGAGGATGGGAAATCGATGAGAGATGAAATATATCAAAACTCCTGGAGCAAGGTCAAGAGGATATGATCTCTCACGACACACAGTTGTGCCTCACTGAGCCGGAGGGAGCAAGCGAGATGGAGAGAGAGGAGGGAGACAAAGAGGGGGAGGATGAGGGAAAGAAGGAGTCACTAAGAAAGACAAAGGAGGGCGGAGGGCCAAGACGGACATAAAACTTTTCTTGAGAGAAGCCATTCTCCATTTATCAAAGACAGCATCCTACTCAAAGCCTGTGTTTGTCCATAAGGGTGAGACTGCTGTTACCACAAGCAGTGGACACAGAGTTTGCTGATGTTGGCACAATAGGGTCTGGTACAAAATGTGTAAATTAATCTTCCTTCAGTCAGCTTTCTTCCCACGCAAACTAATTCAGCAGCTAAGTAGCCAAAGGGGCCAGATCAGCAGGCTGTGTCTCTACCTCGGGTCCAAGTCCTGGTTCCATATGCACAGACCATTAGAGCCCCACTCTCACCTCCTACAGAGAGCCGGGCCAGATAACATCTGTCTACAGCTACCTCCCTGCAAACACTCAACCAATTAAAGAGCCATTAGCGCTCAGGCTTGGTGGGTGGTGTGTGGGTCAGTATGCCTGTTTGTGTTTGTGCTTATTCTCTATAGGTTAATGCAATCTTTTTTTATGGTACATGAACTGCAATGTCTTATTTACACATTTATCCACAGAGGCACCTACAAAAACATAAATACACGTTTATTTCCATGTAACCTTTGTTTCCCCTCTCCACCCACTTGGCCCCACCCCCACCATGTATCATTCATTAGTCGCCCCAGTCTTCATCATACAATTTTAATTCATAATAGGGACAGAAGTAGGTCATTTGACAAACATGTCACATCTGCTCCAGTCAAGGCTGCTCCTCCTTTTAGCATCAATGTTTCATCCCTGCTTAACACGAGAACATAGGCTGAAGGGTAGCAATGGGTTAGAACTTGAACTAAAGGGAGCTGTTGTTTGAGATGACGTGCCGTCGGCATCTCACAGGTTCAAGCCTGCTGAGGATGCTATTACTACAGACCAGAGCTGTCTTGTACTCGAGGCCTGTTTTATGAAGTGAGACATAAACACAGTTGCAGCAAATGCAACCTCAATTATCCTAGGATGTATACAGTTCTGTCCCACAAAAATATAATAATCACAATCATTGTCAAATACAAAATAGAAAACCAGACTTTTATTTAATGGTCCTGGTGCTGAGATTGGTTATTTTCTGTGTGTGAACTTTGTAGAGCATGTGTACCTGAGATGCAAATATTATTTGGTGTTTGTTTTAAACTATTTATAAGCTTGGCTTACTGACAGTTCACATTGCACAGTGGCACTTACTTCCCTGAGCTTGTCGAAAACATCACCACATTTTTCTTTGGATATTCCTACCCGATTTCCTTAGCATTTGCAAATATTTGCATTTATTACCCAGCCTGGATCTGAGCCGTTTTACAATTTTGCATGTTAATACAGAAACACGAAAGCTGTAAATGTGGAAATAAAAACATCAAACAAGAAATTCTACACAAATGAAGAAATGGCATTTACAAAATGTCTAAAGAGGACATTGAGTTGGAATGAAACAAAGAGAGCAGATGAGGTCCAGACTCTCTCAGAGTGACCCAGGTGTCAGCTGGCCCCCTGTGGTGTCTTCTGTCCCTCATCACTGACCCAGGGGAGGCCAAGTGTCTGCTGTCCCCAGAGTGCCTTGCACGCCAGTCTGCTGCCCTGCACAGCAGTCTGTCTGTCCACCAACTGGCAGAGCAATTGCCCAACACAATCATGATGAACACACACACACACCCAAAGCCCCTCCAGTATCAAAATACACAATATTTAACAGTTTAACAGTGAAGCAGTGGTGCTCATTGTAGGTGGTTTGTATATTTGTACACAGCGTGTGACAAGTTAGAGATATGCAAATCCAAAAAGGCTTCTTTAAAAAACTTTATGAACAATGATAAAGCAGTCGATTTGAAAATTAGATTTGCATGACCAATACAGCATGGAAACTGAAGAAAGACAAAAACCCCTCTGGGACTGTATTTATGGAGGTCTAATTAATGTCCCCAACATGTTACGATTCTTTTTTTTTTAAATCTAGTTTAGCAGAGTGAATTGTGTGTGTTATACAGTGTATTATATTAGTGTTCAAGGGTATTTCTGTGTGTTTTTCTCCTGAAAGTTCCCTGTGGAGAGATAAAGCCTGTAGCCACTGAGCTTTGAACGCACCCACCGCTGGAGACAACATGCTGACTTTCAAATCCCCATGTCCAACAAGAGTCATTCGCTCTGCTTCCACACTGCTCCCAGCCATTAATTTGTAGTTAACGCCTAACACACTACAGTGACTTCAACATGGCTGAGTTTTAAATTGTCAAAAGAATTATCAGTGCCTGTGTGTTTGCTCCACAACATGGAACTTGTGAAATCGTCAATGAAACTGTCACCAACACTGTGCTGGCTGGGGAAGTCGACAACCAACAGAGAAGCTATTGCTGCGACTAAATATTCAAGTCCGAGTGTGTGAGGAGCGCGGGGACTCGTTCGGCATCAGAACTCATGGCTCATAGGCTTATTCATAGACACTAGATTTAATAATGACCATATCAGCTAGTAGAAGTAAGAGTAACTATAAAGAGAACATTATTGTAAAGGTAATGTAAAAGTGCCAACTGCATTAAATATTCACTTGAAACTAGAAAAAAATATTGTGATATCCAGTCCAATTACTGCATTTCTGCTATGCATCCCCATTTTGTGCTGCTAGTTTGTGAACTGGCAGTTATTGCTTAAACAAAAGAAAGCTGTTTCCCTGCAGACTCTGACCATCACGTCTGCAAACTACAGTGGATCTAAATCCAGAGTGAGCGGGAAAGAAGAGAAGAAAAGGAAGGGAAAGAGAAGAGAGGAAAGGAGGTACACTCAGACAACCTCTGTCTCTTCCCCTTTATTGTAACAAGGAGAATATTTATCCATGCCTCAGTGCCCAACAAGAAAACATTGGAAGTCATTCTCTCTCCCTCTCTTTCTCTCGCCCCTTTCTCCCTCAGTCACTCACTCTAACATGTGCATGCTTGCGAGCAAGTTATGTAAAAAAGAGGGCTGTCCACTTAAGCAAAACAAAGTAAACAAGATACTGCCCCTGCGTGCCACAGCATTTCACATATTTCTCTTTGAGGGTGAACGAATGTCTGAGTTAATTGAGAAGTAAGCGCTTTTTGAAAGTGACACGATTAAGTTTCCTGTCTCATAAAGTCTTCCTTATCAACAGCCTCAAATGCAAAAACAAAACAAAACAATTACTGCTTCACTTGATGACAGCAACCAGGATTATGAGTGCTAATGAGCACAATCAGCAACACTTGAAGCGGCTGCATGTGTTGGCGCACGTGGCTGCTTCTGCGGGTTTGTACGTTTGCAATTCTATTCTGTTTTTGCACCAATAATTTGCTGTGCATTATAAGGTGATATATTCTACAGGACTGCAATACACAATTATTGTCACGAGTGATTAATCTGTTCATTATTCCCATTAATCAGTTTAAATGTCAGAAAATGCTAAAAATGGCCATCAGTTTCCCAGAATCCAAAATGTCCAACAAGGAGTGCAAAATATTCATCTTACAAAGACATGATACAGATACCCGCACATTTAGGAAGTGGAAGCCAGCAAATTTACTTTGTTAATGTTTACTCATTGTTGTTGACTCATAGTCATTTGCCATTTTCTGTTCTTGTTTGTGTATATGAGATGCACACCACTTCATCACATTATGTTATGGTCCTGTCAGCTGCACTCTGGCTGTGTTGTCAAACACCATTGTAGACGTCAGATTAATTCAAAAGAGACAAAATGTTGATGCAGTTGAATCTCTGCCTGAAATAGCAGTCATGCCTGTCTGCTTTAAGGAACATGGGACATGCCATCATTGAGACAGCACATTTCTCACTCACATTAGCGATTTGAGAATATTTAGGAGTTGATCATCTGGAGGAAAAGAAACACGGAACTGGAAGTGTACGTTTTGATGAACTAGCCAACTTCTTGCACACCTTCAGCATAAACCCATGTTCAGGGTGTTACAGAACAACCTGTTAAAAATGCTAGCAACATACTAACAACACATTTCCCCTCCAAACAAGAACAATCAAATCCCCTAGCTGCTCTCGCCTTTGTTCCCCTTTTAATAGTGACAAGCCCAGACGGCGGAGGGAGGTGGATAGAGGAAGGGGAGCTGCCTGCCTGTGCCCTATTTGTAGCGGTTGCCAGACTCCATAAAATCCCCCTCTAGTTGTGGAGAATGTGTCGCCCACCCACTGACAGCCTCCTCAGCTTGACACACTCTGCATTGCCAGTGGGAGATAGTGGGAAGAGATATGCAACCCAGCTGGGTTAATCCTGTTACACAGTTATGCACAGACCACAGTCTCACCTAGAGAACACATACATGCGTAAATCAAACAGCAGCACCTAAAATACTTGAGCGGGTTTCCATGTTTTAAACCTGCATAGTTACCTGATCACAAAGCAAGTCTTAAAATTGTACAACTGGTGCAACAATAGTCTTCTACAGAGGATATTTCTGGGGCAAAATCAATTCTTCTACAGTAAGATTACATGCCATGTTATGTAGTTAGTTAAACCACATTTATCATCGAGAATGGACGATTCTGATGCAAATGCATCCATCTGTTTAAAATTATGTCTGCTTGATTATTAAAAACAGCCATTAAATTTCAGGCACAGTCTTCTCTAAACCTGTGATGTATTCAGCCTCTTGAAATTGGCTGCAAGTTAGACATTAATATTCTTCAAGCACATGTTTTTTATATTGAAAAGGAATTAAGTCTATTTAGAAAACCAAGTGAGTTGGAAACAAAAATTAATGGGGAAAGAGTGACCATACACATACAATGAATTTCAATTACCTTCCTTTGCTGTATAAGCTCAGACACTAGCTCCCATTGCACAACAATGAATACACACAGACTGGGTATGGAAACAAAGAAAAAGAACAATTCCGCTGCCACATTCGATTCTAGAGTATAGCAAGAAGCATCATAATCTCATCTCAAGTCAGCTTAAAGCACTATGCTCTATTTTACTGACAAAAGCTGTAATGTGCAGTGTGTTAGTTTTCTAAAACTTTTATCTTATATGACTCAATGCACCACTTACGTGTCAGTCACCAAATCTGGCTTCATAATGTCTGTCATCACCAGTACTCTAAAACGCTTGATGCTTTTCACTTCCTTTTTTAAACAGTGTAAAAAACACAGCAGGCACAGACCTACAACCTTTTCACCCCATGCATTGTATTTTCTTGTTCAGTGATTCACTATGTGTGACCCAACACATAAAAAAATACTTCTCCTTTCTGTTACAGCAAACAATGCACTGTTGCTGCACATTTCCAACAGCACTGAGAGCTTAGCATGTGATTAGGGCTCACACTGCTAAGAGAAGAAAAACAGTCAAACTTTTAGCCAGCAAATGGGAAGTGTACTTCAAACGCATTTCCATTAGTCACATAGCAACAGCAGCCACCATCATCTGCACTTCTGGAAAGTATTTGTTAAAAAAGGAGGTTACTGTAGTGAAGAAAGGCCTTTGACTGGGACAGTTGCTATGTTTTGCTTTCACTTGACATTTCTGTACCACTCTGCAACAGCTCTGGCCTACACCCTTTAAGATCCTTTACATTTTTTAGGGATTTTTGGATGCCCCTATCGAGTCCAACTTGATGTCCCCTAGCTCTTAACCAGCAGTGGAGGTGCACAGTGTCAGCTCCCTGTCACTCTGTCAGCTACCCTAGTGTCCCACTCCATGTTAACATGCAAGTCCCTATCCAGTAGGCATTAACATGCAGGGCCAGCAGCCGCTAGGTGGGCCTGAGCAGAGCCCAAGGCAGGTGGCAGATAGTCAATGTGCATGCTCCTAAATCATTCATGTAGCTGGGTGGAGGGGATCGTGTGTGTGTGTGTGTCTGTGTGCGTGTGTTTAGGTGTGCGTGAGCAGGGGAAGCAGCAGCTTCTATTGACGCTACAATGTAAGAATAGAACAAGTGAGAGGGAGCACTGGATGAAGTATTCCACTGCCTTTGTGGGATTCCACGAGTGGATATAATTCATTTGTATATCCCTTATTACCATATGGGTCCCTAGGATGGAGCAAGAAAAAGATTAAGAAATGTGGGAAAGAAAAGGAGAGGAAGCTGGGTGTGGAGGGTACGCTGGGAAGGGAGTGGGGGTTGATGGGATTGGAAAGATGAGAGGGAAGTGGGAAGGTGAAACTGACATTCTTGAGAAGGGGCAGGCCATGCAGGCGAGGTTTTGTTAATGAATTAGTATGCATGGCTGGTACCACACAATGACCTCGAGCAAGGAGCTGACACGCCACAGACACTAGACTGAAACTAACTCTAACACCACAAATTATTACCTTTTCATTATGGAAATTAGCCCTTCCTTCTTATTCCTCCCACTCTGTCTCTGTCTCGCTCCTCTCACCTGCTCTTTTTCTATTCCTCACATCTCCCTGCTTGCTCTGGTATATTGGAGGAAGAATGGTGTTGACTCTGAAAAGCAATTACCTGTCATTTACCTGTCTCTCTCTCCCTCTGATAATGAATTTCGAGTGAAAGGTGAAATAATTATCTTTTCTCTAACAGAATCAAAGCTGTGGGCGGGGACAGCCACTGTCACAATATGTGGCATGCCACATATGGGATTAAAGGATTCTCTGTAACACATACGCCCACGTCCAGTACACACACTAACACACACACAGTACAAAGTTGTTCTTTGAACTGCATTTGCATGAAGAATATCTCAGACTTAGCCGAGACCATGACAACAAGTCATCTTGCTACCTGATGGCCTGTGTCATCTCAAAGTTTAGCTTTAGATATGGCAGCATAACTCTGGAAGTAGATATATTGCAGCTGTGACAAACTGATTGCCTGATTGCAAAATCACAGATCTTTGGAGTCTTGAGAAGTTTTCAAGTAAGCCCAAGGAAGAGGTGCTAATTGCAGTGAACACTGCAATATTGCAGCATGCAACAAAAAGGGCTTTTAAACAAATCGAGTGCATCAGACAGACATACTGTAACTGACATAATATTAAGCCTCTCCTTCAGGCAGATGAGCTTTACAACCTATGATACACATAATTGCTCATCTAAATATAGTTTCCTTCCAAATACAGAACACAGCAAATTAAGGGGAAAGTTCTCTTAAACCACCAAGCTACTACTGAATATTTTAAACATAGATTAATTTTAAAGAAAAGAAAATCCAAATAGGAAAAAAAGGAGAGGAGAAACACGAGACACCAAATACTTTATACAACTAGCATACAATTTTGTGCTTGTGGGTGCAAACAGAGATTTTAAAAGAGATCAATGGGGATGCTTTAAGTTTCATCAGGGAGATTAGAGCAACCCAAAACAAACAGAAAAATTAAGCAAGATAACACTAGGAAAATCTAAACAATACAACTACTGTATTGTGTGAATATACATTTGGGTTATATTGGATGGGAGATAGAAAGAGTGGCAGCTATCAAACCATAACTAAAGAAATATCTTTTTCAAACTTTATCTTATTCGTCTTTACACAGTCCTGTTATTTTTTATTGGCCAATTTTGTTTTATTAACTGACTTCACCGAACAGGAAAACCCATACGTTTCCCAATAAAACTGTAAATATGCACCCCAAACAAAACACTGCACTGATAGACATGCCAATTTCAAACCATTGGCTAAAATATACATATATATATAAAGTATGAATGTAATTGTTTCTTTCTAGCCGTTAAATGTTGAAGCATTTTTATTAAAAGAGACCTTACCTAAAATTTAAGGAAGTCAATGGAGAATGGAAAAATAAACACCGTCATATGGAAGAAATTACCCGACTTCCTCAACAACCCAATCATTTCTTTCCATGTAATCAAATATCTGGTGTCAAGTTATTCTACACAACAATGAAAAATATGCAAACATTAGACCACCAGATGTATCACAGAGAAAAACTGCTCAATAAACTTTGTTTCATTGCTCTGATGTTGGTTCAAAACACAATTATGGTTTGTGTGAGTCAAAGAAAAAAAAGTCTCATCCCTTCTTCCCCTTGTCTGTGCTCTCCTCTCTTCATCAGTCAGTTTGTGTACTGCATGCAAGTATGTGTGCTTTCTAACTATGTGCAGTGTGTATGCATGGGTGTGTGCGTGTGTGTAGCAGGGGATGTTGCATAAGCTTTCACAGCAGGCAGTTGCTTAACATGAAAATAAAATGGGGAAAAGAGAACGGAAAAAAGATGGGGAAGGCACGAATGAGGAGAAGCAGCAGGAAGACAACAAAATGGGAGGCGAAAAGTGGGTGAGTGCAGGGAAAAGATGGCCGTTGCTTGTTTGCAGGTTCTTCCCTGTGGCACCTTCAGGGGAACAGCTTTTAGCAGCAGGCAACAAAAAGAGCTTTAAAATGATAACTGTTGCGTATGGAAAATCACCCACTCCCTCAGTTTGTAAAATAGTGGGTGAGCAAGTGAGTGAGGAAAGAAAGAATGGAATGCAACAGAAAAGGAGAGAATGGACAGAAAAGTATGAGCAGGTGAAAGATCATCTGAATTTCTTTTTTAACACATTTGGAACATTTATTTGGTAAAGTTTAACCTTATCCATCCTTTTCTACACAGCTCTGAATAATCTTTAAATATCCTTACGTCCATACATTATCTATTTTCTGAGTGTGTGTTTGTTTGTGAAAGTGTGTATGGTCTACTTATGGCACAGAGCATGATGCCTCTGTCAATATCCAATCACTGTGAAAAACTACACTCTGCGAAGTAAAAGTGAACCCCAGGGAGCATCAGACATTTATCTGTGCCTCCTCAGAGTCGGCTGGGACACACACACACACACACACACACACACACACACACACACAGAATAATATGTGTAGTG
>NW_023339763.1:13432570-13441007 GCF_004916995.1 Morone saxatilis | reverse complement strand
TTTTTGGGGGTGAGATACTGGGGTTTACTCTCCTCCTGATATCTATTTTTTGTTTGTAAACAATTTTACTTCCTTTTTCAAACCTAAAATTCTTTCTTTCTTTCCTATTTTCCGTCTCGTGGTCCTTACTTTTCCACGGCAAATGTGTATTTTATCAAATGTTCTAATGCTAATGTTTTGAGGCTGCTTAGAGTCAAAAAAAAAAAGACCATCTCCTCATTCTTGCATATGCAAGCACCTCAGACAGTTGAACAGAGTGATCATGTGACCCTGGTCAGGTGCAGGAGGAACCCCAACCGCACCCCTTAACTCCCCACCCCCCACCCACCCTGCTCCACACACAAAGACACACAAACTGAAAACCACGACTGCACACGTTTACCCTGACTGTAACAGTGTTGGTCAGTTCTGATGTGCTGCACTAATTCCAAATCAAGGGTTCACAACTGTATCTCGTGTACCATGTGACACTTTCCCCTGGACTACATGGACATCCCATGGCGAACATGGTCCTGTGATCCAACAGGCACAAAATGACAGCGTTAATGGGCTGCTTTTGTGTCCATCACAGCCACTTAGCTCCGCTTTTGAAATGTAAATAGTTGGATTACTGACAACAATAGACTCAGTCCTCTTTTGGTTAATTTTACAATAGAATGACGAAGAACTATGTTAAGCTTCTCTTCCTCTTGCCACCATCTGAATAAAGACATATTTCCATGTTTCAAAGCCCTACTATTCTTTTCCTAGTGACACGTAGAAACACACACGCACATAAAGACACATTTTCAGCAGTCAGATCGGGGAAGTCTGCGACAAACAAAGATACATGAGAGCATGGACGAGTAGGCAGGATCGTTTATATGTATGTGCCATACTTTCAGGCAAACACAAACACACGCACACACACACACACACACTATCCGTTTTTCTGAACAGAACAATGGCTGACAGGGATGGATGTTCTGGATTCTAGCTGCTTAAGGATTATGTGAATGGGTCTTCTCAGCACACGATAAGCCAATAAGACCTTTTCTTGGACAGCACATTTGGGCTCCCGGGATGCGACTTTCAGGAATCCTCCTCCAGTCAGAGCATCAATGCATATATCAAAAATGACACTTAATGACACAAAAATAAAGAGACAGAGTAAAAGAACAGCGAGATGGAATGAGAGACACGAAGGGAGGAGTCGGATGTGATTTACAGTCAGGCTGCTGGCACGTGTATGCTCGGATTCAGAAGCCACAACAGCAGGTCCTACAGCTTCTATCTGTTTATCTGTTTATTGAAGCCAACACAAACGGGAACCTGGCATTTTTCACAACAGCCTGACATCTCTCCATGGTACGATATTTTCTTCCCTACGTTATCTGAACGCATGTCAGGCTTTCATACAATCTTCCCCTATCTTTTCATTCTCACATCCTTTCTGTTTCTCTTCCACCGCCTGACACAATCGCTTTCTCCATTATGCTTCCCTTATAGCAAAAATTCAATTTAATGATCACATCCAGACAGATTTGACCTGAAGTGACACTAGCCGACTCTATCAATATTGAGATTGAGCTTATAATATGTCTGGTATTCTTGTCATATCCCTTTTATGAAATAATTGTATTAGCATGAAATCTATTTGATGACGTTTTAGAGTAAAAAAATTCACGTTATATTTTAAACATATGGCTAACATGGTTACATTGATCGATTCTGATCCCAGCCAATCTGAATTGGATGATATTGACCACAAATAACTCTGGTGGTCCGTAAAAGGTCCAGTGTGCAACATCTATTGGTATAAATGGAAAATAATATGCATAGGTATGTTTTCATTAGTATATAATCACCCTAATATAGGAACCGTTGTTTTTGTTACCTTAGAATGAGCTATTTTTATCTACAGATGCCACGGATCGCCCGTCCACCATGATGGACAATACAGAAATACCAATGTTGAGGGGTTTAATGTAAATATAGTTACAGTAATATAAAAAAGTAACATGATTATGTAATAATTGAAATTAACAATTGTATAAAGGAATGTATTAATAACAATTTAGAATAGATATTTCAACGTTACATAATACAAAAGAAGTAACTAAAGGGCCTCTACGGCTGGAGGTTTAGGTAAAAAATTTTTAAAAAAAGGACTGCATCGGATTGACAATTCTTAGGGCATTAAATCAATAATTCATCAAGGATTAAAAGCCTGATCAGAACATCCATACTCCAGAGCAATTTACACAGAGCAAAACAGCAGGATGAGCTTTGATTCCTGCGTCACTACAAGCAACCTGTAATAAATGGTCTAATGCTAAAAGACACAGTGACAGTGTTCCTGGAAGAGAGGAGAGAAGAAAGCACCACAACAAGAGGTAACAAGAGAGATGGGGGGGGGCACTTTTTATAGACCTATTAAAAGTATTTCATTCAGTCGATCATGTGATGTTATTGGAAAAACTATGCTCAATTGGAGTAGATGAACAGTCTATTAAATGGTTTTATGACAATCTTTTGGGTAGAACTCAGACAGTAGTTTCAAGTTTCAATAGATTCAAGTCAAGTCCCCCTTAATGTTAGTATAGTACCACATGTGTCCGTTTCTGTAGTTGACACTATTTGATATGCCACTGGCTCCTCTCTTAATCTGGCCATTGCAAATCTACGGTTAGATCTATCTAATCAAACTTGTTTTAAATACTGGCAAAACTAAATGTATGCTATTTTCTAGGACACCTCAGAATATTTAGCCTACTGCTCATATCCAAACCTTTTAGGGTTTTAAAATTAAAACTGTTCCATTTTATAAATACTTAAATAATAATATAATAATAAATACTCTGACTGGATACCAGACTCACGTTAAGACCCACATGAAACACCTATCAAGCAAACTGAAGGTCAAAATTGGATTTTTGTATAGACAAATCATGTTTCTCTGCTGCTGGTCAAAAGACCAATGTACAGTCTACAATCCTGTCTGTGCTTGATTATGGTGATATTGTATATATGCCTCTTGGCTTTTGTATCACAGTATGCCGTGCTTCATCACAGGCTATACATTTCTCCCTCACCATTGCACCTTATATGAAAAGGTGGGATGGCACTCCCTAACAAATAGCAGGAGCATCATCTATAAGGCTGTTTCTGCAAAAACTAAGCTCTCTCGTTACATTTAAATACAGTACTCACAATGTCAGGTCACTGGACATTTTAGAATTAGCTGGACCTCATGGTCACACGGAACTTGGAAAAAGTCGTTATGCTGCACACATATGAATTTATTACTCTTAAATGTAAAAGGTTTTACTTACAAAAAAATATATATCTGCAATCACATTTGTAAATGGTTTTATTACGTGTGTGCATCTGTCCATGCTTAAACTTTACATGCTGTATATGTATTTTTTTGTACACAGGACATCCCAAACTCAATGAGACTGCCTGTTTAAATAAAGGATAAAATAAAACAAAATTAAAATAATGTCTCTAAATGTGTTATACCACAAAATGTCAGCCTTAAAACAGCTTTACATCTTCTCTATTGCACATATTCTATCTGACCATACTGTATGTGTCAGCTACTATATGGTCACGATATTAAACAGGATAGATATTAAATTTCTTTAATCTATTTTTAGACAACCCCTAAGTTAAATTAAGCTTACTTTATTTTCCAAACCCCAAATCATGCTTGCCATTGAGGAGAATGAAAGCTTGGAATGTGTCTGCTTTGTGTTAAAAGTAGCTAAACACTCAGCCAGCTATATTTGTATTCTACACACATAGTCCATAGACACATAAACAGACACACACACACCTTTTGATTGAGAATGGGTGACTGGCCCCCAGGCAGTCTTTTTGCAGTCCACCTGTTCACAAAATTTCTAGTTGGCTAGACTCAAGCATTGGAGTTATACATTTCATTGTATTTATTGATATATGCATACATGAAAAAGATATATTTATATTGTGATGTAGATTTTTTTTCCTTACACAAGAAGAAAACTGATGAAAATTGAGGTGAAGGGCCTAGAATTAAGAGGGTCAGTGGACAAGTGTAGCCCATGGGCCTTACTTGCCCTTCATCATTGTGGATGCCTGGAAGTCCTCCTTCTATGCCCCATGTAAATGGATTTCACAGATTCATTAGACCTGGCGTCCAAGGTTAATCAGCTCATCATTTGGTAAAGAAAAAATCTTAGAGAGCATCCCCATGCTGAGGGACTTCACTTCATCCTTAGATGCTTAAGAAAGCAGAGAAAATATTGTATGGTTTTACACTTTCAGACAGACATTTAAACCATTTGGAAACAGTTTTCCAAGCCCCTAAATCTAGACTGCAAAATGTTGATGGCAGCTTTAATTTAGTTATCTGATTAGGCTCTGGGGAACACACTAAGTTACAATTATAGAGGGTATGGCTGGAGGCACTGAGTATGACTTTGTTTTGCCACACATTCAGTGTTTATGTGCTGTATAAAGCATCCATTTATTTGTCGCATGTCTAATTCAAGACTGCAGCATATGCACTTTTTCCATTCTTTTACCCCTATTTCTTGTTTATGAGTTTTCTTTCATTAGAGTGGCTTTTTAATTACTGTTCCCTCTCTCTTTATGGCCTTGTTTTTTTCTTCTCTTTTTTATCAAAGTACTTCTTTGATAGTTTTATAAGTTGCACCAGTGGCTGTGTGGTAAGCAGATTAATAGGAGAGTAATGTCATTAAAATGGTAATGTGTAGACTTGGGCGAGATGCTGAAAACAATAATACTCCACTTGATTAATGACACTCTAAAGCATGAGCATGCACAATAAATGTACACACACAGACACACAAACTACTATAGTGGTTTTACTTTTATGAAACAAGCTTTTGATAGCTTTAATTAACTTTATGCACTTATTTTTTTTGATAATCCATACAATACAATACAATTTTCACTAATGTGATGTGTCACACCTGTGTTATATTTTTCACATTTTTGTTCAGTAAATTAAATGGTAAATATATTGCATATATATATATTTTTTTATATAGCCCTTTTATCCAAAGCACTTAACATTTAGACTTCTATGCCCGGAACACACATGCCTGCATGAGCAGCGCTTGTGCAGTGCGGTACCTATTGCTTTTCACATCTGCGCCCATGTTAACAGGTTAGAGCAGTCGCACAGCCTTCGTGACTAGCACAGCTCACGCGCGGCTGCAGTGGCACGTCATCTAGAGTTTCAGCAACTTTTTTTGCGTGACACGCGTAGTTCTCAGCAAAAATAGACAGTGAAATTGATCTGTTGATACTCATATTGACATCACAAAAGATGTCAAAAAGAGAGTGAGAGAGATAGAATATATGTACACACAGACACAATGATACAAACCCAACACAATAGGCCTGGAGATGGCATTATGCAGTGTTGTTGTGGATGTTTTTTTAATGAAATCTGGAGCTGTCTGTCTGCCATATGCATCTCATGGTTTCCAACCACAAAGACACAGAGTGGGTGAAAACAAAACAAAACAAAGACAGAAAGGGAGTACAGAATAAGGAGCTGGGAGAGGTTTTGATGAATAAATAAAAGAAAATTACTGACTTCTAGCCTCGTTTGGTTTTCCACACCATGACACCATGATAGAAACTACAGTTTGAAATAACAAATCTGGCAGAGTAGCCATAATTGGGTAGAAATCTAACATTAGTTTATTGGTAGCAAAGCTGAAAGCTTTACAAACCTTGATAAATAGGCTAAAGGATGAATTATATGTGTTGTTCACAAAAAATCACCTTCTGTGAATTTTGCAGGTGTGACAACATGCTTGCTTGATCAATCATGATCCACAGCACTCCTGGTTACACTTCAAGGTTCCTGGAAATCAGATTCAGTATCTTTTCCTGAGAACAGCCAAACAGGGTAGCATCAATTGTATTCAAAAACATGTTGCCACCCAGAGAAACACTTTTAAAACCCAGCACAGTAGGGCTTATTTAAGTTTTGTCAATAACAATGGCTGTAGTGAACTGTAAAGAAGGAGCAGTATGAAAGCAACAGTTAACATAGAATGCTGCTTCCTGCTGCTGCCACATAACAAGGACTAGCCAACAGAAGCAAACTGTATATGTGTGTGAGTGTTTGTCTTTATGATTCGCTGTGCCTGTGTATCTTCATAGTTGCGGATGGGAAACAGTTGGCAAATGGTCAAATAATGACCAGCAGTGACAGAAACTGAGTATTTGATGGTCTGAATTCATTTTTTCTCTCAGCCTCCCAGCATGCAAACAAGTTTGCACAACCATGCCTGCTTGAAATGACTCTGTAGGAATAAATCTAGCTCCTGGGCTACAGCACTAGATAAAGAACAACACCCTGTGGGTTAAGCCCACACACACATTGATGCGTATGCATGGATGATGGTGCTTTGTATCATTTAATCTAGGCGTACTGGATTTTCAAAATGTACTGTGGTCTTTATACAACACAACCTTCAAAAAAGCAACTGAAAATGAAGTCAAACATGCTCAAACATACATTTTGCATGCATGCATGCACACAAACACACACCTCTGGGCTAGCCTCCAGGAGGGAGTTGAGGCCTCTCAGCCAGAGCGGCGTCAGGGGAACGTAGTCTCTGATCATTTAATAGGCCTGGCCCCTGACAGACAACGCTCGCTTCGTCAGCCTGTCAGGGGGCCAAAGCTGACCCTGCAGAGCCATTCTGGCTCTAGCTGGCTGCGTGCTGAGAGGCTGAGAAAAACAACAAATCCAGAGGCTCAAAGCTTCTGTCTCTGTCACTACTGGTCATTATTTAACAATTCACTAGCAGTTTTCACATCATATCAGCACATAAGCAAACAGTCAGGCACACACTCCCAGTCACAGAAACACATTTAGAGACAGACAGAGAGATAAACCCATTAGATTTCTGCTAGTACTGAATCATTTATTTACACATCTTGTGCAACAGTTCACAACACTCATTGATTGGAGACATAGACACATAAACAAACATGAACAAAGACGTGACACAAATCCTGTGCGCTGGCATTCTGTTACTTTGCACTATACTGCGCCGTGGGCTATAAGTCATGCTGCATTTGAGGCACAACAAAAATAGAATGTGACTAAAAGAAAGCCAAACAATACCAGCCTCCAAACCACAACTGTGCCTGTAGCAAGGGGAAATGACAGCACGTCTGAGCGCTTACACACATGAATGTGAGCAATACCCACACACACAAAACAAACCGTGGCTATAGGGAAAGAAGGGGGTGAGGGGTGGAGGGACTTTGACGCAACATCAGCAAATACACCTCAGCATGCCGAACTAGTTACACATGACCTTGGTTAAAGGTGTGTGCCTGAATGTGTGTGTGAGAACCACACTGATTACATCTGACCTGCATGTGACTGAGATCAGACAGACACCAGTAGCTGACAGTGCATGTGGAACTGTGTGTGCCTGTGCGTGTATGTGCTTGTCTGGTGGGTGTTTTTATGAGAAATCACATATGTAAAGCAGGATGCATGGTTATCGGTTGCTGTATAATAACCAGGTAAAGTTAATATCTGCTCATAGACTTAAGCTATTCTAAATCACAGAACTGAAATGCCATGTAGCAACCTTTAATGTGACCAGATGCTGTCAGCACAAGTCAGCAACATGCACAAGGCTAAAGCCAGGTCATCTCAGACTCATCTTGTTATGCAGCCTTAATTTCTGTCAGAGTAAATGCTTATGATGTTAATGCATGTCTGCACCTTGTCATTGTTAGTGAGGAGAATGGGGGAGCAGGAGACAAGACAGCTACAGAGCAGAACCGGGTTAAAAGAAAATCAGTTTTCTGTTGTTCCAAAAGAATCAAATGCTGAGAGTGGGTTACTGAGCCTTCGGATAGTAGTTTCTATTTCTAGCTCCTGCAGAGTGCAAATGAATATGCCATTACAATAAACATGGACAGGTTAATTCAGAGTTATAAAATATATCTATATAGCTGAAATCAGGTATTGGCAGGTGCATCCCTCTGCTGATGACAGTTGACTGCACTGGCACCGGCAATGTGTTGAAAATGAAACACGGTACAGCTTTCAGAAGCTTCGCCAAGACACACTGGACCAAAGCAGACGTGATAAAAACCCAAACCAATCCAAATGACAATCTGACATACGGGCTGTTCATCTCCTGCTTTGCTAGATCAACACAGATTGGACTAATGTATCACCATAATCCTCACAACACTGAATCCGAACTGCAGCCTCGTCCAACAGCAAAAAATGATCTCTTGCCTGAGTGTCGAAAATTTGATTTCAACTGAGTCAGGTTTGTCTTGGCTTGGTTTGTCCACAGTGAAAGAAACTTGTGGTAACCTGTTGCCATATGAAATCATACTCAGTTTTAATGCCCCACTGCTACAGACGGATTATGCGTGAAAATGCAGGCGC
>NW_023339763.1:13415328-13432470 GCF_004916995.1 Morone saxatilis | reverse complement strand
GGGGGGGGGGGGGGGGGGGTGCTGGCGAAGGATGGTGTGGGTGTATTCATTACAGTGAACTGCAGAAGCAAGTTTCTAATGAATGCTGAGGTGTGTTTTTTTTGTGTGTGTAATGGTGTGTAGGTGTGACTGTGCATGTGCAATAACTGAAGAGCAGAGGGCCACTTAGGGCCACTGCATAATAACAAGGTTTTGTATGGGGCAGAAAACACACACACACACACACACACACACAGATTCAGAGGGGCCCCTCGTTACTCATGCATGACCAGTCTATAATGCACTTCTGCGCTTTCACTCACCGTTGGCAGGACAACAGAATTACCGAGAAAAGGATTTGGGAAGGCAGGATTTGCCAAGACGGTGGGAACAGCCAGATTCCTTCTTACACCACAAAAGATGAAGGAAGAGCAGCTCAACTCTCCCAGTCTCCAATACATACATTCAGAGCAGCAAAAGTATTATCCTTGATTGTATCCTTTCCTGACACAGCAGTGAAAATATTTTTCTACTTGGATTGCATGCTAAACATTTGCACATAAAAAAAGCAGGTTGGAATGAAAACACAAGGGTAAGATAAAGCTATATTTTCAGTATTGAACAAAGAAAATGATGCAAAATTATTGCACCTGCAAGTCATATAGTTTGAGCTGTGTGTGAATGTGTGTGTGTGTGTGTGTGTGTGTAAGGGTGTGCGTGTGTATGCACCCAAATATCTAACTCTCTGGCTGAGCATTGATCGGTCTGGCTCCCTACAAAGAAGATGTGAGCAGACAACTAATGGAAGAGCTAGCCTCAATTAGCCCACTGACTGATGGGAAATGTGATTTCATTTAGTTGTCGGTACAGACACTGTAAACAAGTCATGTTTCCCCTCCAGGAGACAGAGCAAAAACAAAACAGACACACACACATAGACACACAGAGGAAGAGCAGGGGATTTGAGATTCCTTGCAGCTGTTCAGTAGCTTACAATATGTACATCATTGTCTGTCGTGAAAGTTTTATGCAGTCTCATTATGTTAAATGTGTCTGTGTCACCTGTGGCATGAAGTCCAATGAGGCACACAATAGCACACTAAGTGCCACTCTGTTAAATTAATGGCATCGTTTTCATCCCAATACAATTGAAAGTGGAAAATAGTGAGACCTCTTTTTGTTGTCCACCTCAATTTTTTGTTCTTGCTAGCACATCCTGCAGATTTAATTAACACCAGCAGGAAAGAAACCTCCTCAGAATGTGTGACCGAGTCTTGTTAAAATCCAAATTAACATGGCTGTTAAGAGTCGGATAATTTTGTGTCCTGTGCAGTGTCCCTGTTCAATGTGCTTTTTTATCATTAAGTGGCCTTTACAGTCAACAGTCAAAAGCCCAAAATACTCCAGCTTTACCAGCTTCAAAATTTACACAATGCTTACACATTAAGGCATCAATAATTGCCAATTATATAATGAACATTATTCTCAAATGGACATTCTATATTGTATTTTTACTTTTGGCACTTTAAGTATATTTTGATGCCAATACTTTTATGCTTTAACTTAAGTAAACATTTGAATGCAGGAGTATTTTTAAACTGGGTTATTGCTTCCTTTACTTCAGTACAATATCTGAGTACTTCTTTCTGCTCTGCTAGGTGGTACGGAGGTGGAACACCCAGCCCTTGTTTAGCCATTTTATATGTTTTTTTGTTCGTCTACATTTAAGGCCATTCAATTTTTGACTGTCACCAGTCTTATATTACAACAAATAAGCAACGCTTTGCCCTAAGTTTAAATGTTTTATTCATAGTTTTCAATCACGTAAATGATACGGAGCCCTGGAGGGCAAAACAATGTTCCAATATGGCAATCTACACTGGACATTCCGTAGAACTGCAAAAGAGACATGTGAATTATCCATTTATTTCAATCCATGAATATTTATATATTATTATTATCACTTCTCGAAAGAAGAAAAAAAAAGATATGTGAACAAACTGCATTTTTGGGCACTTGTGATCCATATACATCACCCGCTGCAGTATTTAAATCACTGAAAACAGTCCCTGCCAGAGCTCCAGTTTGGTGATTTTGACATCTCTCTTCCTCAACCCTTCCCCTTACACTGCCACCAGAATGAAAGCATACAAAAGTACAGACTAGGAATGTCCCGATCCAATCTCAAAGATCTATGTCGATGCCGATCAAGGCATTGTTTTTAACTGATCAGTACCGGCTATATTGAGCTTTATTGATCCGATCTGTTATTTTACGTCAGCAGTCCCACAGCTGTTTTTACTCTCAAAGCTTTCAGACACGGTGCAGCCATCGCCAACTCTCTACGCTGTCTGTCTCTCCAGTCTTAGTGTGTGTGTGAAAGCGAGAGCAGAGGTAGCCCCGCCAGTGGCGAAACTCCGCAGTGGAGGAGAGACAGTGGTAGAGATCCGACACAACCACACTCTACACACCACTGCAAATGCAACAAAAGCCCAGCAAACAAAAAGCCAATAAAAGTAATTTATTAATGTTATCCGCGAAAAAGATCTAGAGATGGCCGAAATAAACAGTCAGCAGAATACAGACAGTTCATTCAGGTAACTGAAGCACCAAACACTGGAGAGAGAAACTCCCTCCAGACAGCGATAAAAACGAGACAGATTACAAAGAAGGTTTTATTCTGTAGAAGCACAACCCAGGCCCTTCTCCTTGTTGGCTAGTGTATCTGATCACCCAACAACTATCCAGCATTTTGGCTAAACAAACTTGGTCTGTATCGAAAATCACTACTTAAGTTAGCTGGTGGGCAGCGGAATAAAGCCTTGTTGTTCCCTCCAAGTGGGCGTTCCATTGACGCCATGTGAAAACTATAAATTGACTTTTTCTGTCTTCTAAATTAAACTGGTATTTTATTTTAATTTGATACAGGCTTAAGTGATTATCTATGGATTGATTTTCAGTATGGAACAAGCGAAGGTTAGCAAAAGTTTCATCCCAGACTGTATTCATGGGTTTTCCACACTGTCTTTTTGTGTGCCAACTATTCATTCTCAATCAATTAGATTTCTCCACACCTTAACCAATCCTCTTGCTTTAACCAGATGTCAGTATTATGTTGCTGTTAACCACCCCCCACCCCCACCTGCATTCATCAATAGGCAGCCCTCAGATTAGGGTACAACTCTACAACTCCAGGTCGCGTTTAACAAGCTCCCCAGGAAATCCCGTTCCAAATCAAATCCATTAACCCTTCAAATGAAGATCAACTAGAGGAAAGGTTGCATCCAAAAGTCACTTTCACATTTCATTCACCACCATGTCTTGACACCATTAGGGAAATTGACAGCATATCCTAAACATTATACAGGACAAGACACTGACGCTGCTTAGGTCAGAAATGATCTAAGCCTTCTGACAGTCGCCGCATATGTCATTTGGATGCACATAACCTTTATGCAGCTGAATTGCCCTATAGCATTGATATAAAGCTAAAGTCTCACTTCATCCGGGAATAGACAGAGCGAGTATAAAGGACACGGAGAATGAAACAAAAAGAACGAAGCCTGCTAGTGTAACAGTTTCATCAGAACAGCCTGGGTGCATTCTGATGGAAACAGAGCACTGTACCAATCGTTCTGAAAAGAGGAAATTATATGTCATGGTCTATAAAGCCGGCACTTTATATATTTTCAGAGACAGTATCCTTGTGGCTTAGATCATTGTACGATGGGTGTAGAACACTCAGTTATGATGACATCACCTCCTTTTAAGCCATTTAGGTTCTCTGCTGTAGCTCTCTGCAGAAGATTAAGCTACTTTAAGGATAGAGTTTCCTAAATTCCATTCACATATTTTGATCAGGAAAGAGAACAAAAATAGAACTGGAGCAACATAATGATATGGCAGACATTTACAGCCGTCAAATGCCATTTTTGTCTCATTAATGCCTTTTTTATATTTTCAAGACTTCCTGTGAACATGACTGCTCCAAAGTGGGGGAATGGATGCAATAATGGCGAGTCACTAATGATCAATTCATGGTGTATCAAGGCTTACTGGGATTAGAATTGTCAGTATGCAGCATCACACAAATGGTGAAGGATTATTTGCTTCATGTATATTATAAAAAAAAGTAATGCAGTATTATATATAGGCCTTTGTTGAAGATTAAAGTCAGATCAACTGATTCACAGATTGTTAAATTTGAAAGTGCTGTATAGAGCTTCACAGGTCCTCTGGTTGCAGATTCATCAATTTAGCATACTACACGTTTTTAAATGGTTATGAAAGTCTAATATGAATACTGATGCCTCTATACGACCTACATTAACAAACGAGGCCGTCCATGAAAAGAAACTGGTTATTTCTGTGTAGTTATTCTCATAATGCCGGCCTTCAGTCAGATTCCTCTTCAAATCAATGAAACAAGACAATAGAACACTACTGCTTTTGTCCACAGGGGCAACAGGAATCAACAAAAAATGAAAGTTTATCGCTTTAATGTGAAAAAGTACAGGAACAAAAGGAAAAAGGACCAGGTGAAAAACAGAAGCAATCAATTTGACTGCAGTCAAATTGGCAAGCTGGGAGGGACATTTCACCACCATGTCACCCCCCAGTCTGATAGCTTTGCATAACTTACAAAGAGGATTCAAAATATTTCTGAACCAGTGAAATTGCATTTTTTGACGCAGTCATCCATCCCCTCTGATTTGTGTATTTTTCTTCCTTCTTTTTTCTTTCTCCCAGGCCAGACACCTCTTTCAACACCTCCTTATTCTGACCCCAGCAACCACAGAACCATCCTCTGCAGTAGTGATGTATCTATCAAAAAACCTTCTTGGACTGACCTCCCAGCACACTCTTAATTTACAAGGGTACGTCATCAACTCCCACTGGTTGTTTCTGTCCAGACATCGCATCTAACAGCCATTCATCTGACGGATAAATGCCTACTGTGCCTCGCTCTTTCTCTGGCCTATTAGTTTCTGGACACAAATCTATGCAGGTTTCATCAAGGAAAATCCGAAACTAGGTATTAATATACCTAATTATACAGTAAGTGCCTTAATAGTAAATGGAAGTCATTGATGTGGCAACCAAGATTAAATGGATATATATTTTACTATTTTTAATGCAATTAAATCACATTCAGTTCAGTTAACTTCACTGCTGCAATTCTAAGTCGAAATTCTCCACGGATATCAGCAAAGCAAAGCAAACTTTACTCACTACCTTGGGGCTGCTGCAGTAAAACTTTAATGTCTGACAAGGACATCAACATAACTGTCTCCAAACTTCTCTGCCTCTTTAATTTGGTCACAGGATCTGCATTGCCATTGGTATGCAGTTTCCACTGCACCGCAAAACTCAGTGGTGCTTGTTAAAACACTTTTCATATCTATGCAAGTGCAATGAATGGTGTCTGACAAGGGCGCTTGTCTGCCAATTGGAGTATTCTCATAAAGGGAGCACCCTGCCAAGATGAAAGCCCCGGGTGACGCTGGAGAGTGAGGTGTCGAGGGTAAGGGAGAAATAAAACATCCAGATAGAAAGGAGAGAGAGCGGAGGAGTGGAAGGACAGACATGAAGAGAAAGGAAAGAGAAAAAACATATGAACCAACCATTTATATTGTGTTCGCTGAGATGCTTCTCAAAGAGAAAAATGAAATGGACCTTATAAAACATCACCTCTTCAGTGTTACTGTTTAACTCTCTGATTGTTTCTACATGCATAATAAATGGTTCAAACTCATGTCTGCATATACCATTTTGCATTTGTGAGATAGTGTGCACAAGTTTAGGTGTTTGAGCACAAGATTGAAGCTATGTCAAGGCTCATTTCCTGAATACCTCATGCATGGCTGCAGTTCTTTTTTTGGCTCTGTTATTTTCTTCCCACCGAACCGTCTTTTATTTCTTTATTTTTTTAATTTTTTTTCTCAAATTCTCCTGGTTTAATCTGTCTCTGCTCTAAATTCCTTACTGTATATATTAGAGGAGCAGATGTGATGTGGGAATTTCTCTGTTCTCCCCCATCCATCCTGTTACCCCACATCCCTCTAATTCTTTCATCCCCCTCACCCTCAACCCATTTATGACACACACACACACACAGAATGTTTTGCTGTTACCCTCATCCCTGTCTCATCTCATCGTATCACAGTGAGGCTTTAAGAGAGCACTGGCACAGCAGTAGCCAGTTACATGTCACTCAGGATCCCAGCCAAGCCACAGACACAATATATACTCACATAACATCTCAAAAACAACCCATCACCTTCCCTTGGTTCATCTTATTCTGTCTTTGTCTGCTTGTGCTTTTTTTCCTCCTACCTTTCTCTTCTCTGTTATCTCTTCTATCAAATGTGGTCTCCTTTGAATGACAAGTACCTACTGTATAACAGGAGAACTGCTAAGACTTCAGGGATTATGCTATTAAGTTTTCTAATCAAGCTGGAAGGGGATGAAAGCGCTGTAAGCAGTTCAAGGAATATTTCTGTTTGGTATACCGTCATACTTTAAAAGGCCTAATTTGATACAAATTAGCAAATAAATGCCTACTTAGTTGCTTTACAAGTACATTCAGCAGTAGTCTGTGGTGTTTCTTGCTCTTTTCTTAAAATAACGACACTTCTGTTTCAAACGGCACCTTACTGTGCATCACTGTGCACAGATGTAATGCACCATAATGTCAGTGATTATGCAGCAATATCTCTTTGTAGACATAATGAACCCAAAAGTGCGAGAAATAAGTGCTGGAATCAGCACATGCCCCCAGTCAAATAGCATGACAGAACCACGTGTTTATGAGAGAAGAGGGCAAGACAGCAATTGATCAATTTAATGATCATCTTTTACTGATAAATTTAATTTTTACTTACAAGTAGAGCAGCATGAAGTAGGACCTAAGTGGACATCAAGGCCTACACTAGCCTTCCAGGAAAATATATCAAAACTGCAGCTTTTTATTAAAGATTGCAGATAAGAAACACATTGTCATCACTATATATTCGCCATAAGAACATGGATAAGAACATGTAGTTTAAATGGTGTAAATTTACTGCTGACAAAAAAACTTATTTCATATTAAAGTCAAATTTGACACAGTTTTGACACAGAGCACTCCCCTCTGTGTTGCAGGGTATCGCATTGCACTGCAATTGTGTATGAATATGAGAATGATACATATCCAACAGAAAATCTCAGATATAGCCAATGTTATTATTTCTGGATTCTGCACTGTTTACACACTACACGTTTTTTAGAATTCAGTTTGGTTGTCCTTTTTAATAAAGGCTATCAGATTCATTAGAAACTCAAAATGCAACTCTGCAGTCATAATGCCTATGAGGGTGAAAGGTGGCTCCGGGATTATGTCACGTGAAGGTCACCTCCACTCAAACAGACTGAACTGGGACCAGCTGTATTGAGGAAGTATTACAGTCAGATACTGGCTTCTTTTATGGTTAGAGGCTCACTTTTAATAAGGTCGGGATTAGGGTGACCAGTGCATTACAACAAGGGCTTAGGATCAGCTCTTAGTCCTGGAGAGTAGGCTACCATTTACCAGCTCAGTGCAACTGTGGTTAACACTGTCCCATTATTACTACCAGGGAGATTTTGGGCCTATCTCTTCAGTAATAGTTCATGTCATATCTTATGTGTGTGTGTGTGTGTGCGTGCGTGTATCGGGAGAAGCGGGCACTGGAAGGTGACCCCTGGTGTGAGGATTTGTGTATGTCAGCTGTTATGATTTAATATTTGCTATGCTGATATCTCAATTCACCATTCTGTTGTCCCCTCTCCTACACATCTCAACTACAGAGTAGCATGATAATGTTGCTCTGAGGGTGCTTCTCAGAGGATTAGCAGAGATTAGCATTAGCTGGTCCATTTGAACTGGATACACATACAGCAGCATTGGCATGTTGGCAAACTGGTCTGGGATAGTAACCATAACATGAATTTGCAAAGGGTGATAAGAAAGTAGCAAGAAAGAGAAATATGCATTTGCAAAAAAGGGAAGTCAAATTAGTTAAAGGAGAATTCAGGTGCATAAATGGCTTTATGAGCAATAAAAAGCTTTTTTCAGAAATTTCCTAAGACTTTTACTTCTGATTCATTTTAATTGTTTGACCTTTTATTCCACATTTTGTGCAGGTCAGTTCGTGTTAAGACAGTCTTTTACTCCTCTTATATGGATATGAAATAGCAAGTATAAATAAGCTGTTACAAGAATGCTACCAGAAGCAATAACAATTTTCTAAAACAATTATGTTGACAAATTCTCCAGTGAAAGAAGCTGTTATTATTGAAATGTCATATAATCCAAAAATAAATGACTGCTGCCAAAAAGCCAGAACATACAGCCAGTCAAAATGAATCCAGCTGTGCTAAGTTCACTTCCCACGTGGGCCATAGATTAACATTTAAAACAATGAAATGCCATAGCAGTAAGGCTCTGACTAGCGGTATGTAATGTAGCAACTGACAGGGCTATACTCTTTAAAACAGTACACAAGCAGAACTGTGAAACCCCACCTCGTGGATTGAAAATGTTTATAAGCACATGAACTCACTGTTGGGTTTTTCTGGATTCTAACTACATGAGAATTTTGACTCACTTCAGCCAGTGGAAGCTTTTGACTTGTGGGTATATGAGAGTGATGCACTGAGTAATTGAGTGCACTGTGAGACAAACACTAATGAGGAAGATAAAGGAGGAATTGAGTTAACTGTGTCTCCCCATTTTTAATGATATGAGAAGAGGAGAGACAGAGAGGGAGTGCAAAGAAAGGCAGACCATTCTGTTTCCCCAAAGAATGCATCTGCTGTATGTCTAACTTGTCTATTTGTTGTTTTTGCAAAGCACAATGCTTGTTCTACCCAACTGGAGCAAAGTGAGAGAAAAGCAAATAGCTTTAAGATAGGCGGTGAAATTACCCATAATTGGACACCATTTAAAAACATAATAACTTCTTTGTTTCCTCAGCAGGAGGTTCGGGGCTGGGGAAGCTTTTTGATTAGAACTGGAGATGAGTTAGCTATAAAACTACTGAGCCAACCCTTAGTCAGATTCATGCAGTGTGTGTGTACATGTGTTAAATCTGTCTGCCAAGATGCAAGAATTAACAATTCTGGAGGAGGATTATTAAAGTCCAGTGTCACACAGACCAGTTGAACATATCTTATCACACAAATTCCCACATGAAGCAGCAGGAACAAGAAAACAGGCTTGTAAAGTCTCAAAGCATCAATGCTAAACACCAACTTACAAAAAATGCAAATGGAGCATGAAAATATGTATTAAAATCCAGCTGGAAACATGCCATAGCATCTTTAACAAAGATGTGTATGTGGTAGCAAATTGTCACCGTTCCACTGAGTAGGATAGTGGAAGTAAGCTCAGGGGTGTGTGCCACTTAGGATGGGGGGAATAATGTTGTGTAGCATATAATGGATTTGCAATGTGGCAAACAGAGACAGATGGTGGAGGGGGCTGTGTTTCTGTGTGCTATGTGTTTGCTAGCTTGGACGCACACACACACACACGCACAGCACAATAAGTGGGGAGAAGAAATCCCTAAGGCACATTATGTATGCTGCCGCTCGCTCACCCAAGCCAAGGGTCTCAGTTCATTTGGTTTTTAACTGTTATAAATTGTCTCACTTGACTCCATCTTCCCTCCCCTCTACAACAGGCCTGGAGCAATCTCTGCAGAGAGAGGCCAGACTCCAAACTTACAACCAATATAAGATTTTAGAATTAGAAACAGGATCCATACTGGTAGAAAGAACTAGGCACAACTGACAGAATGACAGGAGTCATTTGGAGAAATATAATGGCAAGACACACATTAAGGTCAGTGTTTTTACTGTTTACTGTACAGGTTTTATATATGTATACATACAGGTATATATATATATATAGATGGATATAGTTATACACACATATATACTTGTGTGTGTGCATGTCTGTTAACACAGGAATGGGTGTGAAACCTTTTCATTTGGATGAAATTTCACACCTGTAGTTTTCAAAACTAATCAGTTAATTACAGGCTTTAAATATATCTCTAGTTTCACACAGAAACCTGCACACAGAGAGTCTTGCAAAGATACTCCATTTGTTCCTTCTAAAGCCCCACGGTTCTGCACATTACCGCTTGCCTGAAATATAAGAGCTAAAACAACACAGTGGTAAAAAGTGCTTTGATTTACCGTGTGCACCAACCACAATGGAAAGGCCAGTTCAGTTTGAGTTTAAGACAACATCAGTGGATTCTAACTGCATAATAGATGTGTATAGAAATGGTGCTCATGCAAAAGAGTGTCTAATAGCTTTCAAACACCGAATTAAGATGTGGGGGGGACCCTCGAGCTGATGATTAGACAAGGGACTATAAAGTGACTTCTGGCGATAATACGAATACAAAAACACACGCATACACACTCAAGTGCACATACACACAAACACAGGCACACACAGAAAGTCAATTAACATGAACATGTGTCTTTGGGGAATTATATTTCAATTAGCTTTAGCTACTTCTAGACTTCCTTTGAGAGCACAATGCTAAAACAAGTGCCTAGATGTGTATTTGTGGATGTAGTAAATCCTGCTTTTCAATTAGTATCATGACATAACTTCATATTGTTATTGTATAAGTACTAGTTAGGCAATTGAGCACTGTTTTGCATGATATTAAAGAACAATAACATTACATACACATGTAACGACTTGTGCAGATTTCTAATGCAGCTGCATTTTGAAGCTGATTAAAACAAAATTATAGCAATGAAAAATTAACAAGTATGAGTGTCCATTAGTAATGTGTAATAGCCATCAAGAGGAAATGATCACTGTCATTAAAGCTGGATGCAACTCATTTTAGGGATTACTTTATGAAATAGCAGCGGTGATTTGGAATCATGGATTCATTTCCTGTTTATGAACTGACTGGACTTGCCCTTTGATGGACCTCTGGCTATACGGACAATCATGGTGACAAGAGTAGGTACTTTTTGGGATGTTCCTACCAAAATTGTAGGGCCAGGAGAGAGCGGCCGTCTCTCTCCCTTCCCTGTCCTTTTTTTTTTTTTGCTCTACCTCCAACCTTTTGAAACATATTCCCAGTGAATTTACTCTTCCTGTCAACTATGATTTGACTGAAAAATGTGTGTGTGTGTGTGTGTGTGTGTGTGTGTAGACAGAGGAAGTTATCTCTGAATCTGGGTCATAAATACACAGCAGAAATAAAGTAAAATGCCACAATTTCTAAGCTTCAGTCTATGTTTAGTCCAGCAAAAGTAGCCCCTGAAAACACAACATTTGTCTGCAGTGTTCTCATTGCGGTGTCTTTACACCTCTGTTTTTTTGTGCATGTGTATTTGTGTGGGTGTGTATGCTTTTGCTGTACACACACAATATGGCTCTGTGTGTAAGAGTGTTTCTGTACACAATATGGGCTTACTTTGCTTTGGCTGAATTCATTTCTGTCAAGAACAGACACAGAGTCCCCAAACAATATCATAGTTGGGGCAGGGGAGCTGAGGGAGTAGGCAGAGTCACTGCTGTCCATATCTTTATCTCTGTTGAAGAAAATGATTACTGTAACATGTACTACCAAGTCTCCAGACTCTGGCCCTTGGGGAATTATATGAAAAGAAGCTGTCAGATGAAAGGCCACATAACATAAAAAGAACATTATCTTGGCTAAGAGTTGTTAAGAGGGGGGACAATACATGAACTTGTAGAGCACATTAGGTTCTGAAAGTGCATGGTAAATCAACCCACTTCATTTGTTTGTTGTTTGCTTATAGTAGGCTATGCAAGGCGGGAACTGAAGTAATTATCTTGTCTTTTCTTTAATTTCTAATTTTCCTCAGTTTGAACCTTCTTTTACCCTTTCCTGGTTTGAGTAAAAGATTACAGCACCCTCTGCATGGAGAGTTTTAATCCAAAAAGGTGATTGTGTTTGTCTCTCTTTATTCCAGAGTGTTTGAGATTAGTGACACATGGCTTGTCAAAGACTGGAGCCTCAGATTAGCCACTTGCTAATCCTTTGGAATTCAATGCTAATACAGACATCACTAATGCATGCACGGGTACACACAGACCGACACACACTCGCACCCAATAACACAATCTATGTCTTTCCCGATTAATTAGATTATATTTAATTGTTGAAGTCTGGCTTAAACCAAAGAAGCCAAACATCCTAGATGTTTGCTTGTCAATCAAGACGTAGAGGATAAATTGACCAAAATACTAAGAAGTTACTCTATGAGAATGATGCATCATATCAAATCAGTGCCATAGTTTTGACCACTTCTAAAAAAAATCAACACCTTATGCAACCTCCAGCATCCTTTTGGAACTGTAATGGTGTTTTATTTGGTTCTGCAGATAAGATGTGCTTTGACTGCAACATTACGATTTATTATTACATAAGTCCCACATCGATAAATGCACATTAGTTCATACTCTGACATAAATAGCTACATGTTCACTTTGTAGAAAAGCGCAGTCAGCTGGTATGTTAGTTGAGCTTGCATGCTTCTTGCACCTACTGGGAGGTCTATTTTGGGTGCAAACTTGCTGTCTGCTGCTGCTGCTGTTGCAGCGAATCCACCTGTGGGTTTGCATTCTCACTGTTCTCCATGGGAGGCTGCATTTGATCTCTCCCTTCTCTCGCTTTGGGCTGGCTTTAAATGACACCCTGCCTAAGAAACGCAGCCTTGATGCCAAAATGAGAATCAGGATTCAGGACCAGGAAGCCATTAGCACACAGCATCATTGGCTAAAATAATTTGCTATTTATTCGAATTAAACTTATAATTATATTATATTATTCTTATAAATGTGACACGCTTTTGAATTTAAGCCTGACAACATAATTATAGATGTTTTTTTTATTGTATGCTTTAAATGTGCAGTGATTAACACAACCACCCGTGATGGTGCGTCATTGCCCCCCCACTGCCAATTATTCTAGAGTATTTATTCTATTTTCAGTAAACTGAATGTCTGCTTTAAAGCTCAGGGGGTGTGTGCGTGCGTGTGTCAATACAATTGGGTGAGCCTCCTCCAAAACCTCCGAAGCTGATATACCTTAAGGTCCTATTCTCAGAAGACATCATATCAGTGTGTTCAGGCTCAGATCAGATTTGGCAGATGTTGTCTGAGGTTGCATAGATGACAAAGAAAGAGTAGTCCTATAATATTAATTTTAGCTGTTTTTTATGTTTTGAAGGGAATATGGGCTTGGTAAAATATTTCTCACTTTTCCATATATTATGACAGTATAATAAAACAATGATGCCTCATCTGGCTGGCATTGCAGTCTGTGCTGCGTCATTCGGTGTGGGTGCATCCTATTTTGCAGGCTCATAAAAGCCTTGGGGATTTTCACAGGCTTAGCTATTGGTTTGTGCTCTGTGCATCGGAGTACATTAGCATTAAGCTCAAAACTTGTTAACTCTCTGCTAGGTTCCATTTTTACCACCTGTGACTACATGTGTATTCATCTTAACAATGACCTGCCGTCTCTTCATATCTTCTTTTATCCCTATGTCTAAACACAAGGCAAAACCTGCTCCAAATGCACTCGTTTACTATTATGAGAAAGAGTTGGAACAGGTGGCAGGTTCACTGCAAGTGTTTCTGGAGCTGTTTTTGGAGAGGCACATTTCCTGCTCTGCCATGAGGAGCGTGTAAGCTCCGAATCCTACCACGTTCCCCTCCAGCCTCCTCCTCCTTTCTGTTTTAACTTTTTTAACACCTGGACTAACAAAAGACTGGCTTTGATCATGGGAAATCCCTTGGCAGAGCAGCAATGAATCCACAGTGGAGCTCCGTGTGTGTATGTGTGTGTGTCTGTCTGATGCACATTGAGCCAGTGCTGCTCTACTGAGGATTCTCAGCATTGAAGCTTCATGGCATCGGTATAAGGTACAGAGCACCTCACATGTTCTACCCGTCAAAGCATGGCCGTGAAAATGAACAGGCTTGCAAACACACAGAAGTAGGAGGGAGAGTGCAAGTGAGCAAGAAAGAGAGAACATCTTGTTTCTCCTGTGTAATCAGTGGCTCTGCAAACACACACACAAGGCCGCTTGTTATCAGAAGCTTTCCCACGCTGTTGTGGTACAAAGCTCCACACCAGGATGGGAGGATGAAGCGAGGGAGGAATGGACGGAAATGCAGAGGGATGGAGGGTCAGCCTTCAGCAGCTTAGACTCGCTGCGGGGATAAACACATCCCTCAGCGGGGGTTTGTATTTAGGCTAGCAAGATCAGAGTTCAAAACAGACAGACTACCAGGCAGGCAGAGCGACAGGAAACAGACAGCGCAGTGGAGATAAACAGGCATTCAAACAGCAAACAACAACCAGCTCACACATCACACACTTTAGCAGAGGAGATTGCACATTCCTCCTCCACACCTCTCCTCCCACATTACTCTTACATCAACTCCTCTATTCTAGAACATCTCCCTCTTTCTCTGATGCTCTCTGCCTCTATCTCCCCTCGCCTGCCGCTCAGCCCCAAGCTCTTACGTAAGAGGCCCTATTTGCATAACAGGCTGTTTTCTCTGGCTCCGGCACGGGCACATGAGACACACTGGATAATATGTTAACAACTCGGGCTGTTGGTAAACAACAACCTCCATCACAACACTTCACATTCACACTATATACCGAGCAGGTCTTGTCGGTGACAGAAATGCAGTATCTCTGGATGTCTTGATGCCAGCAGGCAGCGGGCCAGAGGGGCTGAAACAGCTGTCATTTACGGAGTGCACGGATATGGCTTCAGCTAGATAGACTTCATTCAGGAGGAGGCTGACCTGCCTGCTGTGTGGAACCTATACAATAATAGGTCTTGCACTGAGAGATGACTGTTCAAATCAAGCAGCCCTAGCATTATCCTCTTCAGGGTTAGGGAGAGAGAGGAAGAGAGAGAAAGAGACTGATGCGTGAGTGTGTGTGTGTGTGTGTGTTGAGGGAAATGATCCTGACATGAGCTCCGCTGTTGCTGGCATGGTTATTTTGTTGCTCAGGCCTCTTTAAACATAAGCTATACAAACAGGGCACACGTTGGCAAGAATATATGCAAATACACACACAAGCATGCATGCACACACACAACGCAAACTCATAATGAGTGTGCCGCCCTTAGGAGAATAAAGAGGAAAAAGGAAGGCTGGGGAACGTCAATAAATGCAGCAGTGCGAGCTGTCAGATACACCAGATACCCTAAGATACCTCATTACATACCAATTCATTAAGTCAAGAATGGCCTTAATCATGTCTGGTTATTAAGGAAGGACTGCTCTCTCTCTCTCTCTCTCTCTCATATGCGCACACACACGCACTTCAAAGAGACAACAACAAATGATCAAGGGAATCAGGCACAAATGATCTCTCATTTGGGATTTCTCGTTCACTCGTGTGGAAAACAGCGATTAAAGTCAAGGCTTTCATGTTAATACATTTGTTTTCCAGTGCCTTAAATACATCTTGATATGATTTTAGGGGGATAAAGTGGACTTTATATCACAAAACTGAAGCTCAGTGTGGCATATGCGGCCCTGCTGTTAGACTGACAGTTGTTTCTGAGTAAATCCATCACCCTCCTGCCACTGTTGCACACAGCGTGAGTGTACCAGTCCAGAAAATCAGAAAGAGTTGTTCCCTCTTTAACTTCTCACATAAATGGTGAATTTTGTTATACTTGCTTGGATGCCATCCAGTACGTCTTTTTCTACACTGTGTTGTACTGAGAAATGACCACATTAAAATACCACTGGGTTGTGCTCATGCTACTTCTTACCAGATTTGTTAAAAGTGGAAATATTCTGAAAGAATAATTATTCCACACAGCTAAAAAGAAGTGCTGAAGCAGCTTCTGTGTCAAGTATGCCATGTATTTTTAAAATTGGATCCTGATATGAACCCAAATGGTGGTCAAATTCCAATTTTAGGTATAATAAATCGTACTTAATCCACTGATCATAACCATCAAGTGACTGTACTGACAAGCCCAGAACTTTTTGTCTGTTCTATGCTGCATTGGACCAAATCCTACTCTGTTGTTACACTGTTATACATGTATCTATTTAAGACACTATACAATAGAAATGTAAGGATAAATAAATCTAAAAAGTTCTACACGGTGGCACTGTTTCTCAAGCTTTTATTCCCATTTTCATTTCATTTAATGAGATTTTACTGTTATTTATCTCTTCTAGTTCTACTTTAATGCGTGCCTATAAAATGCACTGAGCCGTCTCACAAACAGGCACGCGCAATTGACTGTGACCTTGACCCCCAATGTCACCTTCTGGTGTTTACAGTCAAGTGATCTGTGGCCTAAACATCACGCAGCTTTTCATCGTGTAATCATCACAAATAGTCTCCAGATCGGAATAATATTTACATTCAGTCGAGTTCAGCCGTCGCCAAATTGATATCCATCTTGGAAAATAGAAATCACTGGCACAGTGCAGTAAATGTCGGTTTTATGAGGCTTAATCTGACCTTAACATTCTCAGCTATCATACCGGAAAATTAACTTTTAAGAATTTAAGGAGAAACAAGTCCCATCAGGCCTGTTTCTACAACTCGCTCGAGGTTCTTGACAATTGCCTTCTTTAAAAACAGTACGTGCGTACTAGTCACACACGCCACACCTGTGCAGAAGAAACACAAGTCAAAATCATGAAAGAAAACAATAAAAGAACAAATCAAAATGCCCTGCATGTCTGTAAGCGTCTAAAGCTGCTGTAATCAGCAGCATCGAGCAGTTCGGTGCGTAAAAACGCTGCCAGTGTCTCCGTGACTCATCCAAGTGCTGCAAGTCAAAACAGCCGCGGGAGTTGGTTACTTCACGGTGAGGTGTGTCTGCCTAGCGGGCGCACGAGGTTGTATAGACGCAGGAGGCGCACTAGTCTGCATGGTGCTGAGGTCGTGTCCTGACCATGCAATTATGACAATAGGATTCCTCTCATTCCTGGACATTAACATCCAAGAGTGATCCCGAACGTTACAGGACAAGCTCTCTCTGTCTCTCGCCTTTAGTTGTCTCACATCACGCACGCACGGACACACATGTACACGAGAATGAGAAACCCTGTGAGGGAGAGAGAGAGAGAGA
>NW_023339763.1:13415097-13415222 GCF_004916995.1 Morone saxatilis | reverse complement strand
GAGAGAGAGAGGAAGAGAGAGAGCCCAGCATTTTTCCGCCAAGACCCGCGTGTGACCGAGTGTTCTCTACCCTGCCCCGCTGTTGGCCTGTAACATGATGCGCGCGTAAACACACACACACACAC
>NW_023339763.1:13397991-13414997 GCF_004916995.1 Morone saxatilis | reverse complement strand
ATCAAATGACTCTTGAGATTCATCCTGTCTTCCTCTCTTTCTTGCTCTTGCCTTCAGCGCTAACTTCTCCTCGCCGTCTCTCCCCACTGGACCTCGAACCGGACCGGACGGCTTTGTCAGCTATCCAGGTGGACTTGGGAGTGCGTCTTTTGTGCGTCTCTTGGAAAAATGAAAAGGGGGGTTTATCACAACCGACTTCGCGAAATGTTCCTTAAAAAAACAATATTCTGGGTATTTTCAGGGATGCGCCAGCGTTAAGGTACAGGCTCAGTTTACGGGACTCTGCACAAACAGCAGTGAACCTCAGGGACTAACAACAGTCGTCCTCCGGTAACAGAGTAAATGCTGTCGCTGCCGTACTACTGTCTGCCCTGGTCTCGGTCTGCTGTGGCGCACAATCCACAGCGCAGCGAACACGAGTGGATTGTTTGAGTCCCGCCCCCACAGCTTTGACGGACATGAAAGGTGGACCAATCACGAAGACCCGAGGCTAAGCGAAGTGGGGGGAGCGAGGCATGGAGGGGGGTCAGCGTGTGAGACACACTGCAAAAAATATCAATTTCAGCTAGTTTAGAGACTTAGACTGAGCGTTCAAGAGTCTCAACAGCAAAAAGACCAATGGAGATTAGTTCATCTCCCTTTTCCGGAAAAAAAGGTCAAATCTTGTCGGAAACAATAGCAGAAATATTGGAATATTTCTAATGTGAGCTATTTTAGAAATTCATTTTATTTCCCCTCAGTGAAATAACTTTTAATTATTATTTATTTATTTTTGCACAATAAAAATAAATCAATGTAAAACATATAAAATGGGCCTACATCATTAAACACACACACTTAAACATAATATACACAAAAATAAAACCTGTGGAGAGGTCGAAAGCTGAAAAGGACTGCACAAATAGCTCTCTGAAAAACTCAAAGCATAAGAAATAAAAGACAGTCTTTATAAATAACAATTTTGCTGCAGAAAAAAAACCTAAAGAATAGTTTGTTTTTTTTTCTGCAGCAAAGAGGTGTGAGTTGCAGTCAATGTGGAAGCCTGATGTAATTTATCTGAGTCAGACACTGCAAAACTTGGGGCATTCTTTGCGCGATTCTCGATTTCAGTGCATGGAATATGGTATCAAATGCATTGCTTCCAGGATGCTGCTTTCTCAAATGGACTTGACTATGATTATTGTCAGCCAGATCAGGGTACAAGCTGAGAGACATTCTGGTCATTTTTTGCAGCATACGCATAGAATGCGCTCAGAATTCAAAACAGAGAGATAGAGAGCATGCAAATATGCTCCTGGGTGTGAGCTGTTTCTCTACATGAACTGAGTAACTTATATGTTTCCTTGCTTTCCTCTCTGTTGACAGTGACGCTTCAAGTTAGAGGGCTGTGAAGTATTAAGGTTGACAACTGCCAGAGCTTTGAAGATTGTCTTGCAGAGGACAATCAGAGGGGTGGAGAGGTCAGGTGGGATGCGATGGGACAAGTCGATGTAGAGGTGCAGGAGATGGAAGTGGTCTACAGCCCTTTTGTTAAAAAGAAAAATATAAATAAAAAAGACTGAAATATAGAGAGAAAGAGCAGGTTCCACAATACAAGGGAATTGAAGGGACAGCAGTTGAGGAAGAGAGGTGTACAGTCCATGTCTACTCTGTATGTTCAGAAACTAAGAAGCGAGGTGGGCTATGGAATATGTTACTTTGTGACCACTATGCCTGCAGCAGCAAACACAGAAATGAATTAGGATAGGATAATTTGTTCCAGGAGGCTAAAAACTGCTTTGTTATGCTACATGAACATAAGAAGAAGAAGGGGATTATAATGAGCGAGTCCTTTGTAAAATCTGACATGACAACACTTTGTGCATATGACCACTTGGCTTAATGGCCTTTGTAAAACCATCAAAAAGAATATAATAGAGTCACATACTGTAGCAGAGCTCATGGAACTGCTTTGAACTATGTAATTACTGTATGTATTTGAATGTAAGGCTTCCTAAGATTAATCTCAGGAGGGACATCAAAAACTCCACAATCAGAGGCGTTATGAATTAATAAGGTGTTGGTAACATGTTAGCATAGTGTGACTAGTGTGATTGAAAAGTGAATTTAGTTCTTAGATCTATGAAATGTTTTATGTAATAAAATCCGTTTGGTAATCACATACTGCATCACAGTATGTCTAATCTTTCACGTTTGTTTTCTATGGCAAAGCCACAGGGTCTCTCCCTTAGATTGCATCTTTAGCTTGATTATAAGATGGCTTTTAAAACACCCTATGCATTATTTATAAAATTAGCATTGCTTATTTGAAGTTTCCTACCTATGCTAATAACAACCCAACATCATTTCAATCACACAACTGAAGCTGCTTAGAAGAGATGGTCCTCCACCAGACACCACAGAGAAAGTATATACTGGAAAAGCTGTTTGTAACATCACCATTTTCTCTTTACTTTTTCAGTTAATTTAAATTTAAATTTAAATTTAAAGACTGTTTTTTTTTTAAGTTTGAGTAGAAATTGCTCTGATTTGAAAATGATGACCTGGCGAAAGATTCAGGTTCAGAACAAGTTCATTTCATTCAGCATTACTCATAACTTGCTGCGACTTTATTGAGTTCTTTTTTCTAAAGGTACTTTCAGAAACAGATCCTGTTTTTTGTCTCATACAAACACACTGTCCTGTACACGCACGGTGGAGTTCTGTTTTTCCCGTAAAAGATTTCAATCCGTTTTTGCGAGACATTCTATAAATAAACTTGACTTGACTTGGCCTGCTGATCTCATTTTGGGCCAATCCACTTTAAGAGGGGGGTGCTGCACACCTTGTAATGGCTCATTTCACACTCCCAAAATTGGTGTGTGCCATCACTAGAGGCATAGCAAGGAACCACGGGCTCTTCTCTAAAAAGCGTTTGGATCCAGGAGAGAGGCCAGTCAGCGAACTGATAGAAACAGCACATTCAAGTTTTCCGCCTCACCTGGGATTGTCCGGGTGCTCCAGATGGCAGATAGACCAGTCTCTCTCTTCCTCTGTCTCTCTGTCACACACACATGCACATACACACATGCAGCCACTAATGCACAGCCTCCTCTCAGAGTTTCAAGTAACCACCACCTGCTCCTGGCTGAGACCATTGTTCACTGGTCCACCTAATGTAGGCTGACACATGTCGCCAAGCTGAGGGCCGAGCACTTTGGCTTGGATGGAACAAGGCAGGGCGTGTGTGTGTTTACCTACTTTGTCAATTCTGTACAAAGCTAATCATAATAACAAATTATAAATAGATACTAATTCAATTTGAAAATATAATAAGAAAAATAAAACAACAATCAAAGCGGGGATCACACAGGCCTGCTATGAATGCTTTTTAAAACTTAATATTTCATATTTGCATCAGAAACTGAGAATTCTATTATTTCTTAGTATTTATTTATTTATGTTTATTAATCATGCTCAAACTCAGCTTCCAAAACTGTAAAGATTTGTTCATTTACAGATGAATCATGAAATCAGATTCATATTTTAATCACAGAAGCCAATACCCACCACAGTAAACTGAAGATGTAGTACAATATGGAGATGCAACTGAAGAAAATACTGTTTTGAATATTGAATATTACACATTATGTCTTCTTCACACTTTTCTTGGACTAATGACATCTGCGAACAACATACAGTTTAGAAGTTTGTGGTGTGACATCTGGAAGTGTGTGGGTGTTATTGCCAGGATTTAGAGAGGCTGGAGCACTCTGTTTTCTGCAGCACTTTTCTGCCATCCATTTTTCATTTTCCTGTTGCCTGCTTTTGACTATCTTTTTTCAAGCAAAAAGCATCACCTGGTAGATGAGTTCACCGTGATCTGGAACAGCTTATAAGCATGAAATGAAAACTGATTTCAAATCACAGTTGTTTAAGGACTGCTGGAGCTCATAACATTATGTGTGATAACATTGCTTTCAGCAGTTAGTTAAATTATCCATGTATGTGCATTTAATGTCAACACACCTACCGTGCCATCACCATGCCAAAACTGGAAAATGTGATACATTCAGTTCAGACAGAGAAGGAAAAAGCAAAGCTGTGAGGAAGAAAATGGTATGTAGCTAATACAGCGCAGCAGTAACTGAAAAAGCTTCACAGCCCAGTAGCTGCTATCCAGAATGGATGTATAACTTCCACTATGACACAGGCAGCTTCTCTTGCAGACACCTGAGTGTTTTTCTCCCACTGTGCCTGCAGTATAAATGACCTTTCCCTCAAAATTTGGCAACCATGAAGTGCCACAGAGACCAGAGCCATTGCAGGTTGCCACACCACAAGGGGAAACTGTCCGCCAAATGCAACCAGATCCAAAGCTCAGCAGCAGTGCTGAGATTAGAGTGGCACACCAATTGTTTCAGTACCACTCACTCGGAAAGTGTTCACTCTGAATACAAAGACAGTGGGGACTGCCCTCTTGTTAATGAGAATGGCAGAATTCCACATCCTTTCAGAGGTGTAAAAGACTGTGTAGACGCATCTTCTAGATAACATTCACTCTCTCCCACTTGGACTCTAAAAACATGTATGTGCCTGTACTTGTAGAGAGCACGTTTTTGTGATCTTGTAATTCTCTAGAATTAGATGTTGAAATAAACATGACTAATGTAACAGGTTGCATATATAAAGCAGGTGGTTATGACAGAATATATGTAATATATATACACATACAGTATGCATAGATTTGTGTTCGAATGATGATATATACATGTTAAAAAACTGTGTATTTAAACAATGAGAATAAACAATTTACAGGTACAGTGGATGGATTTATAGACTAGCCTGTGGGTAGAGACTGTTCTTGTATTCGTTCATTTTGGTGTACAATACTCTGTAGCACCTACCAGAGTACCAGAGTGACTCTGGACATGTATAAGTCCTGAATTGAGGGCAGGCTGGCACCTTCTCTGCAGTCCTGACTGTCCGTTGTAGTCTGTTCCCGTTCTGTTTGTTAGCAGATCCAAACCAGACAGTGATGGATGTTTTACCTTGTGTTGTCCTCGGCATTTAGTCAGTTAGTTTTTGACCAAAATTCTGTGGTCAGAAAATCAGCCTCATGTGGTTGTTGTGGTAATGGTCGACATGTGTTTTTAAGTAACTACAATAGCTGCAACACCAGTATAAAAGGCCACTTAGGCCATGCATCTTATTTGCTCATGCATACAGAATCATATTCATACATGCAGTACAACACTATACTCACCACTATACTGTCCCGCACACTCTCCTATACATAAACTATACTCTCTTAACCTTGACATTAGTCATACACTATTGTTATACGTAACACACACAATTATGTGAAACCGATGAAACCGAGAATGACAGTGGTCGATCGAGAATAGAAGTGAGTCAAAGATAATAATGGTTCCTTTAAAGGAAAATTACTGAAAGTTTGACTGAAATTGGTATACCAGTAGTATAAAAATAGTTGAAAAACGAAAAACGAAAAACAAAATACAATTTCCTAAGCTGAAAGTCTCAAACATTATGAGTACTGTGTTCCAACGAAATTTGCTCACCAGGTGCACACATTGAAAAATATTTTAACAAGCTTTTGCAATGATTGTACACAGTAAAAATTATTTCTGGGTCAAAGCATATCATGTCAACTGTGGCCACTACACTAAATCACCACACAGCATGCCACTGTACTAAGGGGTTTCCCTTGTGTTGGTTAATTTACAGTAAATGCTCTGTGTAACCCAAACTACTGAGCAGGTATGGGATTTGTTTGAAAGATTGCTGCAAGCCCACCAGCAGCTGATCATTTAAACATCCCTCATCCCCTCTTCCCTCTTTCTTATAAACAATATCATTATTTCTCATACCCACCACTGTTCTGCCTCACATAGAACTCTATATACTCACTAATACTACTTTTCCATTACAAGGGAAACCCAGCTGAACTAATGGATAATATTTAACACAGTCTAAAAAACCAATAAATAAAACATTTTAGAATTATGTTCTTTGATGCTTATTTTCTTGTAGGATCAGAATAATGACCGTGCTACTTGTAGATCACGCTGAAGTATGACCTGCATGAAAGACAGTGTGTGTGTGTGTGTGTGGGTACCAATTTGATACATAAATTTGAACTTAAAAGGTCAGAATCCTCTTCCTGTATGTGTTGTTGCCTGTGAAATGTCACATTATGTCTTGCTGGTGGTTCAACATAGCTTGTGTGCCACAGTGATTTCAGAGAAAACCACTCTACCAGCACCAATCTTTTTTTTTTTTGTATATTCAAACTGGATTGCAGAGGTGACCTGTGTTGGCCAACTTGTTGCATGTGATAACAAATTCAAACATAACATACGTGATTCCGTTATATATATCGTGTTAGGGACTTAGAACAGGAACTATTACCAGACTGCCCGCAGTTCTAACTTAAGACTAGAGTGTTTCTCTGTGCTTTTTCATCTTATTATTACTGAACATCTGAAACTGGAGAGAACTTTTGCTACAGTTTAGTTCCTTTTCTGTGAGCAAAGGAATAGTGAGACTGAGTTTCATTTGTTTACACAGAATTAGCAATGAAGGGCAAAGCCTGACATGTCTATTAGACAACGCTTGAGTCCAGCCTGTATTCTTGTTTTGGTTTCTGCCTCTGTCTGTCTTTTTATGTGTTATTTTTCTGCCTGCCTAAATGCCTGTCTATGTGCTTGGACACAATACATCATTTGATTCAGTCAGATCCAGCACTGGTCTGGTGGGAAGTGGTCAGAGCCGAATTCACCAACTGTTTCCTGGCAGTCGGGGATACATTATTAGCCAGTCCATTTAAGTTACATTTCCGTGTTTGATTGCCATATTCAGCTAAGCAGCACCACTGATGCCAAATCAGTGGGAGTAAAGCTAAGATCAAGTGCTAAAAAGAGGCTCCTGATGCTTCAATTTTCCAACCACACTCTGTGATGATGGCAGAAAAAACTGATTAAGGCGGCTGAAAGAGGAAATTCTGAATGTAATATGATGAATAGTTATAGTATTTATATGAAATAAATGAATAGAAATGGTTCTTTGGTGCATTGTCTATCGCAAAAAAAAGGAGAAGATAATTTACCCAGTAGACATGTGCAGGATTCATGAGCAATTACGGACTTAAAACTGAAGAACCATATGAATTGCTACTGAGGCCACATAAAGACTTTGTTTACATTTGTAATATAATTTTAAAAATAGAGCATACATCAAATACTTCTGAAATAAAGTTATAAATATAGTTATTAATACTGAAATATTTAGCTCATTGAGGCCTTTTTTTATCTCGGAGACCACAGCCACACAAACACACACAAACTTACACAAATACAAACACACACACACACAGTAACATGCTCCATCATTTGTCATTTATTTGTAATATGAGTGTGACTGTCCACAGCTGAGGTATCTAGTTGGGCCAGAGACCTCTCAGTCAAGCAGAACCACACAAATGCCATGTGCACGCAAACATGCAGGCAAGTAATATACACACATGAACATACACAGAGCCCAAATGTAGACTGAAACCCAACAGACCAGAACTTGCACAGATTTTGGGATGATTCAGTGGAGAGGTTGGCCCTCAGCACACGCAGACCCACACATGCACGCTCTCTCTCTTACTCACTAGCTCTAGCCTCTAGGTAAGGGAAGGCTCACGAAATTGAGTTCACGGTGGTCGCTTAGCAATGTTGAGCAGAGGGTGTGCTATCAGGCCAAATTGTTCCGGTTCCTCTTGGCTCCCCTCAATTCCGTTTGAGTGTTCAGGGGTGGAACGACGGCACAGTGATCTGGCGGCACTGACATTTAGAAAGGAGGAAGGGGAAAATAAAAGGCAGAAAGTGAGAATTTATCAGCTCTTCACATAAAAGAAGCTGTAACACAGACAAAGAGAAACATAGCAGATCTTTCCTCTTTAATGAAAATGAATCGGAATTTGTTTTATTTCACAAGAGCACTTCTGCTTCTTTTTTTCCACTCAATCTTCATTAAAAATTGTATTTTTATAGGACTTTTCTTACAAAGTTACAAAGTGCTTTACAACAACAGTGAAACAGTGAAATGTTTATGAAACAACAAATGTTGTATGTTACGATGTGTCTTCAGTCTAAAACTTTGGAACACAGCTTGGCCACATGCGGATGCACACTCGCATACAAATGCTCACACAGTTTCAAAGCCCAAGGGTGTATGTAACTAATTAGCAGATACCACTTTCCAAACCTCACTCTCAGCACTTTTCTACCATTTTCTTGTTTTAATTCATTTGATCTTACGGCTACAGAGGTAAGTGTAGGAAAATGGGTAATTTGGCACCTCATCTATTCCTACTTCATCTCATAGTAAGGATAAAAAAATACAGGCACAGTTAGATTTTTCAGCTTGTGGGTGCAAAGCTGGGAGTACAATCTGCTAAATTCTTGGCTAAATTTACAGTCTTGTCTAAATTACCTCTCGCTCTCAAATGTCACCTTCATACACTCTGCCAAAAGGAAGTTCTATGTGGAGAGCAATTCAATTTGTAGCTTATACTGATACACAGATGTGTGTGTATGTGTGTGTGTTTTTATTACTGCTAGAGGCTGTGAGAAAACTTGGCTACTACTGATCCAGATGTTTTGCTCCACTTGTACCTATTTGACTGCATCCCACAGAGAAAACTGTTCCCATGTCGTCATGTAGTAAAAAAGAGACAACCCTTTGTTACTATCTCTCAAAATTACTGCCAAGTTCAAGGTCCAGAAAATACTGGATGACCTGCTTGCTTGCACCGTGTGTTCTTAAAATGTAATTTCTAGGAAAACAGTTTTTGAGCATTAATAATTGGTTATTTATTCTTATCAAAAAGACAATGCTCATTTTCCCTCTTTTTGCCTTTTGAAAATGGATGGGCAATGATTCCAACAATGACTGGTACAGTAAATCTCTGTTGATGAAGTTTGGGTCAGGGGGTTAATATCCCTAAAAAAACTAACTTTATCTACCTTTACCAACTGTTTCTGCAGCCGTCCCCCAGAAAGTGGTGACTACTAGACAATAGCCATTCTTGTGGGGATGAATTTGAAAACATATCTTGCTCTCTGTATTGGCTCTTCATCCTCACCATGCTAGTGTTTTTGACCACAATAAACTGAGCTTTTAGGCATTGCTCTCCAAGATGGATACATTTGGTAACATGCACTCTGGCACTGCAGTGTGTTGATGGGGAAAATAAGAGTTTTTAGAAAACGCTAATGCATTTGTCAACCTTTCACAAACATGGCCAAGACACCACTGTTAGCAACAATATTAAGAAGCCAATGTTCTGTTACCTGCTACCTCCTTTGTAATCACCTATACTGAATAACCTGTCATCACTCATTGGTGAAGGCTGTGGTGCATTTCAGCTTGCAGTAAATGACAATATGGGGCCAGTGAATAGCAATTAGCACTGGTTGGCAGCAGCAATATCTTAAACTAAGAAAACATATAGGTGAAGGCAGGTTAGTGTGTTTTTAGCTTGCAATGCATGACACTGACACATAAACATCAGTTAGTGGGAGCAATAACTAATAGCAGCACTGGTTGCAATAAGATGGAGCAGGCATATAAATAAACCGCTCTGTTGCTGTGTGTGTGTAGGTGTGGACTGGCACAGCATCAGTTGATTATCAGTTGATCTGGATAGCACTATGGGAATCAACAAGTAAACAACATTTAAATTCATCCATAATGATATGAACGTTGTCTAGAAGCTATCTGACGCTTCAATGAGGAATGTGGAAAGAGCTTGTAGACTGGTTCTTTCTCTTTCTAAAGCCAACATTTAGCAGAGACTGTTCAGAACTAAGAGACTAAACTTTGGGTTAGACAAAAGCATGACTTTAATTGTGAATGTGGCAGAAATCAGATTTAATACAAAATATATTTGAACTCTGCTAAAAACTAGAGAAACTACAGAGTGAAAACATGCACACAATACAATGTCAGTACTAATTCAGATGCCTGGGGTTATGGGGACCAGTGTTGGTCTAAGAGGACTTAAATACTGCAGCTGCAGCAGTACTAATGATATTGCTGGGATTTGCTAAATTAGCAGTAACAACTGCAATGATGTCATCATCTGTTAAATTATCTCTTGCAGAAGGAAACTATGTGAAACAGTGCTAGCATGGAAATTCACTAAGGATGTAGCTGTTTCACTTTAAAAATAATTAGGTATATCTGTCAATCATCTTTTAGCAAACCTGTGTGTCAATGCCACAATGATGAAAAGAGGCCAACTGAATTATCAACTCACCAAACTGTAATGGAGTAATGTGAAATATGTGGCCAGAATTACAGTTCATGAATGTTAGGTAACAGGTATGACTTTATGTCAAAGACGTTTATGTATTGTGTTGCAGAAATGTCTAATGAAGTTAGCATGCTAACCAGCTAACTCTGGCTTGTACTGTTTCATTATACCACTTGTACCTTGCGAGGCAATAGTGAGTCACTGTAGGATCTAGGGGGAACTCGGGGAAGAAAGCCCGGGGCAGAACCGGAAGGACAGATAAATGCATGGAATAAACACCCATAGTCAGCCAGTTCCTACTCTGATCCAAAGCTGTTTACATAAGGTTGACAGATCAGTTTATTTTATTAAACTTTATGGATTAAAAGTGGATTTATCTTCACTCTCGCTTCTCAGCCTGTCTGCAGTTGCACTTGTTATTGTAGCTGTGCACTATGATAGTACTTCATATTTCAGGCCTGGAATTAAGTCATTTTTAGGGCAAGGCTACTTTGGCCTTTGATAAATACAGATTTATTGGAGCATCGCGGCCAAAATGTAGGGCACCAAGGCCAAAACAGTATATATAGGATATAAAAAATGGACTCAACCTTAATACAGCAGTAAAATGCCAGATTACTGCACCAGTAATATTAATCCAAAAACACGAAAAAAAAACAAAGACTGACATGGACCATTTTACTGCACAATGACTTCTTTAAATAAGGTTTTTTTACTTTATACTAATACTAATACTTTCTCCATCTCTGGTCAGCACACCCACAGCCTAACTGAACCTGTGTGTTACCGACCGAGTCTTTCCCTTTAAGAAAAATTGGCTTGTGGGTAACTTGAGTGTGTGATGCATTAGCCAGTTAGCTGCTAGCAGTCATCACATTTTCTGTAATGATTTTCAAAAGAAAAAATGAGAAGACGCCAAAGTAACATTACATAAACAACAACTTATTATTTTATATAAACCTGATTGATTCTGTTCAGACATTTTATTAATTTTAAGTTGTTTTTTTAAGTTGTCAGACAGCGTCATGACAGTTATTTCGGCATAATTTTGGTCTGTTTATTGCACAATCACAACAATAGGATCTGGCCAGGAATTAGACATTGCTCCATTAAGCTGTTGACAGTAAGTAAGTAAGACAGTACGATCACCTCTCAGTTTTTACATGATTGTTTGACAGCTTCATGTGACGTCGACCGGTTTATTGTTTTGACTCATTCTGTCAAAGTAATTTTGTGGAAAATTAAAGAGAGCAAAAAATTGAGAGAAAAGATAATTTGTTATAATTTGAGGTTTTTAACACACTAGATAAATGTCAACATTAACAATGATTGCCAAAAATACAGGGAAAACAAGTATTCTGTCTTTTTTTCCCAAAACAACAAACAAACAAAGTGACACATTTTGACTTCTAGTTTAATATGGTCATCCTGAAAAAAAGAGAAAGTGAATGTGGTGCAGCTAGGGTAACAGCATGGTCTTGGGAAGTTGACAGTTAGTTGGCATCCAACTGTGGATAACCTGAGGCGGACAGGGTAGTCGAATGCTGGAACTATGAGATAGCGCACAAATGTTGTTATGGACATAAATGTCAGAAAATACACAAAACTAAACCTATCAACCAAAAACAATAACCCAACACATTAACTCTTGGAGTTAAATGTAAATTAACCAAATTAGGGGTTCATTTGAAAGAACAGATATCTTTCTCATTTTTCATTTATTTTCCTAAACCATGTTTTATTTTTTATTGTGAATATCATTCAATCTAGTGTTGGTTTATCCTTTTTAAGAATGGCATTTATCTTTAAATATTATAGTCTGTTGGCAGCAATACAAATTTCTAGATGCTTAAAATGGGAAAAAATATGAAATTGTTGCTATCAAAGCAATTTAAGTTGCTGACCTGAAACCCATCTCAAAAAGCAAAACCTAGGGAGGAATTCCCGGTGGGAAATTGTATGGCATATAGTATATCTGATTAGATGACAATGAGTAAAGAATATGTGTTCATGTCTTCTTATATGTGGCCTTTCATCTCATTATATTTTGGCTTCAAGAAATGTGCTGTCATCATTTGTAAAAGGGGTGATTTGTTGCAACAGAATTGGTTCATTCATCTTAGAATCAATCAGGAGTTGAACATCTAAAGGCTGCCAGATTTCCTCACAGCACTTCTACTGCTGTGTTCTGTTTCTCTACCAAGCAGTACAGCTGGTAATGCCAATGTACCTACCTTTGCAAGCCACTATTTTTAATTCACTCTTCCTTCTGCTTGCAAATTCATTAAAACTGCTTTGTTGCTATATTGATTGGGATTTCAATGGAACCAATCTAAGTTCATATGTGTGAACTACAGCCAGCTGGTCCACACCGGCTGCCTACACAGACTGTTGAAGGAGCCAGGTCTATCCAAAACTGATCCCGTGACCTTTCTTCAGACCAGTAAGCGCTAAAACAGACAGCATGAGCAGTCACTTAAAGATGGTAGAGCGTTTCTGTGTGGGTGTTTTCACCCCATTAGAGCCGATACGCTGCTGATCTATGCCCTGCTGTGCTCTAACTCATCTTCTTCAACAAAAGCAGCATTAATAATAATGTTTGATAACAGTGAAGTGATTGCTTAGTGAAATTCAGTCTTTCAGCAGTTCGGAACCAAATATTACCTTCCTATAAGGGTGCATTTGCATGTCTCATTGTTACCAGTGCAGTGTGGGGCCAGATCATTAATAAACACACTAAATATTTTGTCACTGCTTGTTTAGTGAGCAAAAACTATATTTTTACAGCTACTGTAAAATGTAATGATGCATGTACATTATAGTCAATTAATTGCTGAATTAATTGCTTGATTATATTCAATTCATAATCCCATATAATTATAATCCCTCTGTCTGATGTCCCTTCTGTCCCCTCCACAATATGGAAAACAATCCCTTAAATGACTTTTAAAATGTTAATCATTTTCAAAATACAGTATGTCCTCAATGTGAGTCATGAAATCATCTGGACTAGACGAATTATCTTCTTTTTTATTTATTTCTTTAGTGAAGTTTAATTTATTCTATACTTTCTTTTACAAACTGTGACCTAGACCAGTAAAGAATGCTCTTCATCTACCTCTACTTCAAGGGAAACTTGCTCTGACTTTGAACGTCTTGCTGGAGAAAAAAAAAAGTGACTACTTTAAACTACTGCTTTGTCAGTTCCAGCAGATGTAGAAAGAAACTGATAAAAACCTAAAGGCTATTCAAGCTAAGCAAGTTGGCCTCACTGGCCAGAAGTGTTGGTGCCATCAATTCTCAGCTGAGCAAGCTACAGTCAGCAGTCTAGTGTAATTCCAGTACATAAGTCAACCCCAGGTCAGTTCTGCAAACATTTCAACTAAGGATAGTGGACCTAGAGACGCTAAATATGTTAACTAATTGGAGACTTTATTTGGCTTAAAAATTGCCAGTTAACAGGCTTAAGAGGAAGCTTGTGTGTTTCTCACAAACACACAAGCTGGTTAAGCTTACTACGTTGTTAAAAGATTATATAGAAATGTCAGAAAATGCACTTACTGAGTAAAGATAAAGGTCATGTAGGGTAAGCTGACTTACCCCTTGTGGACTTAGAGAGGCTTCAGGCAGCTTCCTCTATATGATATGGGAATGTTTTACCTTTTTTTTCCAGTTCTGCAATGAACGGCATAGCATCGGATTGTGTGAGCTGATGTCTGTGACAGAGCCCAATAAAAATACCAGCTTTGATCTTGAATGATCTTTCAATACTCATCACATGATTGCTACTCAATACAAAGTTCCTCATTACACGTCGTCACACAGGTCACACAGGAGGTTTTTTGATGTCATCTATTTGCATGCATTCAACATTACTGCTGCTGAAACATTATTAATCCACACACATGAACACATTGCTTAAATTTTAGTTCCTTCCTTTCTTTTGTTTACTCTTCTTTGATGTATAGTAGTATTTGTTCTTTTTTTGAATATTTCTAATTGTGGTTTCAAATGCGGAGGAGTCCTCAAACAGTCTTAAATTAATAATACACATATGTTTCCTTGAAGTGTTTCCTTTTTTCTTTTTTAAGTTTTATCTTTTTTTCTTTATAAATTATTAAAGGACCAGTGAGTAGGATTTAGTGGCATCTAGCAGTAAAGTTGCAGATTGCAACTAACTGAATGCTGCTTGTATCTGTATGATGACCTGGCAATGAGAATGAGCTTTGAAGTGTGTAGAAACTATGGTGGCTGTGTAACCCCCAAAAAACCTGAAAGGCCCTGGGTACAGCCAGAGTTTGGTTTGTCCCTTCTGGGCTACTGTAGAAACATGGTGGTTCAATATGGCGGGCTCTATGGAAGGTGACCCACAGTGTCTGTAGATATAAAAGTCTCACTCTAAGGTACACAACATTTTTTATTTCCAGGTGATTTTACACTAATGAAAACATACCTATGAATATTATTCTACATTTCTGAGAATAGCTCCTCCTATTACTGTTATACACTAACAGTTTGTTTGTTGACAATGTAACCAATCTCACATAATGCTTTAATGAACTAAATATTCAACACTAAAACAATCTGCATTCCACTCAGAGTTCCAGTTTCCTCAAATAGCAGTTTAAACAAAATAAGTCCTATAATACTACATATACACATGCTTACACAATCTTAGTACCCCACATCCTCCATTTTCACCACATAACACTCTTATTGTGAGTCTCAACTACATTAGCTACACCACTTACACAAGATATTACAACAGAGGAAGCAACACAATAGTGAATAATGGTTTGATTTACAGTGTGCTGCATACTTTTACCATATTAGAGGTGTTTAGAAAGGGCTATTTCAAGAGAACAAAATAAGATGTCTGATCTGATGATCAGACAAATGATGGAAGAGTAACTTTGAATATGAAAACATACACAGACACATGTTGTAAATTTAATTTGAGATTATGAAGTTTGTGGTGCTGGATAGATGAGTTTGTGCATTTGTTCATTCATGCATTTGTAAGCAGTCATAGAAAGGATACAACTATAGCTGGTAGTGATGGTACAATGTTTGTTATTCTGACCCATGTAAACCCCCTGGAGGCTGCTTGCAGTGGGTTCAGTAATTAGTAAGAACTTGGATAGTAATAGCTTTATGAGTTAGTTTCTGTCACCAAAGCAGGATAGGGACATGTTTATAATCTGCTGTGTGCGGCATACAATAATCACTTAATTTGTTGGTTTAGAAGGTATATTTAACATGCCACAATAACTAGAGTTTTTATTGTTGTTACTTTCCATTTATCTCTTTAATATGCAGTGAGCGCACTCTATGCGCTGTAGATTTTGGATGTATTGCACATCTGATGAAGATTTTGTTACATTTTCTCAAAATACTTTCTGAATTCATGCTTTTCCCTGTATATAATATTGCTTAGCTTTTTCTGACAAGGTTTTTACAAATGACACATGGGGGTAGCACAGGCTCAGATGAATGGAGAAGGCTCATGAATTGATGCTTTTAGTTACAATAAAGTTCTTAATAAGTAGCCAAACGTATGTCTTTGAGCTTTGACTGAGGCTGGGTTGAGGCTGCTGGAAAAAAATAGAAAATAGGAATAATGGGGTAGTGTGTAAATAAAGAGTGCAGTTATGGTTGATTGGGTCTGGGGACAGGTGAGCTGGCTATTACTGTAAAGGTCTGAGTTCTGAAATATGAAAAACATGCTTAATGCTTACAAGGTAACTCACAGGCGCTACCCTGTCTTGCTTGCCTGTTGAGGTCCCAATGCATTGTCAGCACCTTTTTTAGTCAGTGTGGTGTCAGCTCACCATATTGAATTGGGAATTTGAGCCACAATGAATGGGGAAGAGGGAAGAAACACCAATACAGCAACACAACCTCCCTCCCACCCCCCAAAAAATAACTAAATAAATAAAAAATATCTCTACTCCTTTCTGTCTCACTACATAGAGGGAAAGTAAGTCATAGATTTATACTGAACATTGGTATTAGATGTAAATCATCTGCTGGAGATTTCAGAGTCCAATTTGATTCCTAGAGACGTTGGACTGCACAATGCAGTTTACCTGTGAGATGAAACAGTTTGCGAAAAGTAACTTTGTGGAGATGCTCCCTTTACACATTATACTTGGATCAAAGGGGTTTTGCACTGTATAAAACCTGAGAAAATTAGATCCTCTCTCAAAATCTTCCTGGAATCTTTTGGTAAGACTTCAAGATCATCTGACTAAACTTATACTATATAACCTGAAAGTCCATGTGAAATGACAAATGTAATTTTTACCCTTTACGATTGCTTCCACTGTGATATTGTACCCCTATTTAACAATGCATGCCAAAAAATTCAGAATAACTCAATTTCTTTGGATTTTTCTATCAAAATCCGATCATTTTGTCTTCCTGTAAAACAAAATATGAACCTGTCAATCAATCTTCAACTTTTGACACAGAGCAAATAGTCATTACTATTTATTCATAGCCATTACAACAACATGGCTAGCTAAAGGAGCGGAGTGTTTCTGTGGGCCGGGCTTCACTGATTACTGTAAAAAAAAAACATAGCTTTATCACTTGTACAAAAGCACAACTTTATCAGTGATTTGGGTGAAACTGGATCATATTTTATGGAGAAAATATTGTCTGGTTTTCCCTCTGATGTCCTCCAGCTGCTCTG
>NW_023339763.1:13397624-13397891 GCF_004916995.1 Morone saxatilis | reverse complement strand
TTATTATTCATCCCATCCCATCCCATCCCTCAAACATCTTTCCTTCACTCTTTTATTCCCACAATTCCAACACTTTTTTATTCACTTGTTCTATTTTCTTTTGAAGCTTTGCATACATGTGTCAACATGTACTGTAGGTGTGTGTAACTAAGAAAAAGATTAAGTGAATGAGAGTATGTGTCTTAACTTGAATGTGAGAGGGTGAAAGGAAAGGGCATGAAGTGTTAAACCTCACTCTCTTCTCTCTGGTCTCTGGTGAAAAGCCAA
>NW_023339763.1:13397274-13397585 GCF_004916995.1 Morone saxatilis | reverse complement strand
ATGAAATTACCTCTTCCTGCAATATCACCAATCTGACTCAGCACCAACTTATTGTTCTTTTCTCTTCATTCCTATTGCTCTCTAGTCGCCTTTTAGTATTTTACTATTATCCTTCACCTCCTCTTCTGCCGCAGTTCTGTGCTTGGCCAAGGAATTCAACCTAAGGTCCCACATTTATCTGTTTTTTTCTACTCCCCTGGTTGCTCCCCCCACACTCCATCTCTTATGTTTTCTCCCCACGTGTTTTGTGCTGTTGATGGGCCACAGAGAAGTCATTAATTCCCAACACAGTGTGAGCGAGAGCGCACACC
>NW_023339763.1:13396698-13397171 GCF_004916995.1 Morone saxatilis | reverse complement strand
GTGTGTGTGTGTGAACGAGAGAGAAGGAGTGAGAGAGACTTTGCAGGAGAAAAAGAGAGTGATGGCTAACCTAAATCACAGGTATTGTTCCAAAGTTAGCTCCTTTGGGGAAAACTGGCAGGTAGCCCATCACACTTGATAAGAGTGATAGCTGGGAATTTTAGATGTCTGAAGTTGTCACAAACCCTAAAAATCTTGAAAAAGCTTCTCCTCATCTAAGACCAGTGTTTTCATTGTCTGTGTGGGTCTTGGATATGGGCAGTGTCCCCTAAAGTTCAGCCCCCAAAAACATTTCACCGATATGTGCGAAACGTCAACGGCGCCTACTCCTACCACCTAAATTCGAAATGGTTAACTTCCTGTTGGATTTGCGTTATGGGTTCAAGAAGGGGTTTTATACGTTCTTGACATGTATCGTGTGTACCAATTTTCGCACATATCGGGTGGAAATGTTTTTGGGCGGGCCTTGACTT
>NW_023339763.1:13395305-13396673 GCF_004916995.1 Morone saxatilis | reverse complement strand
GCCATTTTCAACCCATGAAATGCCCATTTTCATAAATTTGGTGAGAATTTCAACATTAACATCCAGATTAATGTGTTTAATTACAGTATAAGTATTTTTTATTTTTTCAAATTCTGGATTCTCAATTAAAAGCATGGGATACTGTTTGTAAGTGTGATGTGACAGGATAAAATCTCTGAAGATAATTTAATTGATACAAAAGCAATGGTACGTACAGTAGAGGGGAAATGAGGCTCTGTTCACATTCATACCAGGGAGGTTTTCTTTCTTATGATAAAATCAGCTTTACTATTTGTCCAAGAGAGAAACACTAGTGATACAACTGTAGCTTTGGGAGATACAGATCCCCTTTGTCAAAACCCCCTTTGAAGAACTAAAAGGAAATCCCACAATAGAGATTCTTCAACATATTGGTTTCCTAAGACCATAGGGGAAAAAATACATCATTCATCTTCATCTAATAATTGTATAAATACAACTCAGCCCATTCCATTGTTCTGTATTCATTTTGCTTTGGTGTTCTGTTGGAGAGTTGTATGTTATCCAAACCCTGGAAACACATTGTGATGCTGGCTGTGTCTCTAACACTATCTGTTAGACGAAAGTGTCTAAAGTTGCTTTAGAGGAGAGAACTAAAGCTAAACTAATCCAGTGCCAACAGGTAGTGTAGTCAACACAATAAGGGCAACAAAGACAAAAACAGAACAAACACACTGCGCTGTAAAATCCTGCACGACATTCATTTCCCAACCTTCACCCTAAACTCATTTAAACTGGAAATTTACAGTTGTCCAATCTTAAAATAACATGTAAATTTGAGTTCAATGAAAGGTTTCACCTTAATCTTTAAGTACACTTAACAGGGAAGTGTACTCAGGAATGCATCTGGTGATGGCTGTTGAGCTGATGACAGTCTAGTGTGGATTAGTGTTTTAGAGCAGAGCCACTAAGCAGTGTAGAGTGGATTGTTTGCAGGACTTTAGGTATTGTTTTTTTTGGGTTCTTTAGGTATTGGCGCATCGCTTCACTGAAACATGTGTAATTAGAGGTGTCCACTTACGCCAGCATATTATAGTTGTACTCATCCCTTTCCTCTAACCTTCAAGTACATGCTACAATGTTATAATACTTTACTGCATTACAGAAGACTTTGGTATGAGCTTAGATCCATCCAAAGGAAAGTATGCATGCTTGGTGAGAAACTGCAACAGTCTCAAGGGAAAGATACTAATACTGAGTAGATGATGAAACTGATAAAGAAAAAATATACTTAAGACTGAGATACTGTAAACAAATTGTGAAAATATTTTGATCCACTATACTGCCTTTTGTTTATGTGCTGATTCCTAAGGGTTCCCCAGTATTTAT
>NW_023339763.1:13393738-13395284 GCF_004916995.1 Morone saxatilis | reverse complement strand
AGATATATTAGAACATTCAAGTGAGCTGAAGCCAACAAGCATGAACAGCTGTTTGTAGGCATCATAACTCTCTCACTTTTTTCTCATCATGATTAACGTCTAAGACTGATCACATGTCATCAAAAGGTATTACCTTGCCAGGTCAGACATTGTATCCATTCAGTTTTGTCAAAATTGTAACAATGGTTTGAAACTAAGGTTATTTATTCTGGATATGGGCCTTGCTTCTACAGAATCCCCATGCATGTTTTAAAAGACTTAAACACAGATCTGTTGCAGAGAAGCCAAATTCCTGAGCAGCATTTATGATCAAATTTAGAGGCAACAGCTTTGAACTTTTGGTGGTGCTGCAGGGGCGTCATGACAGTTCTTGCCAATGTTTAAACATGGCAAGCACTTGCCCGGGGGTGCCCTTGGATGCCCTTGTATCATGTATACTGTAGATCTGACGATGAAAAAACAACTTCTCAACTTCAGTAACTTTCTGCACACTACCATCTTACCAGCGAAGACCACATGGAAACCAGTCTGGATATCAGAGTTCAGCCTCATTAACAAAGATACCTTGTTAGAAACCTCTTGTAGTCTTCACAGCTTGAAAACAGCCTAGAAACAGATGTTTTTAACATAGTGAATGTATCACCACTATCTGGCTCCTTTCCTTCAGCCTTGGAAACTGTGTTTGTTAAACCCTTATTTTAAAAACAGGTAACCTAAGTACATTTACCATCAGCAACTTCTGACCCATCTCAACCTTACCATTTTTATACCCACAGTTATAGAAAAGGCAGGGCTTTTATAAGCTACATAACTTTAATTTAAGATTATTTGATACATTTTAATCAGGTTTTTTTGTTGTGCCCATCAGCCACAGAGACAACTCTTATAAAGTTTCAAATTATATTTATTTGAATAAGATTTAAAGGTAGGTAGGCAATCCTGTTCAGACAGCAGCGTTTTATTATACTGGGTAAATGGTCCCTCTGTGTCAGAGGAATCATTCGTTATGTTCTTCAGAAAAAGGAACGGGGACGAAAATCAGAGCTCTCTGTCAGGCTGCAAGGACTGGAGAAAACTTCCGACCAAGTCAAGTCGAGGGTGGTGGACATGAGGCAACCAGCGGAAGGGCAGGAGGGGCCGTGCTATTTCAAACCTGCTAGCTCTCTCGGCAGCTTCCAAGATTACCAACCCACTTTAAGTAAGACATAGATTTACTGCTTCCCAGATGTCACTGCAGCTTTTGATAAAATCAATCATGGTATACTTTTACATAAACTGAAAACTAGGCTGCGCTTTTCTGAATATCATTTTTTGAAATGGCTGAAATTCTATCGCGGGCGGGATTATTTTGTCCGTTATAGATAATTCAAAGCGTCATGCCCTTGAACTGTGTGTCAATGTCTTGGCCCGCATCTGTTTTGACATTTGACGATGCTCTACTTTGCACCACACCCTTCAGACAACAACCTTGTTTTCAGTTATGCCAATGACACTCAATTTTACCCTTGCTATATCACAATGACGAATATCATTAACTCATATTTTT
>NW_023339763.1:13388518-13393638 GCF_004916995.1 Morone saxatilis | reverse complement strand
GTTGGTTTTTAGAGCCAAAAAAATTAAAATGCATAAACACACAAAGATGACATGAACTACAATACATCAACAATGCCGGAGGCTGTAATGTGTGTTACCATCAGACCCAATCCAACTCAGGTTTTTTGTAGATGATTGCTGTCCAAATACAACACACAATTATCTATGATCGGAAATGCTATTTGAATTTTTTACCAAATTCATGAGCAGAATATGGTACTTACATGCAGCAGCTCATCCTGCATTCCTTTTTCTGCCTGCTTCCAGTGCTGCTTACAGAAGGGCAAATTCATTGCTTCTTTCAGTTGCATATTTTATGATAGTGTTCATGTGTCATTTTGCTGCAAAACAATAACAACAAAAAATAACTGTCTCACCATAAACATAACTATGGGGTTTAGCAATCTGATACAGATCCAATGAAAAGTGGCCATGTGAAGTCCTTTCAAAGCTTGTTGAATACAATGTAAAATATGCACATGGTTTAAGCTAAAGGAAATCTGTTTTTCTTAGTTGCTAGAAAATTTTCATTGTTATACTGGACAATGAGTGGTTTTAGAAAGTTTAGGGGATGGTTTCAGATGGTTGTTTCCATCTCTCTTGCCAGATCCTCCATTACTGTGTTTGTTAAACATCTGTGTTATTGCACACTATGATGGCTGGGTCATCCGATAAGGAATACAGAAACAGTGCGACTCCACTGACACATTGGTGCAACAAACCACTAAACGGTTTTAAGACTACAACCTTTGACGTACAAGTAATCTCCTTCCTGGATCCTTCAACTTTACTGTCTCATCAAATTGCTTCTATTATTTTTTTTAATACTGAGGTGTCAGTGAGCATGTCTAGACCCAAATATACAATAAACCTTGGGTTTATGACAGAGGTCCAGATGATGATGGGCTTGAAGGGTTCCTGGGTGCTGACAAACTTTCTGGTCATCAGGCCCACTGACTTTACTGGCCCTCACTGTACTATTAACACACACACAGGCACAGAGGAGGAAAAAAGCACCAAAATTTGTTTAGTGAGGACCAGCTGCTGCTTTAATACAGCACAAGAATGAAAAAGACCTTTCTTGTAGCTTTGCCGCAGTGCACACAAAAAGCTTTGGAACAGGTGCCCTTCAAACTCACAAAATACTATTCAGAACTCAGATCAAAGAACACAATCATATTTAAATAAGATGATGATAAATTATTGATGTTTATTTAATCATTAAAATTTTTATTATGGATAAATACAGTAATATAAGTGGCATGCACTGAGGTCTGCCACAGGGTCATTTTGGATAATACCGCAAGCTCAAAAGTCATGAATTTTCTAATCTACTGTTACACCTGGGAGCTTTAACCAAAACCTGACCTTGTTTATTATCGTTATTAGAAAAAAAACAAAAAACAAAAACTAAACACCTAATGTCTTGTTATGCTCATTTACCTCCAAGTGCCTAACAGTAATTGCAAATAAAAATGTGGTCTATTAATATCCTAGCACACTGCAAGCAGGTGGAACACCATCTATTTTTGAAATGTTCTTTGGAACATTTTGCTCATGATCACATAATGCACACACTATCTTTTGTCTATCAGTTTATATATGTTTTTATGTCAAGGTCAATTTAAAACAAAAACTATTGGGGATATAATAACAGCATATTGTAACAGACTAGGAAATGACATCAGGGTTTTCTTGACGTATGTGTGTATTTCAAAGGGCTGTGTTATTATTTTGTTGTGGACTAAAATAAAAGAAAAAAAGATGCAGTGTGGACCACCTGTTTAACTGCAACGGAAAACCAATGACTGTCAAGGGGTCTAAGAAAACCAATAAACCAATCTGTATTCCCGCCTTTTTCATTGCAGGCTCTCACAACTCACAAAAGGCACTGTGATCCCAAAAACAGTAATGTCAGTGAACATGTTGTCAGGCAGCTAAGCCTGTCTGTCATTTCAGCTACCTATTGCAGTGTTTGAGCTTGAGTACCCATGGTTGGAAGATAGTTTTGGGGGATGGGATATTTATTCTGCTGGCTGGAGAGAGTTGAAAGTGTATCCAAGAGTCTGAGGAAGAGGCAAGAAGTGCACACTTTTCTCATAGCTCTAAATAGTAGCCAGAGTAGTGTAAAATCAAATAAAGATTTCTTACAGTTTCATAACATCTACAGTGAGCTAGGAGGAACATTTGACATTTGCTTTAACAAAATCACTGTATCTTTATGTAAAGAGATAATCTGTGTTCCCGCTAGCAATGCAGCTATTATCCAAAACTAATTGTGTTTTTGGCTTAAAGTGATTTTCTCGATGCAGAGGCAATGGTAGAACATTTTCAACTAACCAAATTATTTAGAAAGAAAGGGATGGGAGCATTCAACACTTCACTGAAGTGATAGATTGGTGCAGAGGAACCAAATTTCAAGGCTTGTAGCCAGATACTGGATGATTCTGCAGAACCCTGAATTACAGTGGTAAGTTGTTGTTTTTTTTAATGCCCAGTGTCAATGTTTTCAAAAGTTTCACTTTTACAATATCTGTGCATGGCAGCTATGGTGTGGTTAAGGTTAGGGAATGATAGGGGTTATGATGAAAACATGATTTATATGGTAAGTGTTGGAAACTCTTGGTTAAAATTAGGGTAAGGTCAGAGTCCTTTTGGCACAACTTCACCTTCTTCCAAGGTCCATGGAGAAGGGAAGTCTGAAGAGGTAAAAAGTCAAGAGACTTAGACAGCCCATATGTTGTAGTACAAAGAACAACATTACTGTGAGACCAATTCTGCTTGTGGTCTTTATCACAGTATGATTTGTGTGGGTAACTAAAGCACATCATTAGGGTAGCTGGATTAAAAACCTGAATGTTAAATGCTGGTCTGCTGGAACCCGCGACTGATACTGGGCTAGGAGGAACGTATCACAGAGGGATAGGCACTAGACAACCATTGCATTTGTGCATGCAGAGGTAAGGTGTTGCAAACGATTTCCTGAACATGCTCCAGTTAAAAATGTATAAAGCTTTGAATTTCCATTCGACATCATTGCATAAATTCATTAGTGTGTAGAACAAAATACATTTCCTTTTTATCCTTTGTCTTCCCTGATCACCACTACAAGTCCTGGAGGACTGTATTGCTTGAGGCAGACTGTGGGGAAATATGTCTTCCTTGTGCTAGAACAGGGTCTCATTACTTTTGTACAGCTGTGACTTCTCAGTAAGAGCTGTGGGCTTTGGCACGGTATGGCTTCTTACCTTTATAGCCACTCTTAATAGCACCAAACCATGGAAAACAAAGATGTAAGCACTTATTAGATCAATTTTGTGTGCACTTTACACTCCTACTACCAGTACTGCACGTAATGGTACTGATGCTACAGAAGCCCTGCGAGGCAAGTAAGGCAAAAAACAAAAATTGTGGTGATCCATTTTGTAAGTCTGATCTAAATTATTTTCTCTCCAGGTGTTTATAACTTCAGAATAGATAGTCCTTTATTTCTTTTATCAGACTTGCCTCTCAGGCCACCAACCCACCAACAAAAACTACTGTTTCGAGACATGTGCAGTTACTACTCCTCTTAAATGCATTTAATATTATTATTAGATGCGTCATTACTATTATTGTAATCTACACATGCTACAAATACCACAACTACAGCTACTACAACTACCACTGAACCAACAGCTTTTTATGTTTCAATCTACAAGAACCCAGTCTATACTGTACATATACTAATTTTTGATTGCAACAGAGCTGTAGAGACAAACACTTTCTGAGTAAAATTGCAATATATATATATATATATTCTTTACCTGTTACAGGTTAAAAGACAACAAGATAGAGATGGTATTTGATTCTAGAGTACATACACAAGAGGACAAGTTTATCCAAATAACAGCAGAAAGTCACGAGGTCCAAACCATACAGCATGCTGTTTGTTACATGGCCGAGCTTTGGGGACTGGGATCCAAAAATAGATGGGATCATCATACCCCAGGATGGATGAAAGAAACAAAGAAATGAGATTCAAAGAGAATAATGAGGTGGTAGAGAGGTTTGAACTGGAGACCAAAAAAGTGCAGAGCTTGGAGGAGTGTGTTATATAAAGTAATGTCTGCTTCAGTGTTTAATGGCACAGTGAACAGAGATGTAATTGATTACTGTTATCAGTGGACAGGCAGTTACTGTAACACAGATAAAGGAAACCATAATACACTGCTCTGCAATATACTGTTAGACAGATGGGAACAGACTGAAAGAAAACTCAGGAGTAAGGGAAAGGGGAAGATAGAAAAGAATAGGAGATTCCTAAAATGAGTATTGAGACAAAGAAGAAGAGACAGAGACAGAGGAGAGCGATGAAGAGGTTCTAATAATATAATGGTGTATTCATATATCAGTGTTGTCCTTTGGAGGGAGGTTTGATCTTTCCTTACATGCCTTCAGCCCACTCTGTTATCCATATTTTCTTCACCAGCACACTTTCATCTTATACCGTTTATTATCAATATCCACCTATTCCACCCATATGACACCCATTCATCTCTCCTCACCTATTCTTACCCTCTTCGCCCCATTTCACTCGTTGGCTCCCAGCGATCACCTGTCCCCACCCCTCCTAAATCAAGCCAACCTCATCTATCTCTCTTCACTATCTTCATCCCTTTTAGTCTTTGTCGTCCCTTCTACACTCTGCAGCTATGCCTCTTTGTCTTTGGCAGAGCAGAATAGATCAGAACAACACTGTTGCTGCTGTGGTCACTGGCTAATGACAAGAGGCTGTGAACAAGCCAAAAGCCATTAAGGGTAAAGATAGAAAGAGAGGATGATATGCCTATTAAGAGATAGGTGCGCACATTCACAGTGCCTGAAAGACTGAAATGGTCGGTTGTGCATGTGTCCAAACACTCTTTGCTAGGCTCATGGGGACAACAGCAAGTATGCATGCGCCCACATGCACAGAGCCAGACAAACCCAGACAGAGGCACGCGCATAGAAGAGATACTGCAATATTTAATGTTCCTGTGTGACTCATGTCTCCTGAAAGCCCATGCCTGGGCAATAAATCTTTCGACTTTTGCAGCTCACTGTTTTGTTTAGTGGTCATCTGGGAGCAAACGTGCACG
>NW_023339763.1:13380056-13388418 GCF_004916995.1 Morone saxatilis | reverse complement strand
ATAAAGAAAGATTAATCGTATCCAGTAAAGAAGTGCCAATTAAGGGTACAACTTCTTTAAGCAGCCTAGTTGGGATTGGATCTAACAGACAGGTTGATGGCTTCGATGATGAATGATTATGAAGAAAATGAAGACGCTGTTCGATGTTATTTCTTGAAGAGAGGGATCCCTCTCATGGCTGCTTGTTCATTGTGGGATAACCTGATACATAGTGTTTTTATTGGATTTTCTTTTTTCACTGCTGGCTAGATTCACTGTGATGTGAATGATAAAATGTAGATAACAGCATCAGCAACAATGTTTAGTTACAGTGGATAATGTTACAGCTTTATTGTGTGGGATTAGATGGGTAGAGAGAGTGAAACTGGCTGGTAGAATCCCAAAGCAGACTGCACTAACAATATATTTTGACTGTACTTTTCTTAAAACCAGCGGTGGCATCAGGGCAGGGACAGGGGCCAGTACTAAGTATCAGCACTTCTGATTTTTTTTTCCACGAGTACCCTTATTTCTTATTGAGTTCCGCGATCTCTGGTGAGGATGGCTGAAACCACCGCTGAGGTCCATACCTTTTCTGAGGGGTTATACAATAAAAGTTGTGAAATAACTGCCTAAAAATAACTATTTTGATGCATGCCCCCAACTCCCCTTCCCAACAATGTTATGTTGTGTTTAGGATTAGGGTTGTGCTGAATTTGGCTACTGATACTTTTTTGGTTTAACCGAGTAGTATTTCTGGGGTCGACTAGTGAGATTAATAACTTTTAAATGACGCCCACATCCTGATCAGTGCTGGGTCAGATTACATCGTCAGTTACTGAATACAAATTACATGGCAATTTTTGTCATTAGTAAAGTAATCCATTGGACTATCTAATCAGCATACTTTTGGATTATTTCAAAATTTAGCAAAAAAGTGCAAATAAAATGCATTTGGCATACTCTGCACAAGCTGCAGTGGCTACAGGTGGCTGCAAATCAAATAAAAGCCTGAAATAAAGGCCTGTTGCAAACAAAGGCTGGATAAAAAAGGACAGGTGGTTGGGGTCACCTATTTTATAGTTGCTTACATCGAACTGTAATTTCCACAGCACTAACAATAATTTCCATCAGTGTAAAAGAGTCACGTCACTCAAAAATACAATTCTTTTCACTGATTAATTCCAGTTGCTCTGACTTGCTTCTGAAAGGCTTTTAATGTGAAACGTCTGGAGGAGATGTTGAGTTTCAGTCAACACTGATTGACAAAACAAACTGCAATTAATTAGTGAGTGAGATCAATATTTGTGTTAAAAGAGAAACTCAGAGCAGCAGAGTGACTGATAAAATGAGTGCTGTGAAAATGTACTGACTTTATCAAGACAGTAAGCAGTAAGTTTTGAATTTGTAACAGTAGACTGAAAAACTAACAGATCAGAAAAGAGGAAAAAAGTGATTATAAATTAAGAAATAATAATACAATTAGACCTAAATTAGAAATTAAGATCTGTGTCTTATATAAGCAGGGCTTTCCACAAGGATATGGGTAGCCAGCCAGTGGGGAAAAGCAGCCAGCTAGTGGGGTCCGGAGAAGGATTTTGGCCACATCAAACCCAAATTTGGTGGCACATTTTTGCCTACCCGATTGTAAACATTACTGTAAAGAAAAAAAAAGCAGAAAATCATCACATTTAAAAAGCTGGAACCAACAAATGTTTGACATTAAACGATTATCAAAATAGTTGGCAACTAATTTTCTTTTGATCGATTAATTGTTTCAGCTCTATTGACGAAACTGAGATATAAAAGGACACATTGAGTGGAAAATAGAGCTGCAGCGATTAGTCAATTAATCAATTAGTTGATTGAAAGTTGGTTGCTAACTATTTTGATAACTGATTCATTGTTTCAGTAGTTATCAAGCAAAAGTGTCTTTGGCTAGTTCCAGCTTCTTAAATGTGAGGATTGTATGTACAGTAAATGAAGAGTCATTGAGTTTTTCAAAATAAACGATAATGAAAATAATCGTTAATTCCAGCCTGAGTGGTAAAAGGTCAACGTTCATTTCCATCTAACCAGCTGCATCACCAATCAGTCGTCCAGTCTGCATGTTAGCACTGGGACCCCCTGAGACTGCATGGCCCATTGATTATGAAGCACCCCATGTCATTGCACTCATGAATACAATCAACACTCCATGACACTTGGCCAAGAAATCCTTTTTGATGTTTGCAGAGAGGGTATAAATAATGGATTGGTGACTCGTGGTGCGTCACAGGATGGGTTCGGGGGGCTCTGCTGGAACACAGGCAGTAATCTCAGCGGATCCTCCTCCTCTTGTTTCTGAAGCTGTCAGATGATCAGGGAGCCTGCACAGAGGCTCTTTGGCAGGGATAAACAACAACACAAAGCAGCTCAATGAGTCCTGATGGGTGTCTGGCTGGCAACCAAAAGAGCCAATTTCATATCACTGTCACAAATACAAATGTCCCCCCAGTCCTCCACTCTGCATCACTTTCTTCACAAAATACCAATGATACCTCAACAAGCCAAATTTATGCTTCTGGAAATCTGGAAACTTCATTAAGATGGTTGAGAAATCAAACCCTGACAGAGTTACTGGTTCACAAGCGCTGCAGCTGTCAAACAGTATTAAAAGTGAGCTTTCACCAGTCCACACAACGAGCCCAGCCAGCCGCATTAAGTTTTGTTGGCCCTGGATGGGTTGACGTGACCTCAATCCGCTGCCTCGCCTACTTAGATCACGGCTGTCTCGACCTGTAAGAGCTTCTACTTCATCAGGTCCAGCTAAAGCCCCACACACTGCCCGTCACCGGTGTGGATTAGAAGGACTACGGCTAGTGCCCGTCTGCAGCTTCCTGCTCTCACTGAGTCATGAGAGGCTACTGCAGCTCATCCCAGAGCCAAAACATCACCTGAAAACCCTTTGAGTGGAGAGTTTTGGATAGTTTTGGTAGAAGTTATCCTCCTTCAAACTTAAGCCCTCAAATCCAGCACTCTGCGGAGCATTATCGAATCAGGGTGCAGCTTATAATTCCTAGGCGGGCAATTGTGGAAGTGCTAACAGAATTAAGAGGAAGATCCAAAGTTTACTGTGAAGCTTTTCATGCAACATGCAACCTAAAACTCACCCAGGATCCAGAAATTATCTACCTAAACCTCAAACTTCAAACTTCTTCTAAAGCTCTTTTGGCAAGCATAACTATATGAACTTTTGACTCACCTGTTAATTGCTAAGATGTGGTTACAGGGACACAGCTTTACATTGGTGTTCAAGGCCATCTCTGTAAAAAGAATACACAAAACATGAACACATCATTAAATAAGTCCAGTTTCATAAAGTGTGTTCTCTTGTGCTGATAACTACTGCACTTTAAATAGGTTAAACTGTTTTAAAATTGTTTTGCTTTTTGCTAACCCAGAAGTTATATCAACTGGAGGAAAGCAAGAAAACTCCATGAAACGCAGTGTTACCTGAATAAAATTACAGATTTAATGTAGTAGTTCACAACTCAGCTACATATAGAACTAACCCTAACCCTACTTGTTTTTTCAACATTTTAACGTGGAAATGTTACATAATATAGCTTTTAGGAGTTGAAGTGTCATTTGAAGTTGAAGTACTTAAGGGATTTTAAGTGTCAGCATTGAAATAATACGTTGGTTAAAAGTTGATTACCACAATGAACTGAAATTTCAGCTGAGATCAAAGTGTGAAAGTAGTTGAACTTAACAGTCAAAACAGAGGTACAATTACTACAGCAGTAGGTCAAAGCTAAATCAATAAGCAGAATCAACGCTGACAGCTTATGTGTGTGTGTGTAGTTGACATCTTCAAATTGCTTGTTTTACCACACCAACAGTCCAAACCTGACATATATTCACTTGTTGCCTGTCAAACGTTGCTAAATCGTGGAATTTGTTCTGAAAAAAGAAACAAAGCAGTGTTTCTCCACTTAAAATCTCCTAACTTGCCTCTGACTGATTGACTTCTGACCTGGTGCCACAATGTTGATTAAGCGTGAGATTCGATACAGACCCTATAGACGGTATTTTATTTAGAAAATTGACCGGATTCTCTATGCCGTTTCTGTGCCTGACTTCCTGCCAAACAAATTAATAAAACACCTTTTTGACAACACACATGCAACATTTAAATGCTGCAAAAAACACAACCAAATACAGAAACACACTGCAAGTAGCATGGGCAACAAAAATATTCTATTTCCAGGGGAAATTTGGTTGTGTGCTTAGTGTTTGCTTTAGTCTTAAAACTAACTAATTTTGTTGTAAGAAATGAATTATGCCCAACCATACAGCCAACATTCTTCAAGCCACTGGATATTGAAACATAAAAGATCTACAAGCGACAACTGATCTTGGAAATGCTTCCCTAGCACCTAAATTGCCATAGAGCCTGTGTTGCATCTATCCCTGCCGGGGCATATATATATGGAAATGAATAAACATCAGCGTGATCCGCACGGCTGCCTGCTGACAGGGCCATCCTCAGTCACTCAGGTGGGTTGACACTGCTGCCACGGCAACGACATCTCTACTCCGCCTGTCAACCTCTGAAGCGGCTTCAAAAGAGTCGCCAGTCTGGCTCAGCTGGGTTTATGAGTAAACATCTTTTTATGGTGTGCATCACAGGTAGCAAAAAGTAAATCGGAAAAGTGAGTTCTGATTGGTTAGCTTGCTGCTCTATCAAAAACTAATTTAAATCCTGATAATTAAGTGTTTTTACTTATCAAATTAACAACAAATCATCAAAAAATCATGGTAACATGACTGCAGTCAGTCTTGAGACAGTTTGGTTAACAGATAGGATAAACTAATATATATAATATAAAATATTAATAATATTCTTTAACCACATTTCGATGAAGTAACTCATGGGAACATGTTACTCAGATTATTAAATTCAGAAACTGGACTTTGATAATATGTTTATCCCTCTGGATTGATTAAAGAAACTGTGTAGGATTTTGTGGCATCTACTGGTTAATTGCAGATTGGAACTAACTGAATACCGTCTTCCACCGTGTAGGAGAAACTACGGTGGCCATACAATTTGTGAAAAAATTTGCTATCACCAGCCAGTGTCAACAACTCCACAGAAGATGACCTGCTCCCTGCTGTAGATAAAAAGCAAATTCTAAGGTAACAAAAACACAATTCTTATGGTGCGTTCCAATTACCTTAAAAGTTCAGTGAAGTCGGAGCTGGAAAATGACCACAGTCCAGTTTAACAAGTTGGAAAACTGAGCTCTATCCAGGCTAGCCATTGGCCATTGGCCATTGTTAGCAGTTGATAACACATTAATTTGCTCGTACAAATGTGTCCGCAGGCAGAAGGTGGACAGTAATGTGTGTCGACTGATTTAATGAGACTCAAAGACAGAAGCTCTAACCATTTACATTGAAACTTGAAAATTCCAACTTCCCAGTTCATATGGATTATTGGTAATAATAACCAGTGCTTTTGGTTGCTCTACTACAACAATGGGTTTTAGTATTTTTTAAAACATTTTATTGTGTTCTATATTGTTCTTCTTTTATCTGTTTTACATTTGTGCACATATATGGTCTCTTTTATTGGTGTTATGTGCCTTTTTTACTACTTTTCAATGTTCTTATTTGTTATTTGCTATTGATGTGCCATGCACTTTAATCTCTACAGCCCTTTGGTTAACTCTGGTTGTTTTAAATGTGCTATATTATTAAACTTGATTTGATTTCACAAATGAGTTTTATTAATTTTACATTTATTTACTGATCCTTCTGAGAAGTATTTTATTCAGTTAGTACAATTATTATTCCAACTCTGTGGTGTGGGGAAAATAAATGCCTGTTTATCACTGCCAAGTGCTAAATGAAAGATTCTGAGCAGATCTCTGTTACTACAATATAAGACAGTCTTCAGCTCAACCATGTTGGTAAATACTCAATTTATCAAGATGACGTATCATCAGAGGGAGTAGCATTCCATAAAGGTTAATTTTTCACCATAATTCACATGGGTGCTTAATAGGATGCCATGCTAGTTAACAGAACATTTCAACAAACCATGTCCTTATATTTATTTCTCACTGAGTTTATTAACACATTCCTGGTTTGATTAATGTCCCATCCAGTATTTGCTCTTGTATCTACAGGCTGCACTGAAGTGACAACGCAATATTAATTCCAATAGATTATGACTGTATATTAATTTTCTTTTACAAATCTGTGGATCATCTGGTGGGTCCAAATGTGTGCAGATTAAAGAAGGCTTGTTGCGAGGATGGCAACAGAAAGAGGGTTCTGCTCAGCTTCTGTCACAAGCTGTGCAGCGGAGGGGGTGGAGGACTGTCTCAGCTAGAATCTCCAGAAAACAGGGTGTAGAAGTCACTGGGGGACTTATTGTGTTACCTTGCTCTGTGTTCCTAGTAATTTGATTGTGGCGGGTCTTTGGTAGTGCTTCTAACAGGCTGGGACGGCAGCCAGGTGTGTGAAGTGATGAGCTGCCAGCCAAGACTCTGGTGACTCCTCCTTCCATTTGTGTGCAATGCTCTTCTTTGTTTACATGTGCGATGGTGGGGCCCAGACATGTCTGTCGTTACTTTGAATCCTGGTTTTATCTGAGTTTGAACCTATTTAAGCTCATATTTATAACTCTGAAAAACTGTTGATGTGTAACTTACTCTACACTAAACCCTTCACTTTCGTATCTCACTATCCCTCCATTCACTTTTGTTTTGGAACATGTCAACAAAAATTAGCAGGACTTGGCACTATTTTTTATTTCTGGCATCATCATTTCTTTGTCCTAAATTAAAAGCAAAATACTGCTCAGTCAGTCCACAAATTGGATGTCTGCATTTTACATACTTTAATACAGACTTTTTTGCTGACGGACTGCTTGATCTGTGGGTGGCTCACCACAAGTGGGCTGGAAGATTCTGTTTATTGCTTTATTCATAGCATCAGGGAGCTTCGATTAATGGGTATCAACAGTACCTGTAAACTGCTTAGTTCCGTAAAAAAACATGGCTAGGATTAAGGTATAGGTAAATGTAGCTGTTGATGCAGGAGATGGCTGCTGTGTGCTCTCTCATTTTGCATCAGTGATAATTTCATGTAACCTAAATGTATCTTACAATGGCATTTTAATGTGCCACAAACGTGCATTTTAATGTACCACAAACATGCATTTTAATGTCAGGTTGATCAGGTTTCAGTTACACATATAGCAATATGGAAAGACATGCTGTGTTCATATGTTGGTAGCTAACATACACTCCTTTCAAGACTGTTGCACTTCTACTTACAATAGAATTCTTATAGCAATATGATAACCTTATAGTAGATAGTGGTGTTTGTTCTTCTGCCCTTTTTAATGTCAGAGATATTTGAACATGATTGTAGAACTGCTGCACCTGTATCATTTGATGTACAAAATCTGACAGCTCTTTGTAGCAAATGTGTAGTAAACATTTCTACAAGGTCAGATAGAATTCAGTAGTTTGTCATTGCAGACCTGGGTTTTGTGTGAATAGAGGAACCAAACGGATAATACAAAACTCAAACAACGCAATGAAACGCGTATTATGTGTTCAGTGTCACGCTTCAAAATGTGTGTTGTATGTGTAAAAGTTGTATTACAGAAGCTGTGATGCCATCTTATAGTCCTGCCTTACAATGTGAGGACATGTTGCTTTGACCCTACAGTTTTGGCCCCCTCCAAAATCTATTCATCTGTAAAGTAGAATATTATGACAGCTGTGTTTTCTATAGACAAGCATGGATAACCAGTGCCACAGATATAACCTATCAGTTTTATTTCACGTAAGGTCATTTTGATTTTCATTGCTGTCCAAGATATGATATCGCAAAGCATCAAGCAAAACCACTTCTGGCAAAAAACACGAATTTCGTAGGATGCAAAAAGTATGCATTAAAGTTATAATATGCACCACTGTAAGAGAACGCAAAAGTAAGAAGTCAGTGTAGACAAAGCTGCATGTCAAAGTCTGAACAATACCAATCCTAATTCAGCCACTGCCTTCACTCCACATGCCTATGCGATTTCCATCATAATAACTGTAAAGGTTTATGAAGCAGCATGAGCATACGTGTGTGTGTGTATATGTGTGTGTGTGTGTAGCTCGGTGAAGCCTGCAGCGGGGTCCTTGTAGCCAGTCTGACTGCTAATGAACTTGGATGGGCGTCCGTGAGCGTTGGGGCTGAAAGGGCTCTTTCTCCAGCCACTCAGCTGTCACTAGCTGACCTACAGCTCTCTGATTATGTCACTGTCGCTTAGAAGGCCCCGCATTCATCCATCATTAGGCTACAAGTCTGGACACCCCAATCAAATGCC
>NW_023339763.1:13341862-13379956 GCF_004916995.1 Morone saxatilis | reverse complement strand
TGTGTGTGTGTGTGCAGCAGTTCCCAGCTGTCTTTTTGTGCAGGATTGACTCCATTGTGTGGTACTTTCCCGGCCATGCTTGAGGTAGCCCGAGCTAAGCTGGCTTGGTGTAAATTGATAGGAGAGCGGAAGAGAGGTTTACTAAATTTGTACAAGTAAACACTGCAATAATTTTCATGTATCACTTCAAACCAAAATGAACTGGGACTGCTGAAGATCATTAGGCTCTGCTCAATCGTAGCTTGTGGATTCTGACAGCACATTCACCAAAACAAGCAGCGCAGAGATTGGTAAATACACAACCCAATGCTCCTGAGCACAGGATATCAAACCTATTTGGCTCAGAGTTTGAGGTTTTTAATCGGCTTTCAGAACTTTGTTACCCTACCTCCTCTTGGCTGAAAAATTCTTCCCCTAATTTGCCTTTTTGGTTATGCCAGTGGATGCTTGTTGACATGCAAAATCTTTTAATGTTAAGGGAGCGAAAGGAGACCGGAGATGTTGCAGAATTTGGAGCATGATTGGGTATGGATTAGGGAGCTTTTCTCTCTATTTAATAGTTGATGTGCCTGAAATGAGCGGTGGTTCATAGTTTAAGAGTTTTAATGTTGCACATTTATCCTGCACATGCACTTTGTCAACATGAAGTATCACACTTGAATCTTAAAAAATATAGTAAACTATTGCAGCAATGTTCAGAAAAACATGTTTTTTATTTGAATAGAATTCCTGATTTCAATTAATTTCATTCAAATAATTAAAATATTATTTTATATTCATTTCAATATAATTCAAAACTTTAAAGTCTCATAATTAAGTTTACAATGTGGAAAAATTGCAGTTACCTGCAAGTTGTATACATTTTTTATTACCCAATGTTGATATAGACATCAGACTTCAGCCTCTGTTTAAATGTACTGATGTCGTCTTTCACACATGCACTCTCTTACACATACACATCCATAGAGGTCATCAGAGATACCCCAGCAGATGAGCTCAGAGAGAGCCTCAAGATGTATTTTAACTGACTGGAGCACTTACGGCTCATCATCCAGTCTTGATCAACTAAAAAACAACACTATTTGCCAGAACAGAACAATAGTGGTGACCAGGTTTTAGTTAAAGAAAGTGTGGATGCCTCATATGTGATTAAAATACAAATTATACAACACTGACATAAAACTGAACAAGAAAACTGAACACAAGTGGTGCATTCTCCTGTTGGCTCCTTATATTGAGCACACAAGGATATATCAATTTGTGCTATTCTGAGCCCTGTTGTGCTAAATTAAGTAGAGCGTAGCCTGTATGTGGACTTGCATGCAAGGATTTGGTGTTCAGAAGGTATTTATAAGGTGTGAACTACAGGGGAGCCAGGGAAAGTTTGGCTCCTCTTAATAAGACATGTGTCTGCCTGATTTGGGAAATTTTGGGGGGTCTCTAAAATATTGACAAAAACTATTTTTGCCATTGCTTTTTTACTGTATCTTCATCATCATGGATCATGTGTAAAATTAGGCTATTATTGATGATTATGCACAAGGGTGATTAATCACAAATTCCCTTTAATAAAAATAGCAGCAGGCATGATATTTTTGCCATCACCATCACAGCATGACCGTGCAATATCATACACTTCACTCAAAGATCAGAAAAACTTCCTAGGTCACACACAGTCTATGCACCAAATCACCATTATTAATTTATCATTGTGGTCAGCATACTGTGTGTCACAGTCAGTCCTCAAGCATTCATACAAACCCCTCTTGTATAAAAAAAAGTGAGCTCCACCAAAAGCTGTTGTATAGTTTGCATGCTGGGTAACAAAACATCTAAATTTCAGGTGGATTCATAGTAGAAGAAAAGTAGGAACTACTAAATGTTTGAGTCCAATCTGCCGTTGTCTCTCCAATCCCAGACTTTTTACCCCCTCATCGTACCTAAGAGCCCTTGTTTCATAATTAATGATAACACAGAAATTTTCTCATAGGATGAGTATTGTTAGTCTGACACTCATCCTGAATTAGCATTGCACTCTGCTTCATTATTCAGTGTGAAACGTTTGTAATGATGCCAAAGCAGGGGGCATTGTGCTCAAATTGAATTCAGCCCAGACTGGATTGTCCCTACCCAATTACAAATTCTTAGTCACTAGACAGTCCTGAATAGCTCTGGTTGTACCCGCGTGGATTTACTCTGTCCTTTGCTGATGAAAATAAAAATGTAGAATCCCCACCATGATTGATTATTACGTCCGAAAGGAGCACTGCCCAACTGTGGAGTGTTGGAAAAAAAATCTCCTGCAATTACCATTCATTGCTTTAAAATGTTAAAAAGCTAAACCATCCAGACATGCCACATTTAAAAAATCACCAGTAAAACTTCTCATTTTCTTTGGGCTTGAACCATTTAGACATACATACTCACATGTAAACTGTAGAAAACACTAACTTTTGTGGTTTTATTATATTCCATTCACCCATGTTATGAAGTTCTGCCTTGCATTCTAATTGAAATGCATGCCTTAGCGTGTGTGTGTTGCATCAGTCTAGCTTTGTTTGATCAAAGAATATATCAGTTTAATTATCCTCCATGTCATGTTGCCTGGGATGGAGAAGTCCTTTTTGTTGTTTCTTTCAATTTAGGTATATAAAGGGAAGAAAGCTGGAGAGACACAGCCCTTGTTTTTGCGGTTAATATAACACATATTTGGGTTAGTGGATTTTTCTTCCTTCGCAGGGTTTGGAGACTAACATTCTCCCTTTGGTATTAATTGAGGATACAATAGGGAACTCCCCATGGGCTACTGAACATGTCTAGTCCTGAGGTGCTGAATATTAACACATGCTGCTGCTTAATGTGAAATAATGTCTCTGTGAAACTGACACTGTTCAGATTATGTCTTTTGTAGTAAATATGACCAAGTTTAGCTTACAAAACATGACGTTCATATCGAGAAATATTCAGTTAACAATACAGTGATCCCCCTCCAAACACACAAACATACACACACCCAGTCTGTTGCCATGATATGAACTTGTGTTGCTTTCTATTCATTATCACTGAAAAAGTCCCAGGCTATCCAATTTCCGTCCCTTGTTTTTTTTTTTTACACAGTGCGAATCTCAACTCAAGTCATGCTTCCCAAATGTAGAAACGAATGAAAAGGGTTGGATAAATCCAGATAAATTTGAATTCGTCCTCTTTATTAGTTTTATCTCAAGTGTAATAATGCATTCAGGGCCAAGTGGAGGCAGGCCGGGGGGAAATTAGGAGCATCTGTCAAAGAGATCCAGATACAAAAACAGAGCCCAGAAGCCTGAGTAAAAGCACATCACAGACTTTGACACACACTTGAAGGATTTAATGGGCATGCCAAAATAAAACTCCACGCTGAGGCAGAAAGTAGTATCTTTAATAAGTCACCATAAATGTTGAATGATGAAGAAAATATACTCAGTTGTCAAGTACCATCCTGCCAACTAAACCATCTTAGTGTATTTTTACTCATCAATCTGCTCATGTGTGCGTTTGAGTGTTGGTCCCTTCTCACAGGCGGTATACTATTTTTGAATTAGTTTAATCACCCAGTATTTCACAACCTCAGGCATGCATTACAATGTGTCATCTACATACTGTTACTGGATATAAATTAATTTCAGTGCTTCAACCAATATCTGATATAACATCAACTTTCATGCACACTGTAATGGGCATGCACATGACTCTGACATGCATGCTGATGCACATGTAAACAAGCCCACATACAAAAGAGTCAAAGATAAGATATGATCAGAAAAGCAAATGCGTAGCCTCTTTGTCTCGCTCTCAAAAACACAATTATATGCACATTTATACTCACGCTAAGACACACACAACCTCAGGACATTATATAGAGTCAGGAAGAGATGGTACTATAAATTACAAAATGCAACTCCTGCTTATCTGAACATTGATTAAAAGGGAAAACTGGCCCTGAATACCATCTAGAGCCCAAAATGGTTAGAAATGAATAAATCATAGCTCTTATCCCAAACAGCAGAAGGAGAAAATGAGCAATATCCAAGAAAGCTTTAATTTTTTTCCCGGCGTAAATATGAAGGGTTGTTTAGTGAATTCTAAGCAGATGCTTACCTGATTGGAATTTGATGCACCACAGCAAAGGTGGAGTTATGGGGAATCCAGCAAAAGGAACACATATTAAAATTCTGCCTTTAATTCCACCATGAAGAGTAATTTAAAAACACTGTAGACAGTAAATCTAAAAATAAATTGGCTGTGTAATTTTGGTACATATTGGAGGATCAAAGACCATATGAAGAAAAAGGGGAGAAGTAATAAAAAAATGTTTGTTGCATACATACATATTGTACATTTCAAGGTTGTTTTTTTGCAGTTTAGATGGTATCCAAACTGATTAACAATGAGCAGGCACCAGGTACATTTTGCCCATGGTCTTTTTGTCAAATAAATGCTATAGATATATCACAGTATTTTGCAATAGCAAGCTGCATATATTTTGAAGAAGGGTAATTGAAATAGTTAATCAGCCCAGAATATAGATTGGTTTATTTTTATCTCAGTCATTTGCAGGCATGAATTGGACAAATGGTTCTTTCTGTTTCTCTAAATGATGGAATGAATCGCCCTATTTAAAATGTAGGTTATAGCCATTGCTCTGATTAATGACTTCAGGAAAAAAAAACGTACATGCATATACTCATCCCAGACCCAGCTGAATATTTTTTCCTCCTCATGTTTCCTCATTGCCCCCCCCCCCCCGAGAGCAAAGCTTTACCTTCTGAAATCTGAGGAGCTCAAATAAACAAGCCCATCACACAGCCTCACTGATTGCCAGTTGTATTAGTTGTGCAAGACATTATAATCTCTTTCACTGCTGTTCTTTTATCTCCTGTGTCTGAACAATAAGCATGGCCAGCAAAGAGGAGTGATAGAATAAAGGGGGGAAATAAGAAAAGGGCAATGGTCCTATAGTACAGAATCTTGTAAAAAAAAAAAAGGAAATTAATAGACTATGTTTTATGATCAGTTTGGGGAAGAATTGGAAAATCAATATTTTCTCACTAATCCAGTTTGAAATGTAGCCAAGTTTGGTCTTGTTGAAAAGGCTTCATCATCAACACATGACAATTGATCGGGCCGCTGTTGTTTCACGGAAAAACACAAAATAATTTAATGTTCAGTTAAAAGAAGAGTCAAGGATTTAATGATGGTGACAGTTTGTTTTATTATCCATTAATATTATGCTTAACATTTTTTATGTATTCCCACTTGAATCCCATAAGGCAGATAATCAGGCGTTTTCACATAATTGTGCATGCTATTGTATACAACTGTGGCATTTCATGTGCTCAAAGATTTTGTTACTACAAAAGTCTCTTCATTTTTCAGTACGGTCAACGCCAGACTCCATAGGATACAAAGGTAGCAATTTCCTTCCATCACCACAATATGATCCAGCACGACTCTTCTTATTGCACACTGTGTTCTGCAGCTGCCGGAGGTTTTGCAATCCATTCTCTATAGCAACCCATCCATTTCTCAGTCTGGTCAAAACTTTTCTTCTTTCTCTTCCCTCCAGCAGGAATGTAATTTCCTTTGAGTCGAGACTGCAGTCTTCCATTTAGTTTTTATCTTTTATTTTTACTTTTCCTCTCTTTAGAAAGAGGACTCTGTCATTGTTACAGAAGACATTAGTTTGTACTTTGAGTAATAGTCGTAATAGTACAGTTTGACTGTAGGAATCTCACAATTTATTGACTCTTTAACAAAGCTCATCTTCAGTGGTATGTGTACAGAGTAATCATCCTTTTTGCCAAATGTCAAAAATGCAATATAAATCATAAAGGCTCTACAAGTACAAACAGTACACAGATGGTCCACATTAATTGTAAGGAAAGTACCCACGTTGCTAAGTCTAAACCTGGCAATAGCCACATGCTGAACACTACTAGCAACCCCAGCAGGTAAACGGCACATTTAAAATCAATATATATATATTTTTTAACCTGTATTACTTGAGTGTTTCCGACAGTGGGCATGGTGTGCACTGATTAAATTCAGTGGTTTACACTGTGATTAACACAATGTCATATGTGATTTTGTGCCAAATTGTATGTAATGGTGAAATTCAAGCTGAAAAGTAGATTCTAATTTCCTCAGAAATAAACAGTATGAAGGCTTTTCTGAATTTGCAGCAGCCATTTGCAACAGCCACGAGTCTGGCTTATTCGGCCATTTAAATTGCAGCTGTCTTCACATTTCATGCTCAGAAGCAGAATGAGTTGTCTTAGTTTTCTCTTAAAAACCCATGTAAGGGGAGTTCTTCACCTGATTTGTAACATTCAGTTCATTCATTAGGCATTTATGCACTATTAGGTTTATTTTCCTCTACCGGTACAGTGATGTCTTCATTCAATCTGCATATCCTCTCAGGAACCACCACAGAGGCCAAACAGTGTGCATGTTTTTTGATCCTAGTAGAAGTGTACACCGTGTGCTTCACTGTTTGATCAAAATATTTTCAACCAGAGAGCTGCAGCTAAGTCTTTGGATGATTAGCAAATCAGAGAACACTCTCCCTAAGTTCTTTTAAGAGGTGTTCAGACTGAACACCAAGTGAATTTTAGAGGCGATGTGATTGCATACAAGGTCAATTGAAAGATGTGAGTGCACACAAGCAGAAGGGGGAAAAATATAGAAAAAAATACTTTTCTATAGTTGAAAACTAAAGGTGAGTTTTAATATCAGTCTAAGCCATACATAGCAAACATATACACACACAAGTCTGTGGTAGCCAGCTGTTAGACAGTCTGTACTATAGCGTTTACTTGCTGTGGCTAATAAACAGTGATTACATTTGTTTGGAAAAAGTGCATAAAAATGTTTTAGTAGCTACCTTTAATCCCTCTATTTGTTTGATGATTAATTTGCAGAAGATAGGAGAGAATATTTACATGACTATAAACACAGAGGTATTTCCTATACTGTTTGACATGAGCTCATGTGCTCGAAATATCACAGGTGGAAACAGATATAACACAGCGGTTCAGGAGTCTGGAGGACAAGGACATCGGGGATGTCTGGACATTCTTCTCTGTCTACAACTCTTTACTTGTCTTTAACTACATTTAGCTGTGTGTGCGTGTGTGTGTGTGTGTTTACAGATGTGAAGGCTTAGCAGGGTACTGACCACCTGGTGCTTGACTGGCATGTTTGCTGCGCAGCAGGTAGCGTGGGCACATCTCCAGAGGCATCATTACACAACCTTGTTCCTTTTTCATACTTTCGAAGTTCACTCGCTACGTTTAGTTGCTTTGTTAGTTTGATGGTTAAGGACGTTTTCTCTCACAATTAAAAAGTCCTTAACAGTGACAAAAATCTTTTCAGCTCAGGTGTCTCAAGATGACCTGCAAAGGCAAATTTGTAATTACTGATTTGGTATTCTAACTATATAATATAATAATAATTGTGAATAAAATCCTATGGGTTTTTTTTTTCATTAAGACAGATCATTGTAAATGTGGACTGTTAGGCCCTAAATGTCTGAGTAGAACATGTATGAATGTGAAGGTGTTGGTGTCGCTGTGTGTATGTACGTGTGTGTGTGTGCTCTCAGGGGTGCATGTGTGTGTGCTATAAACCCTTGAGCCGTGAGAGCTTATAGCTTTGAGGGCCCAGCCCCTCCAATTATAACACGTTAAAGGCAAAATTCTTTTTACTTCTCTCCGCAGGGAACCGACAGAGAAGGCTTGTCTAGTTTCTCACTCTACCCAGAGTAATAATTACCTGAGATAATTACTTTCCTCTCTCAAGCAATTAATGCCAATTCCAGGGGCAATGGTTTGGGACTCAGGCAGGGACTGAGGTTATGCACAAGGCTTAGAAATTAACAGCAGGGAAGCTTTTATTTTTTTACTGTCTTTATTAAACACTTTGAGACATGAAACCATGAGACATGTGGGCCACAGTGTGCTGTATGAACCGTAAAACAGAGGAAAACATAGCAGGGAGAGGTAAACCCACACAGAATTAAGGTAATTGGGACAGATTTCAGAGTAACAGTGTTTGCTTTTTGCCCTCTTCAAATATTGTTTCCACTCCTCAGTTATTATCCACGGATATAAGTTTATCCACGGATTTCTAAGTCAAAGAAAATCTGTTTGTTTATGAGAAATATAAGTAAGAAATAGGCTGTCTCCCGAAATAAAGATTTTCCTAGGTGACTAGTTGTTAAGTTAGTCGACTGGTCATTGAATGTTTATGATATTATTATTTAAATATAAATATTTAACAGCTGCCTATTAAATGCTAACAGTAATGATTCTGAATGTGTCAGAACAACCAGCACAGAGACTGAAAATTTAGTTCAACACAGTATAACATCACACAAGTCTTGTTGTTCGAAATCTGGAGTAACTCATCAAGGAGGTTGTGTTCGGTCCACCCTGGGAGACTGCTGAGCCCCAGTTTGTTGCCCGCTTGCCCCACTGTGCCTATGTTGCTCATTCCGTCCCCACTCCACAGCAGTCCAAAGCTCCTGTGCTAGTGGTATAAACAAGCAAGCTTGCAGTTAGGTAATAGAACCGCTAACTAGCGAGCGACAGCAGCTGGTAAAGCTAGTATATGCAGCAGTGCTGTGTTACAAGAGAAGGGGTCTGTGTTACAACCATCCCCTGATACTTTCGTCCCAGTGACAAGGCCCGGCTCCCGTTTGTTTCTGTTTTCTGTGAATATCCAATTAAAACTCTTCTCATCCACTAACAGTTTACTCAACTTTTAGGGGACATTCATACACCTACAGAGGTATACAACCCCTACCCCCAACAAAACCCCATCCATCTCTCACTATGATTCTGCTTTCTGTGAATGACTAAAACAACCCTTCTGACAGTGCCACATGGAGCAGCATTCAAATAAGTGGGATCAGGATCAAAACCATACATGGTTGTTCCTGATCCTGCTGTGTGTGAGTGTGTGTTTGTTTTTGTGTATATGTGCACACGTGTGAATAAGCGAAGCTGATGGCCTTCAGATGCAGCTGCCACCCTGGGCTGAGTGCTCACACGTTGGTGCCAGTGTCTCATCATGGGGTATGCAAAACATGTGAGAGAGTGACCTGCGCTTGCAAACCATTCATTCTTTCTTTTGGAATTATGCAGCCCCGGAGATAAAAAGACACACAGCAGGAAAAGATGAACACTCATCTCATTGTACGTCAACTGATCTCATCAACTGATTAGCTGTTTTCATACTGTATTCTTATTCCCTTATGGCATGGGGTATGAGCAAGAACAATGTTTTGGCAGCTCTGCATAATCAGTTATGTTGCCCTTTGAGTTAGTAAGTTTTACCCATGTGCATTGAGAATTCCTTTAAAGCATTATTTTATGTTATAATGGAGCACAAATGAGTAAAAATGGTTTCCCAAAGGAGAGGCACTATAAATATATCTTCCCGTTTTTTATATTTTACATTCAATCCACTGGAAGCATGTAGAAGTGGTGATTCACATAATAAGTAGTTTTTATTTAGAAATATTTATGTACATGTATATGTCACTACTGATGATTAGGATATTGTTGTTTAGTAATGTAGACCTGGCTGACAATTGTAGGACATACAAGTTATCAATAAACAGCAGTCTTGTGACAAATAGTGTATAATATTGCATTTCCATAATTTTGATGATTACATCAGTCCATACAAAAAATGAAACCCTATAAACAACCTTTAGATTTCAATTGTATTTATGTGAGGAAACACATACACTGATAATAATGACAGTGATAATAAGAGATAAATATAAGAAGGCAGAAAGTAGGCAATTTGATTGCAGTAACCCCTTGACCTTTTCTGTATTGCAACAATTAGGCCAAAAATCTAATTTGTATAATAATGATAATAATGTAATGGGAAAATAACTGAAGCTTTTTATGCTTCCCCAAGGATCTTTGTCCATTTTGGTCATTTTGTAACCAAGAATGTCTCTTGCCCATTAGAAGTTGCTTTAGGATACATAACATGACATTTACTATGGATTAATTAATGCTCCCAAAAGAACGAAACATCATGTCACCCTGCTCAAATCTTTCTTTATAAACAGCCTGCTCATAAATCAGAATACATGAGCAGTTCTGTTTTTAGAGGCTGCTCATATCTGGTTGCTTACGTATTGAAGGACAATACATTATTACATTGAGCGTTACTTACGTCATAGGCTCTTGCTGACTGAAGCACAGTGAACACAGAAAATGGTATCTGTTTTTGCTTTAATATCTCTCTGAGGGGTGGTGATTTATCATTGGTTTTGGATAAAAAACAAATTTTGATATGGATTTAAAAACTTCCACCTATTATTCTTAGCTGGCTATATTATAAAATGCAATAATGAATCAATAACTAATTATTTTACATATAGGCTACAAGTAATCCACACAGATTGTATATTGGAAATATTTCTAGACTTAATGGTCTTTTACTGGTTTGTAATAAAATTGAAAAACATTCAGTAAACAATTTTACATATTATCAAATTATTATTTGTATTTTTGAAATTAGTTTATTAATTAGCTATAGTGTTTATAGCTGTTATTTATATGCAGTACTGTTTTCATTCACCCATTTCAGCAACACACTGTATGATGTGTTTTTGTTCCCACAAACACTCATCTACACAGATTAGAAAACGTCATTCACTATAATGCAGGAAATTTCAACAAAACCACTCAACTAAAGCATCCAAACTTACAGAGTTGAATCAGCACCTCTCTGACACTCATCAGCTTCATAAAGGTCAGATTTATTAAATGCCTGGTGTAGACCTATCAAACTACAATAGCATTATCTAACTGTACCTCATAAACTCGCAAGCCAGTGCAATACTCATTTCTTGTAGGTGTAATAAAAGTGTGTTAGCATAGTTGAAAAAAGTCAGTCTGTTTTCAGTTTTATTGCTGAAACATGTATAACCTATGACAGAAATAGCCAACAGTCATCGGAAAAAGGAAACGTTGGGTTTGGCTTAAAAAGCAGCAGATCTTGAGACAATCCACTAAGCCAGATCGGCTGGACGGGACCAGCCCACCACCACAGGGCTGTCGCTCCAGGAGAAGAGGGAAGACAGCTGGATAGGAGCCATGTTGGCCCAGTTTGGACTTAAGGCTGCTCCTAGCTAATGTCCAGTACCGATGAAATGAGACTCAGGCTGGCCAAACAACGGGAAATTGGACTGTTGTGCCCACATCGTTAAAGAAACCTGCTCCATCACCACCCTGGATCAAGCACTCGACAGATAGACCGTGTTCTGAGCCGACATAGCACAGAACGAGAGGATTCAACCTCCTGTGTCTACGATCAATGATGCTTGGTGCACAAATACAGTCAAGTATACAAGTTTTCCCTTTTATGTGAAGATGAAACCATATTTTCATCACTATCTTGCTGCAGCTTATTACATTTCCCAGACACAAATTCAAGGTGCACTGCAGATTTATTTCCTAGGTATATACATGTATGTATATAAGCAACTGTATATATTGTTTATTTTTTATGTTATTCTGTGAATTGAATTGTCTTTGTCTATGTGTGTAGCATGAAGACACTCGCAACTTTCATTTTGTTATACAACCTTGTGCTGTATAACGATGAATACATTTCCTTGATTCGTTGATTAAACCCTCCAGTCTTTAATTTTAATAGAGTAGGACACATAACATAAGGTGAATCATTATGTATGAAGGGGAAAGAAAGAAAAACGTGAGAAGTAGTTGAGAAAGACAGCATCATAGAAGGAGGTGGCATTTAAAATGTATAGCTGTTGTTGTTATTTGTATTCCATTACCATGAGAAGCAAAATGACCGCATTGTGTCATCAATAGTGAGTAAATGACAGTGAGAAAAGGAGTGTCACCTTTAGAGTGAGCAAGAAACAATACCTGTAATGGCTCATTGTGTCCATGGTAAACTCAATGAGCCCATCTTTTTAGGCTGTTTTTGGCTGCCAGGAACAGATAATACGCTTGTTAAATATTCATCTAATTACTACAGATAAAGGGCCTTTCTTGTGCCGTGAGGTGACATTTCAAATGTCATTCAATAATCCTTGAGTCTAACCTATTCCTTTCTTCAGTTCTTATTTCAGGTTCAAATATATCAGATGAAACTATAATGATCTCCAAAGTAAAGCAGGGCCACTGCAAGAACAAGTCATGAAATCATATACAGAAATATGAGAAGTAGTCTATATGCAGGGAGTACTAAATGTGCAAAAAGAATGGATCCTACGGCTGTACAATATAGCAGAAGAATTAAATTCATCCATCCATCCACAGTAGGAATTTCAGATATATAAATGTGAGCTTGGTGCATCTCACAAGAAAAATTAAAATGAAATATCACTTAAAAAATCAGTTAGCTGACATATTTTCCCAATTGAGATGAGAAAAGCTTCTTTAAAAGGAAGAGTTATTTTAATGATGACTAGAATGAGTGAACTGGAGTTAGGTGAGGATACATTCTAACTCTAAAAATAGGAATTTGACCTGAGTTGAATATTATAAAATTACAGCAGCTGAAGGTTAAATTGACTCTGGACTGTTTATATTTTAAAGAAATACATTTATACTGAGAATGTATTTTACCATTCTCAGGTTTTTATGTTAATGTGAAACATCATATCATGCCAAAGCAAGTAATACACACACCGGTCCACCATGACAGTGTCACGTTTTGCCTCGCCTAGGCGTGCCAATGTCATGTTTTCAACAAATGCTCATTTTGTGTTTGAGCAAGCTAGCAATAATAAATACGGTTACTCTTTCAAAATAAAGCTCAAGGTCACAATTTGGTTAAATTTAGGTAACAAAACTACTTTGTTGGCTCAAAGAAGTACTTGATTAGGTTCAGGAAACGAATGTAGCTACGTCACAAACTCACTGTTGACTTTTGGTTTCAAAAGTCCTGTGTGTGTTTGAGCCCTTGATCCAATCCACCTACCTCGAAATAAGTCCCTCCTCCAAATGCTTGTACAGCTTGTCCTGTCAAAAGTGAAAAGCACTGGTTGTTTGTTCAAAGACCTAAAAGGATTGCAACATACCAGTATGGAAAATTTGGACGTTCAGAATGGACATATGTGTGAAAGAGGATGAACATACTGTGGGAGGAGGAAGTTGTCAGGTTAAGCTGGTCTGGGACATAATTATAATATTATGAGCAGTAGGCGAAACCTGGAAAAGGAAGAGATTAGAGAGGTATGCAAAGGAGGAGGTGAAAAGAAGGGATGAGAGGATGAATGGATGTGACAGAAGGAGGGATTAGGCAGAGAAAATAAAATGACAAGGGGAAGGGGAAGAAAGGGCGGGTTCAGGGTGTGAACTACAGTAGAGCCAGGGGGAGCTGGGCTGAAATTTTGGGGGGTCTCTAAAATATTGACAATATGCTATTTTGCCATGCATTTCTATTTTTCTATATCATCATGGATTATGCAGACTACTATTGATGTAGGATTTGTGTGTGATGGTAATTCATTATTAATTCACGTTAATAAAGATACTGCTGTTCTTGCCATCACCATTGAAGCGCGAGCACAATGTCATTAACTTCAGTTCAGAAAATATCAGAAAATATACATGAAATAAACACTCCTAGTCGCAGTCAGTCAGAGCGCCCAATTCTTTATTGCTCTATTTTGTCCGGATACTGTGTGTCACGGTCAGTCCACTCTCTTGTGTCTGAAACAATATTCTATAAAATTCTAATTAACCAAAATGTCAACTTTTTTCTTTTTATTTAGTATTACAACATTTTACTGTGTGTGGTTCAGTGTTTGATTGTGTATGTAATTGTTCATATGTTGAATGGGTAAATGTATTTGTAAGTCGAGCTCTCATATTAAAAGGAAGGGAAAATATGATTTAAATTACCACCTTGTTTTCAATTAATTTACCATGGAAGGGGTTAAAACTATCATCATGGTATTCACTTCTTAGCAATATCTGAAACTCCCTTAGACGATACATTTAATTATGGATCAGTTTGTATTCAGGGGTATAGTGTGAGAGATAGGAATGCATATGGGGATGATGTCCCGGTATATATTCAAAGTCACATACTAGTGAGAGTGAGATATTGTTTATTGTCTGTGGATACTGAAGTACTTTGGTTGCAAATTAATTTACCACATTTGAAACCTCTGCTAGTAGGATGCTGCTATAGACCTCCAAATGCAAAGATAATTAATTTGGATAAAGTGTGTGAAATGTTAGACAAAGTGTTTGACCTTGATAGTGAGATATATTTCCTAGGAGATTTGAACATCGACTGGAATTTGCTGCACTGTGCACTTAGACACAAAGTTATGGGCTATAACTAATGCATGTAACTTGGTGCATAAGTGTGTATAAAGACTAATGAGTCTAAAAGTGTGACTTTTATTGAACACATATATACAAATTTTAATAATTTATGTTCTAATGCATTATCAATACCAGTGGGGTGTAATTCTGACTATAATTTAGTGGTGCTTGTAAAAAAGAAAGACAACAGTTCCAAAAGCAGGAGGGTAGTTTTCAGGAGATCAATGAAAACCTTTTGTGAAGAGTCATTTATAGAGGATGTTAAAAATATATGTTATATGTACTAGTGAAGGATAATCCAGATGATATGTGTTATTTATGTGAGTGATTGCGAAGCATGCACCAATTAGAAAGCAGACATTTGGGAACCTAACCCTGGCTAGATGAGGAATTAAAGGAACTGATTAAACAAAGAGGTTAATGCATGAATTTAGCTATCACATCATGATATAAGTCTGATTGGCAAATCGATAGGGGGTTAATGAATTATGTAACATTAAATAAAAAGAAAAAGAAAATGTTTTATGAGAATAAAATTAGGGGTGTAAAGAATGATAAGAATAAGTTGTAGAGTTTAGTAAATGGCATGATGGGATGCAGGCCGAAGTCCTTCCTTGAAGTGGAAGGGAAATTCTTGACTAAATCAGTACAAATTGCTAATTATATGAATGATTAATTTCATGATAAAGTAAATAATTTGAGGAGCAATATGCACCAAACAAGTAATAGTATCTCCACAATATTAATTAAGAATTTAAAAATGAAGAAGAAAGAAATGTATTTGTTCACAGGTATGGGAGCTAGCAAAGGTTATACCACAAGTACAGTACAAATAGCCGCCCTATAAATTTATTACCAGCATTAGGAAAGGTAATGGAGAAAATTATTTTTGAAGAAATACAAACTTCCTTTGATATTAATAACTTTGACACAAATGATAGATGGTTGGCAAAGTGAGCAAGATAAAGGGAAATTAGTGATTAGATAGTCAAGGATCAAACATGTTACATACATGTTTACTAAGTCAAGGTAGCTGTTTAGGGCCGTTATCTGTTTTTGCTAACAATCTTCTTTTAGTATTAGAAAAGGCTTAAATTGGGTGCCCGGTTAGCTCAGTCAGTAGAGCTGGCTACCCATATATGGAGTTGCTGCAGTGGCCTGGGTTCGAATCTGACCTCTGGCCCTTTGCTGCATGTCATACCCTCTCCCCCCTTTCCTGTCGATCTTCAACTGCTTGTTGGAAACAATGACGATTAGTTTTTCTTCCGATTGTATTTGGATGTTAATTTCAATGAGATAAGCTACAGGCAGTGCTCATGGGGATCCTAATAAACAAACAAACAAATATAGTTTCTAATCCTGTATATTGCATTGTTTACGGTATTATAAATTCTTCTTTTTATTGAACTTTCTCAGTAGCACTCTGTTTCTGCCAGTAGTCACCATACGAATACCTAATGTATAAAGAAGATACATTACAACTGCAAGCAAGTGATACATCTGTGCCAAATGTTCGTTTTTTTTCTCAGTTCCACGAGCAACAACTTTAATGAGATAAAGAGACAGTAGATGAAAGAACCATTGATGTCTCTGCTCGTGTGAACAAATGCTGTTTGCTCTGTTAGATCATTTTTTGCGTTAGGTCACTCATTTAGCAGCTAATGGGTTGTTATCAGCAGTGCACCACCCAGTGGCTCAGAGTGGCCTCAGGCTTACAGCATGAAACAGTCTTGTTATCCATTTCTGCTCTGTGATCACAGTGTTTTCTGTCAAGTAAACAACAATCATACTGGGAAAAAATCACTTAAAAGAATTCTAGATTATTATGACAATCCAAGTTTCTCATTTACATTCAGGTCAGGTTTTTAGCCGCTGCAGTGTCTTTTAGACCCTGACATTTCTCTCAATGAATCACTGTGATTTTAGGTCCTGTGGTGTTGTTTCTGTTAGCTGGGTTCATCTGCATATGGTTAATAAATTGCCTTTCCCACTGCACCATGACTTTTTGAAAAAAAATTGACATTCAAGTAGGGTTCCTTCTCTTTAAAGAATACAGGAGATCATTGGATTATTTCTTCATCTCTTTGGTTTTCACCAGTTAGCATACATAAACAGTTTAAATGGCTACTTGCTGTGCATCTTCAATCTCCCAGATGTAGCAACACATAAGTGCACTTATATGTGCCAGCACAGGTGTGTAAGATAAAAAGACAAATACACATGCCTCAACACGAACATTTGTCCTTCGCTTGTGAATCTACTCAGTGGCTTTAAGATTTGGATAATTCATCCCTTCCTCCAAAGCTCTATTTCTTTTCTTTTCTTTCTTTTCATAGACAGAAAGTCATCTGGCACAGTAAACTCATCTGTAAAGGAGACTGATGGCTAACAATTGATGTGCCAATCCCGTCTAGACAGCAACACTTCATCCAATTATGTTGGGAATACAAACATGATCGCAACAACAATGGCAGGATTACTACCATCATAAAGAGGAGAGGAAGAAGTGGAGGAAAACAAGTGATGAGGATGAAATTGACAAAGGAAGATAGATGGCGACAAGCCTGGACTATGGAGGACATGATGGTATCAGTTGTGAGAGATATGGATTTTATTTAGAGGGAGGAACAAATACAAATAAATGTAGCTGCGGTGGTGTTGTGTTGCCATTGAGTGGGCGTCAGTGAGACAGAGGCTTGTGACTGAGTTCATGTGTGTAGCAAAGAAAATTTCAATATGAAGACAATAATACATACACAGACCCAAACACACACACACACACACACACACACACACACACACACACACACAGCACATGAATGCCTCATAATAGTTTTCTCATAAGAGAAATTGTAAGGTCAACATATGTGCAAGGTCTAATCATATAGTGTTATTCAAGCTTTATTAACTTTATTTAAAATCCAGCATTGAAAGACGTATTGATAATAATCAAACAGGGATGAATACATATTCCCTTTCAGACTTGGGTAAAAACCATAAAACCATACTAGCTTACAGAGTTTACAATTGACACCGTTTGTATTTAATCAATTCAGAATTTCTACACAATCTTTTATTTTTTCATTAATGCTGTCATGAAAATACAGGTTACTTTTCTAAGAGATCTTCCCATTCATTTAATAATCCATGCCCTTTAGGATTTGTGGTGGAAATAATAAAATATTGATTTTTCATTTGACATTCTGGGATGCAATTAAAGCCGACCCTGGACTCAAACCTAAGAATGCTGCCTGTGATGTCTAATGGTTGTGTGGAGATTTTATTGGTGTGGGGAGAACTAAAAAATGCTGACGTAATGTCTGATGACCGGCCCACAAACAGGCATCCTGCCAGACAGTTAAAGATGATATGTGGATAGATCAACCTCCTTTAAAAGGTTTGCACTGGCTCAGACCAGTCTTCTATTGCTCAGATGTGTGAATGTCAAGAGGAGCAGAGTGTGTGTGTGCTTGCACTTTTTTATGTGTGTGCGTATTTATGTCTTCCATTTCTCCATCGTCTGCCTTATTCACTTACCCTTTCTGATGCATAGTCTTGACTTGGAGCTTTAGAGAGACAGCTGTCCTTCGTTTCTCTCTCCATTCAGCTCAAAATGTAAACCACCTTGCAAGTATGCTCCTCTAGGTTGTGTCTCCAGGTTCAGGTCCACTTCTTTTCCTCATTCTTCCAGTATTCCAGTACCCTGTCTGTGTCAATTTGTGATCTTTTGGCTGTTCTTTCCCTCAGTGGGTTGATGCAACCTCTTTCACACTTCCACACACACACACACACTTATTCTGATGTTTTTGCAAATCTGGGACAGTCTTCATTATGCGTTTGTAAATAAAGGTCAGTGTGTTCTTAATGGTGTTTTATAGGAGAGATGCTAAATCTGAAAATATAAAGTATTCAATAAATAGTGTCCATGCATGGTCTTTAGTTTATCTGTTTCTGTGGTTACCTGCTTTTCAGTGGGTCTGTGTTTGGTGTTTGTAAAGTATTGGATACTTTAATCCTCGATAAACCATGCTGATGATAAAACTTTGTGTTAAGATGGTTGCTATGGCAGTGAAATTAACAAGATCAGAGTTGTCCACTGAAAATTACTATTGATTTGGTGCAAGCACATGAAAGGAGGTGGAAGGCTACTGCAGCTTAGCTCTTCAGATGTGCTGATAAATGGTTGATTTGTTTCCACTGTACACTATTACACATAGTGTAAGTTATTTATTCTAGATAATGCTGAATGGACTGAATTTTGAGTCTTATTTGACCTCCTGCTTGATCTACCTAGTGTCAGCCCCAAGTCCGGGTAGGCTGTAATATTTCATTGTTAAAGCAACACGACCTGTGATCACGCCACTTTCAAGCTACTACTACACAACTCCGAATATGACAGGAGGGATCACATCTGTAGGTTTCTGGCTACGTTACCCACCAGGACAGATCTTGACCAGTGGCTGTCAGTAAGGGGCTGCAGCCCATTCTTACAGATTCAGAGTATTTGGAACCACTGATAATTATCCTAACATACAGCTTTCGAGTAAAGCATAGAAGAAGATTATAGATCTTATAAAATGTTGGATTACATTATGGAGAGGTGACCTGTAGAGTTTTCTTGTAAACAAAGGTTCTGTACAGTTTCAGTATATTTAAAACTTTAAAACATTTATTATGTGTAATACAATGCCTTTTTTAGAGTTAGAATGAACTTAACTGTATTTTAGTGTGTTTATACATGGTGCCATTTATTATTATTTCATAAGAGTAGTTATTTTTTTAAATGTCATGAACCAAGTTTTATAAAGACAGAAGCTCCCTAAATGGTGTCAATTCCAGTAAAAAAAGAAGGAAAGTAACTCATTTATTTATTTTTTCAACCATGTTACTAATGTAGGGTGTTGTGAAATGGGATCTTATCATGGTTTGATGAGTTACACACAGCAAAGCAATGCTTGATTAAAATTAAGAGTACACATCTGAAACATTAATAATTATTTCAGAATGTTCTCCCTCACAGTGTTCACGTGGGTTCATCTTTTCTTTAATAATTGATATAAATTCATGATATTAATTAAGTGAAACCTAACTAATGACTTAAAGTCAAAAGATCTGTACAAACTTTAAAGCACAAGAATGTGGAAAGCATTGCAGTGTTGATGAAAATTCAGACTTGTGGTGATGTTAATATGATCGGAATTTGACATATTACTTGTTATTAATTAACTACTACATCCTTTTACCCTAAAAATGGGAAGGCTGCTGAACAAGGGTAAAGGCATTAGAATTTTGGAAAGATCAGCATGCCAATAAAGTCTTTCTGCATTTTAATTAGGGCCGGATCATTAATGAGTCATCTGAAACTGCGCACTCTGAATGAACAACTCCTTTTTAAAATGTGGCATTGGCTGCCTCTGAGGCCAGTGTGCTAATAGAAAAGTTAATTACATCAGAGGCATTCATGTTAATGTATGTACTTTGACAGAAGCGATATAATAAAAGGTTAGAGGAGTGTGTTCCAGTCTCCTGATACCAGACACATTTAATTGCTTTGTCTTGGGCTCCACAGTCATCTGTGACAATGTTGTAAAATACAGTTGTATATTAATCATGAATGTCTTGTTAAGCTTTGTTTAAACAGAAAGTGTAATTTTGATTGACTTCATAGTATTTAACAAGAATATGATATGCGTATATGTAGAGAGTTGATATTTAGACTTTAGGCTCTGACCTATCAGCCATAAAAAGTAAAGATTAGCACAAAGAGAGAGCACACAGAGCCAGTAGTGATGATAACTTTTGGATGGTGGGGCAAACTGAAAAAATGTGTGGTGGGTGCTATATATTGTCTAATCTCTGATGATCACTGATGATCACTGTTACAGCTGTCAGGATTGGATATTGTTTGGAGAGTCTGTCCTGTAATGCTTAGGATCTGCTGGGATAACTCAGAGATAATTGGCAACTATTTGTCCTTTTTTGTGAAACACAGTCTCCATGATAACAAAATTTGCAGCTACTTCAGCATTAACTTTTGCAATGCAGTTTTGGCAGTTACGTTTTGCGATGTTAGCTTTCATACAGTAACAAATCTGCTATTCAGAAGCCATTTATTTCCAATGGAAAATCACAAAGATGCATAGCCTTTTACAGGGATTTCCAAAACTTGAACCTTTAAAATGTGGAAAGAATGTAACTTGGTCTAATATATCATCTTGACTCGTTCTTCATCCCTTAAATAACTGACTGTCCTTGAAGAATGGTCCAATATTCTGCTGCACTCAGTTCAAGACTTGTATTAAAAGAAACAGGGAGGACTGAAGGTGTTGTGAAGACAGCCTTATAACTTATATAACTTGTATGTATTGGAAGATTCTCATGGTTCATATAATACGGTTATGTTAGCTGATTTATGTTAGATTTGAACATTGCCATAAAGTGGTATGCATTTTAGACCACTGGGACAACATAAAACCCACACACACAGTAATTAATAGAAAACATTTGAAAAGGTTAGCCATGAAGTAACGACTGAATTGATGAATTAAATCCAATTAAGAATAAAAGTTAGGTTCTTTCAGAAACTGGAATATTAGGGTTTCAATTTGGTGTGTGTTTTTGTTTGTCTGAAGCCATGTAAAATGTTGGGTTTAGTTGTTCAGTGCTTTGTGGTTTGTTTCCAGAAGAAACATGTTGATATGAAATGTGTGTAAACAGCGTTCAAAAACAAAGATGAAAGAAGGCCAACTGGAAGATGAGGGATTGTGCAGCTGCAGGCGGAGCAGGGAGAAATCCCTGACCACTGCCCTACCACCTGGAGATATTTCAGGATTAAAGGGTGAACTTCAAGGAGGGCTGGCCCCCGGCTGGTGATCTAGAAGCTGGCCTGAAGGCACTGGCGATGCCATACAGTAGGTGTGACAAAAGGCTAATGCCCACGTGCCTGAAACCAACTCGTGCATACTCTGGAGATTCAACATGGCAGATGGTTGTGGAAAAGTGGTGTCTTTTCTTTTTCACCTTATTAAATATCCACTGTAAAATGATGTTCCAGTAATTCTATGATAAATGCAAAGTATTGTTTTTTATTGTTAAAGAAACCTGAAATCACAGTTTAAACGTCAAGATAGTTTAAGTCATATTAAAACTAGAACTAGATATTAATCCATTATATGATGGTCAGGAAGGTAATTTAAATCTATGGGAAACATGGATTTATCCTGACAGCCAGCGCATACAGTGGTATATAACTTGAATAACCCTAAACTTGAGTAGTTAGTAAGTGGTTGACACAGTGTTCTGTTCGGTTAGGGTGCTACTGGCTGTTTGCTGTTTCCCATGTCTGGGATGTTTGCTACACTCATTCTGGACGGGTAATTTTAACGTACTATGTGTGGCACCAAAACTATAGTGGATGAGTAGCCTGGCAATGTTTACAGCACCTTGGAGTGAGACAAGAAGCAGACTGGGTTTGATTGTTTTGGAACCTTAGAGAGAGACAGACAGAGACACACTAAATACTAATACTGTTAATGAAGTCAGGGAGGCACATACAGACAGAGAGACTGGATATGAATGTTTCAGCACCTTGGAGAGAGACAGTACAAGCACCACAACTGTTACTGACCTAATTAGAATGACTGGTGTTGCTAAATCCCATGCAGAACTAGACACAACTGTCTCAGCCTTTTTGAACTATCGGTGAGATTTCCACAACCATAGTGTCTTTGAGGAAATTGGCATTAAATGCAAATTTCGATCCCTGACCCCTGAAGTTAAATCATAGCTTAAACTTCAGCGTATGTGTATCCATTGTTTAACTTTACAACTAACGTAAGCCTATGAAAGCAAAAAGGCTGGTTGAACACCAGTGTTCCACTGTCAAGATTCTAACAGGGCTTACTGTAATGCCAATGTGCGTCACTGTGCTGTAAGAGATATACCATCTAAAGGGAATGATGTTGAACTCTTTTTAAGCCTTTATTTTAGTGTATAAAGCAGGAGTACAGCCCGCTCAGTAATATTAAATTGGGCTAGACTCCTACTTCTACTTTGGCAGAAAGTATTTGTTGCTGAGCAGAGAGAGACAGGGGAGGACAGATGGGTGGGTACAGTGGACAGACAGAGGGACATAAACCAGATTAATCAACACATCATGTGTGATTAATTTGGAACTGAGCGCCATTGGCAGGGTAACACAGTGAACCAGACACCCCATTGACAGGTCAATATGTTTACACTGATGGATTTGCTCTCATACTTACAGTACATCAGCACACAAACACACACACACACTCACACACAATATTCTCAATAAAAAACAAAAACAAAACCCACATCCTGGATAAACATGGTATGCACTTTCTCATATTGTTGACAGTGTGCGAACTATACCTTGGCTTTTGGGGGAGCTCCCCTTTTTCTACTGTCTCGGGTCTGTGGAGTGGTTGAACTGACCGTGATGCACAGTATGCTGACTACAGATAGAAATGAATGCTGGCTATTTGACGCGCAGACTGACTGTGACCAGGAAAGTTTATTTCATGTATATTTTCTGATCTGATGAAGTTAATGATATTGTGCTCCCATGCTTCAATGGTACTGGCAAGAATAGCATTATCCTTATTGAAGCGAATTAGTGATAAATCATACCTGTGCACAAATCATACACCTATAGTAGCCCAGGTTAACGCATAACCCATGACAATGAAAATAGAAAAAAAAAATTGTCAATATTTTAGAGACCCGCCAAAATTTCACAAATCATGTTTTCAGGAGCGCTCATGTCTTATTAAGAGGTGTTGTGGGCTATGTGTTTGTTTTGTGTGTCTCGCAGGTCCTTGCCACCTTCCACCAAGCTCAGTCCTTCTTTTGTTAGCATTGTTTTTTGTTTGGTTAAACGTTTTGTCTCAAGTTTCTGGCAAATTTTACCCAGCTGGGTGATTACTATGTGAGTTGACGGCAGCCATTTTGACATGAAATAGATTGCTAGATGATAGGTTTCCAAGTGCTTGTTGGCTAAATGGAACAGAACCTGAATTTGTATCATTCGTAACACCTGTGTTTACCCTACTATGTCATGCCCAAATGGCTGCTGTGAAAAAAGTCTTCCGATGCATGAATCCTTGGCTCACTGGTTGTTCCGCATTTGATCCCTTACCTTTATTGCGCACTTCAAAATCCTAATCAACAATTAATGAGACATTATGAGGTAGTATTTTTGCAGGCTGTTCTCGTGCCCTCTAATTGCATTAGCAACAGTTAAGTGTACTTGCAGAGACTCCGATAAGGTGTGAGGAAGGTATAAGGAATAGAAGAGTAGAAGGTGATAATTGTGATTTTGTCGGTCTTCCTAAAAGCAAAAGTGATTAATGGAAGATTTATACATTTTGGTCCTGATTAGATAATTGAAGAGTTTTGTAAATTTATTTAATGCTGTAATTCTTGTAATATTTTTTGCAGAGTCTTTGGTGGGTCTCTGCTCTTATGTGTTTTTGCCTGTTCCTGTGTAGGAGGCAGTCAGAGTGGCAGAGGTGTGTCTGGAGGATGAGCCACACCTGAATCAACTCCTCCTGATTGCTCCTCCTGATTGTTTCTACTGATTGCTATATATAAGAAGGCTGGATACGTCAGCTCTGGCTCTCTGGAGTTATTGTTCTTGGTGTGGGTTATCCTTAAAGGCTCAGTTTGTAACTCTGACATGCATTGAATTTGATTGTAGCTGAAAATTAGTGTTACTAGCTTTTGTGATTAAAATCAACACATATGAACAGAATAACTATGCTAGCTGAATTAAAAGACAGTCTGGTTTCTGTGTGAGCTAAAGACAGCTGAATGTATATTCAGAATAGTAGGATATGTTTTAGAGATTTATGTGTGAAGTAGAAGCTAAATTGAGGGAATGTAACGTAGCTTAGAAGTGTGCCAGTGTCAAGCAGGCTGGAGAGCTAATGGTTACATTGATTGGTATGGTAATGCTAATTGCTACTAGCATGCTTGTGTTACATGTTACTCCTATGGTATCACTTCAAAGTCATTGGATCAAAAAGGTGTTTCAAGATATGACGTTTTCAAAACATTCATTGTTAATGCTTTGTATGATCATTTTGGTGCGTACACTGCAAGAGAATTAGTGACGGATGCTTTTGGTTTAGCAAACTGTTAAGTTAAGTGATGTTGGTTCATATAAGCATAATTTATACAGGCTTAAAAGTGGTAGTGGTGGGGAGGGTGGGGGGAAAGACAGATAATTATAGTAACTGTTACATAACTATAACAGTAGAAATATGGCCAATAATTATGATGGTGACAGGGATGATAACAGCCATAATATAATATAATAACAGTGGGCATCAAGCAGGATCACAGCAACACAACCACAATCTATGAGAACCTGAGAGACAAGAAAGCACAAGAACTCCAGGGAAGAAGTGAAGTTAATAACATGCATTAATGGGACATGAATGTGTACAGATAGAGAGGGGGAGGAAGAGAGGAACTCAGTGCATTATGGGAAGCCCTCCGGCAGTCTAAGCCTACAGCAGCATAACTAAGGGATGGTTCAGGGCTCACCTGAGCCAGCCCTAACTAAGCTTTATCAAAGAGGAACGTCTTAAGCCCACTCTTAAATGCGGAGAGGATGTCTGCCTCCCAAACCGAAACTGGAAGCTGGTGCTACAGGAGTGAAGTTTGATAACTGAAGGCTCTGGTTCTCGTTCTATATTTGGAGACTATAGAAACTGCAAATAACCCTGAATTCTGTGAGTGTAGTGTTCTAGTGGGGTAATAGGGTACTATAAGCTCTTTAAGATATGATGGTGCCCAACAATGAAGAACTTGAAAGACTTGAGGATGAAGATTTTAAATTCTATTCTGAATTTTATAGGGAGCCAGTGCAGAGAAGCTAATACTGGAAAAAAACATGTTCCTTCTTTTTTAAAATGTTTTCAAAATGTTTATTTTGCAAAGGTTTACTTGTAGGGCAGCACACGAGTGAAACGTCTTTCACAGTAAAGTGATGACCAGCTTAGTGTCCAATGGCCTCTCTCATATAGTACTTCAATAGGCCCATCCTTTCCCTGGCAGGAATCAAAATGCACAGGGGAGGAATACGGGGGGAAACAATTGTGTCACCTCATGGCTGCAGAATAAAAAAGAGAGACGCTTTGTGTTGCTCTCTTTTTCAAACGCACAGGTGTTCTGGCAAACAAGTGGGTGTGCGTATGTGGTGTGTGTGCTTATCCGTTCACCTTTACTGTCCTCTTCTGAACTGCCCTTGATCACTGAAACGTACTGCGTCATCAAAAAACAGGCACATCAAAACAGAGCGTGTTTGCAAAGTTGTGAGAAATGCTCTCTGGGGATCAGGTGACTTTTGTGTTGTTCAGGGTCCTGTGGAAAAAAGGAAGAGAGATGGCAGGAGTGCTCCACTGTCACTCTAAAGGAGATAAAGGAAAGGCTTTATCACAGTAATGCACTTCACTATGGCTCTCTGTATGTCAAAGCAGCCTGCACTCATGTTTTGTAGATCCATGATACAGTATATATTATATATTTAGTTATGATTTGGTTGTATAGTGCAAGTCCTAACTTTACAGAAGGCTGCTGCGCCAACACCTGAGAAATACTCTGCTCCAAACTTATCTCCACTTGCAGTACCATCATTAGTGGTAATAAAACAACCTCTTAATGTCAATTACCACCGACTGTACAACAGTTTAAATATAAATCAAATGGAATACTGATTTAACCAGGTGTTAGTAACTGAACAGGGCTTAGTTTTAATCCATGAAAAGTGGCCAATGTGAAGAAAGTTTTTATTTACACTTGCAGCTTGGTTATAGTAATGGCAATGTCTATCTGTCAGTCCACTAATTTGGTCCAGACTGAAATATATCAACAACTACTGGATGGATTACCCTGAAGTTCTTCAGAGCATGAAGCCTACTGACTTAAGTGATTTTAGATTAATTTGGCATACATTCTGAAAGGATGAATCCTAATGTCTTTGGTAATCTTCTGACTTTTCCTCTGCAGCGCCACCATCAGGTGGATGTACTCGACATTCATGGTGCCTAGAAGATGAATCTACTGTTATTAGCGCCACCTTGACAAATGTGATATTTTAACACCAGTTGAAATATGTTAAGCAAATGTTAGCAAATTTACACACACAAGTTAATTAAGATGGTGAATATAGTAAACAATATACCTGCTGAACATCAGCATCTTAACAGTCACATTGTGGGCATGTAAAGAAACTGATGATATCATTTATTTCAAAGCCCTTAGCCTCACAGAGCTGGTAGTGTGGCTGTACACTCTGAGTTTTGTTTCAGTATTCTATGCTGTCAGTGATGAGTATTATTTCTAATATATGTTCTAAAGAATTTATGTTTTCAGTATTCTAAAAATAAATGTATCACTTACCACCCTCCCTTAAGCTCTCCTGTTTAAGCTCTCCCTATTTATTGTGCTGTATTGTGTTGAACTTCAATCTGGTTAGTAAATGAAGAAGCACACTAGATCAGAAACATAATTTTTATCTTTATCCAGAAAAAACTTTTCAAACTTATTATCTTCATAATATTATTATATTATATATGTAAACTGTTTGTTTTTTGTTATTTTTCTATACCTTTACTTTAAACCCAACACTGCATCTGTTTTTTTTATTCAATTATCAGCAGACCTTATTGTGGTGCAGAAGCTATACCATTAATCATGTGTGCTAGTGGAAGACAAGATTCAAGGTTTTCTGTCCGTACAGTGTGGTTCCAAAAAATGTCTCTTTTGCAAGTCTTCTTCAACAACCACAGTGTGTTGGCGTATGTCATCAGGTAAGATGTTGCAAGCAAGTGCTTGTTACAGTTTAGGTTAACCTCAAAATTCCAACATATACAATAACGATAATCAGCATTTTCCCAGTGCCTTGATTTAATCAGTAGATGGAAAATTAGTAGGACCAAGAACTGGACATAAATTAAAGTCACCCATCAGTACATCATGCTATATTTTCCAACTATCGTAGATTTGTCACTTTGTTTTTATTTCTAAACTTCATTGAACTTTCATTATTCTTTCAAAAATGCTATTTTACTTCCTAACCTAAACATCAAAGCTTCTCCTTTATACATTTTCTTTTGATTATTTGTTCAAATTTTGTGAGTACTGTATCTGAGCCTTTATCATAACAAGATTGTAAAGCACAGTGTGCTTGTTACTTTCTTTGAAAAACACCAAAGGAAAAGAACGGTTTCTTGATTGAAAACATGGTATTCTAACCTCGACTAAGACTAAATCTGTGCAGGTTACACTTCTGGGCTCTCTAGTAGAATATCTATCTTGTGTGACAAAAGTGGTTGGCACTGGTCGGTAGTTTTTGTTGAAATAATGTGGTAATAATAGTGGCCTGGTGACATTAAGAGAAATTGACTGAGATGGAATTCACGCAGATTGCTATCATTCAGGATTAATAAATGTGAGAAAACTGTGGGTTATTACTGAGCATAAAAGGTGAAAAGAGGCAGAAATCCCGATTCCTCGAAAAGCCCTATCACCAACAAAGTAGGTGCAAACTGACCACATTTATCTGTGTGTGTGTGTGTGTTTACACATCTATATTACTGTCTGAATGCCTGAGTGTTGCTGTATTCAGTTCTTTTTTTGAGGAATCCATCTAGTCAGTCATTCATGCATGAACACTGAGACAGCAATCATCAAGTTAAATTGATTTCAGGGAGATTTGAGGTGAGAATGGGACAGATATCCTGCTGATACAAACTTTAAATGCAGACCACAACCACGACAAATCTTACCTCTAATTATCTTCATTACTTGCAGGTTACAGTAAACATTATGTAATGTGACACAGACACTGGTGGACTCATTTCTTGCCTAACTAGGCAGAACTATTGAATGATGTCCATTAAATTATTTGACTTTTTATGTACAGTGGTTTTATGGTTGTTCTTAATCATTACATATGAACTGACAAACAACAACGACACATCACATCACATCACAGTATAAGTAATGGTGGAAAGTAACTAAGTAAATTTACTCAGTTACTGTACTTACAGGTAATATATATGAGATATAGAACATTAATATGGCAGCGAACACCTATTTTCTATGTAAAGAAATAGTGCAGTAATGTTTTCCTTTGCCTTTGTTGTTATCCCAGCCTGTCTGTGCTTTGTTTATAAAACTGGCCTGGCCTTGCATGCCTGTGAGGGCATTTGAGGGCATGTGATACCCTCTGTGTATAATTGATGGGACTGATCTTCAGATCATCTATGTTGGTGAATTAAGTAAGTATTTTGACCAAACCAGAGTTTGTATATACCAACAAAGGTAAGTTTTATTTTGTTTCCGTCCAGTTATAATGGTACGATGATATGCAAGGTAAAATCAGTTTTCGTCCATGGAGCTGAGCAGTGTGAGTGGTAAAAACAAGCACTGTTATAGTGGATTTACTTTGATCAGGGCATTTGTCCCCAAGGATGTTATATGGCAGCCATTGTAGCCTTTTTCACACCTATTTTCTCATCTAACTTGGTGATCTGCTCTTGGTGTTCTTACTGAACTCGCAAGAAAACAAAATCACAAGATGAAAGTCACATGAGAATTTATCTTGCCAGGCTTCAAGCTATGCATTTATGGCTGGCACAGAGGTACTTGACCATTTAGCATCCTAGGAGGAACTACTGGCAGCTACAGCATAAGCTACGGGTATGGTTTAATGCTAGGTGTCTGACGATGACGAAAGAAAAAACACTGGAAGCTCGCATAGAGGTTAGCACACCTTGGTTTCTGTCTGTCTGTTTGACGTGTGTTTTACGATTATCTGCTATGTCAAAGTGGCAAGTGCATTTTATATATATAACCTTTGAGTAAGGGATATGAATAATTATTCCACCACTTGGTAGAAGTTTACATTATTATTATAATTTTTCCGAGTTGGAAAGCCTAGTTATTTAACTGCCATTTAAAAAAAAACACAAATAGATCATCAAGATCATTTCTTAATTAAAAATAGTTATGCAACCTGTAATGAAAATGCCAAAATCTGGCATGATATCCTCCCATAATACTGCTGCATGCCTTTCAAAACACCAATAAACATCAGAGTAGATCAGTTAGGCTAAGATGATAGAACGTTTTGTGCTGGGAAAACTCTGACAATGCCAACTCAGGTTGTTGTTTTCTACAGGAAATGGCTTTGTGACTTCCTCAATAAAATCTCCAACTACCTTAGCCCTAAACTAAAGTGCGGATGCTGTACACTGATATCGTCATACTGCTAATATGCTATATATAGCCCCACGGTTTGCAATGCTTCACTAAGTCATCAACACATTTAGTGCAGTCTTCCTCAATACCTCAAAATCTCTAAAAAGGAAAATGTTCACTATGGCAATATAACCACCAAGGTTGTTGCAAAGCATTACTACCTGCTGAGGTTTGATTTAGAACCATAAAAAATCTGGATCAATCATTATACTTCAGTTCTAAAACCTTCCCTTCAGAACAGATGCCCACAGCAAGTTTTAAGGGATTTTACTTGCTGCATTTTATTAATGACATTATACAAAATTATAGTTACTGTGCTGCATTGGTCATATTGATGATACTGCACGTTTGACATAAAATGATGGAGATAAGTCAGGTAACCTCCAGCTGCCTGAGGCAACCACAACCCCCAAGCCTTATTTGACCTGAACCATCCAGTGCTTGTCGGCCCACCAGCAGGAACACCATTTTAATGGTGAGAAATATGAATAACCTATCAACCTAATGTTGTACAAATCTGCATGTTCATTAAGGCTCTGAAAATAATTAGCTGTGTCTCTTTTTCATGACCCCACATGTAAGTTAATATTTTCTTATGTAAACATTTTGTAGCCTGTAGCCTTAGATAAATTTCAATGGTTATCTTGATTTGGTAATCACTGTAATGATGAATGTAATCTGATTAAAATTCAAGTCAAGTCAAGTCAACATTTTCCTTAAATTAACATTTTATCTTCCTTTAGATGTTACTAAATGTCTCTAAATCTTAATTTACTTGACATGCTGTCAGTGTTTACAATGTATTCATAAGAATTACAAAGCATTTAAAATGACCTGCATAAGGAGTTCAGTTTCACTTAACAAAATAAACCTCATCAAAATACACCTAATTAATTTCAATTTTAAAACATTTTTGCACTTGTTATACCCTTTTGTGTCTGTTTAATTAGCTGATAATTTACACTTATCTCTAGTTTTATGTTTTCATGCAAGGAACTTTAGAATTGCTGTTTTTCATCAGGTGCATAAAGCCTGTCAGTATTCTAACCATAGTTAGTGGAGCTTTGAAGCAAAGGTAAAAAAAAAACAAAAAAAATTCATGAGGCTTTTTTTAGTGAAGGTAAAAGTTTTTTCAGAGCTTCTGTAATTTCCATGTCAATAGCGTGCCTCTTAGCAAGGTGAACCATCATACAAAGTAAAGAGGTCTAGAGTGCTTCAAGGTTTACGCTGAATTGGAACATATATTGCAGTATTTTAAAAGTCACTTACATAAATGCTCCATCCCTGTGGATGGTCTAAAACAGTATGAGTTAATGTTCTTTGAAGCCAAAAAGCTCTTCAGAAGGTTTTCTGTTCAAATAAAGTCATGAATTCAGACTTTAGACAGATGGAAGTGGATATATTGTACATTGCTTGAACCTTCCCCTTCCTCTGACCACATGGAATTCGTCTCATTTAATTTGAGATGTTTGTGAGTGTTTTACATGAATGTTAGATATCTTCAAGGGTATTGAATTGCTTTCAATTGAGATTAGTAGAGCAAAATGTTAACGTTTGGAGCTGTTTTGGAAAAATAAACAAGGGTCAATCAATATACAGACAGCACTGTAATCAGTCAAAATTAGATTTGATCAATACCAGGACACTTATTGTCATTACCCCTTTGCAATGTTGTACTTATAGCAATAGGTGCCCTAGTGTTCATCATCATCATCATTATCATCATCATAACGTATAATATAATACACATCAGTATACAAAATTTAGAAAGGGTGGATACATTGGCCTCTAGAGCAGTAAAGCAGTAAAGTGCAATTGGCTGATAGCACCCCAATTAGCAATACTGTATACTTGAATGCTATGTTGGGTGCAACATTCATGCTGAGAACTACTGTGACTATTCCAGTCAGTGTGCAATTTTGATTAATTCATTAGCAGCTGTGACAGCCAAACAAATCTCCATCCTTTGTTTGGAGAACCTATGGATAGGCCAAACAAACTAAGTTGACAAAAATCAATAAAAGCAAGGATAAGAGAGGACAGAATAGGAATATCTCAAATATTTGGCTGGTTGTAGTTTTGCTTGTTGCACTTTGAATGTTTCAGGAGAAGGTCATAAATTAATAAATGTGACTTGTTTGAGGATTATCAGCATGGAGCCCCCACCCCCTAATTTTTCACATGGCATGTTATTAAAATGTACAGCACTACTCCTATATGCATATTGTTTTTTTCAGTGTGTGTAATTTTGAAGGACAGCACAGTTTACCACCTAGGGAAATAAATCAGCCATTAGCTCAAGTGATGCTAATGGCTGCTATATAATCTGGTCCCAGAGATGTTTGTTGTCTGTGTGGCCATATTGTGTGTGTGAATGCATGTGTGTGGGCTAGCATGTGTATCTGTGTGTTAGTGTGTGACTGATCTGATGATTTGGAGGGCAACCCAAGCAGACAGGGATGGCATTTGTTGCATGAGAGGGGGGCTGTACTGCTTCTGTCAGCTACACTGTTGTGGCGCACACACACACACACACAAATACTAAAATACCACACACAAATGCCACACACACGATCACATGCACATACACAGTATGCAAACTACATTGCCTGTGGCTTTTCAGATGCCCCCCGGGCTTTTCCTGTCCATCTGTGGTGACAGAATGACCATTCTGCCCCCTACAACTTGAGCAGAGCCATGTAGAACCACACACATACAGGAACGCCATACCAGAAGCTCTACAGAAACCCGCCGCTTCCCTGCAGAAAAGCAGCATGAATCTTGTTTGTCTAATTGACAGCATTCCAGCCAAGCAAACAAACAAGCCTTGTTACAGTGAACTCAGTGACACTTTTAGCTTGCATCACCTATGCCCTTCTGTATAATTGATGTGGAAACGTACAAAGTGAACTTTTTGTAAAAGGTAGTGCTGACAACAAGCTTTGATTTTCATCAGTGCTACCTGCAACAGATGTTGTTGATGAAAAAGAAGAAGAGATGCAAGATGCCGTGGATATGTTGTTTAGATGAATACGATTTCATCGGATTTTAAACATAGATCTGATTACTGTCATCTAATGAAGACAAAGTGAAATTCTGGTAAAGGGACCAATGTAGGATGGCATCAAGCAATGTCGTTTAAAGTGTGTACGAGAAACTACGGCGGCTGTGATGAAAACGCAGAAAGCCCTATGTAGAGCCAGTCTTTGTTTTGTCTGCTCTAGGCTACTGTACATTCATGGTATTGGCGTCCTCCATGGAAGAGCACCCACTTCCTCTGTAGATAAGACATTTCATTCTGTTGTTATATAAAAATAACAATTATTATTTTCATCCGATTATTGTGTATTGTAGTGCACTCACAAAAGATGCCTGGACTAATTTCCTTTCCTCTTTACATTTTAAAAAGAGTTATGATAACACAAGAGTTTTACAAAACAAAATCAAAAGCTTTTATGTCACATTGCTTCAGTCAAGGTCAACAATTATTGCACTGCATGAATATGTAGAACTAATTACAACATTTGATGATTTGCTTTTAAGAAGTCAAACTAAAAGGAAATGGGTGTGAATCTCCTTATAGCTTTGATAATCATGTGAATCCCCTCAGTCATGCAAAGAGGTTGAACTTCCTGCATTTTTTCACCAATTATCCTTGACACAGTGTTACTAACAAGCCGTAATTGGTTAATTGCCATCTTGTGTGTGTGAATGAATAATAACTTAGAATGTCACCTTGTGCTGCTGTAACAGCAATTTTAGTGGGACTTTAAAGCCACTGAGCTTGAGGTTGAATGGGCTTTGCCAAGCGACAATGGCAGTATTAACCTGCAGTTTCTTAACTCTCAGACACTTAGTGGCTCTAAACACTGTGTCCCTGAGAGCTCATCACACTGCAACATAAGAAGACACATGCAAATAGACAAAACCAAACAAACAAGCCAATTAAGAAAAACATCTTCACCATCTTCATTTGGAATAAATGCTGCAAAGTGAGAAAACACAACCAAATCCAGAAACACTCTGCAAATACACAAAAATCTGTGCACGTGTTGTCAAATTGGTGAAGATGTTTTCTTAATTTGCTTGTGCTTTCTCTATTTCCATATGTTTTATGGATATGTTGATACAGAGCCACTGTATCTGAAACTGCAGTACAATGTCACATCATGACACGTATCTAATACGAGGGCAGGATAGAGAAACAAAAAGAGAATAGATGTAAAATATGTGGACTACATCAAATTCATGTGGACTAATAACTTCAATAAAACATTGCACTACTGTACAATATATGTCCATATGGATAAACATAAGGACAACGGCCATGCAAAACGGATATCTGTATCTGACATCTATATATGCTATGATATGATATGACATGATATAATATGATATGATATGATATGACTTGATATGCAGATCTGGATACACATCTATAAACTTGTATACCATTGGATCTTTCTGGATACAGGACCTTTTTGTCCAGTGCAGGGGGATCAGTCTATAATTACATTTAGGACAGACAGATTGGCAAAGGTGTACATGAGTTCCGAATTGACTGATCAAACTAAAATCTAAAAACATGATTTGAAACACTGCAATATACATGAGAATTGAATTATTTATGCTGCTGTACAGCTTCAATCAAGGAAATGAGATGAGCAAAGCCCTGATCATTACGGGGATGGCTTACATCAAAGCCTCATAATTTGTGCGTGTGTGTCTTTGCAAATTCACACTAAGTCTTTGTACATGATTGACCTAGAGATTACTGCAAAGAAAATTATATGCTAGAATTGTATGAAGCTAATGATAATAGAGGTGAAAGTATGTGTTATGTCTGTGACTGTCAAACTAAAGAAGTGTTTGACTTGTTCAGTAAAATTAACACCTGCGTTATCAGGGCCTCTGTGCCATTGTGCCTCATGTCAAACTGGATGACAGGTAATTGCACACTATAATAGAGAATTTAAACTATATTGAAAGTGATAAATGTTTAGTATATTATCATACAACATCAAACATATAGAAATATGTGATTGATTCTTTGAATTTCTTTCACACCTTGGTTGAACATTTTGCAGATGCATTGGTGTCACAAAGGTTTAAGGCCACTCCTATTTAATTGGTGTTGGTAACTGATAATGTAACCTTCAAACAAGTAATTGCATTAAACTTAAATGGCATTCAAGTAGCAGGTTCAGCCAATTTTGGACCAGCAAAATATAAATACAAAAATACATGATTTAGCTAACTCAAGTCTCTAACAAGTCGTCCACATTAAGCAACAAAATATGTTGTTTTTAATTGCCCTCAATTATGACACATATAGGCGCTTTCTGATCTGAAAATAAAAGCGTTTTCTGAAAAGACACTGCTATAGTTAAGTTTTTTAAGAAACCAAGGTTGACCTTCAAACAGGAAGCAAACAGCAGCCTCTCGTGTCAAAGTTCAACATTCTGTGTCTCATATTATTTTGGTTGTATTTCTTCTTTTACAGCGTAGTCGTGCCAGGATCTTGGGATTGCTTAACAGCAAGGAATGTGAGTAGACTTCAAAAATCTATCTATTCTTTAATCCATTTTGGATGCAGCATGAGTCTGCATGCCATTTTTCATGTACACCATGATCTTTAATTTGTATCTGTTTTAAACCTCCAGTCACTTAGCCACCGATAACAATAACCTCTTCTCTGACCACAGCCTCTTACCCTCGTCTTGCTACCCAAATATAATGTTGGCTCCACTGGTGCACACAACGATGAATATATGCTGAGGGAGAGACTCACTGCCAACGAGAGCCATGGGCTCAAACTCTTCACAAACATCAGCAGCACTTTCAGAAGCATTTTGAGCTGTTAGCAGATGAGGAGAATAGACCTGTTACTGGGCACCAGAGTCAGAGTCAGCTGTTTCTACTTGAGAGCTGCTAAATCCATCCTTTCTGCCTCCCACTGCCGCTCTCCCTGAAAATAAGGTCATGCTCCTTTTGAATCTCTTCCAGAGTTGGCGTTCACTGTTTGCACAAAACCTGATCTACTTGGAGGCATGTGAGCGCCTCAAATAACAGTTCACCTCTGTTGCAATCACTGATGTTGTGGGATGTTAAACAGCATGTCACAGGTTCAATATTGATGTGGCACCTGTCATGTATCAAAACGTATTTGCACTGTTGTGAAACAAAAAGAAAAAGAATGCAGACTAATCAAGCAAGAGCTGTTTATCAGTACTTAGCTATTACTGTATTTACAGGCCTGATCCACTACAATGAAGTGTGTAGGCAAACCAAATCAGGATTTTCTCATTCTCCTCTTTTCACATCCTCTTAACTGCTTTCCACTCTTGTCTCCTTCCTATTATCTCCATATCCCTCCTCTCAGCTGTATGAAGAGTCACATTAAATATAAATAGAGAGAATTGATGGGCAGAGATATCTAATTGTTTATACACCATATTGAATTTTAGAGGTCTCTAATGAATTAATAGGATATGATTTCATCGTTAAAAATTCATGATGAGATTGTGAGGATGTTAGTTTTAATTCTGTGAGAACCGACAGCCTGGCGGAGCTGGCGGTGGCACAGAGGGACAGGATAAAATACAGTCACATAAAAAAGATAAAACATGTTCTGACCTTATTTAACTCTTGAACAAGTACTCTCAAGGGACAATTGAAATAAAAAACCAGTGCAGTGCAGGGGGTAATCAAAACCAATCCAGTCAGTCATAATAGAAGTTCACTCTAAAGCGCTACTGTGCAAAGACAAGCGCTGTAACATGCATAAAAGATCAGTTTTCCTGATCTTACAGATGTACATGCGCAACATTTTTGTATGAGTACACACAAACACACATTCACAGTCATACTGACTCAGATGTAAGGAAGACTTGTTCCCTTTCTTCTACCCCTTTAGGAAAGGATTGCAGGCAGCAGTTCCTATTTATCAGACTGCCAGCCATCTGAAATCAAATTTCCCCTGAAGACACCATGAAATTACAGATATTTTCTCTCCCAGTCCACCTCCCTGCCAAAGCCCACAGGATAAATATCACAACTCTAAGCCTTTCAAGCTGCTATAAGCTGGCATGCTGATGACATTTTGACCAGGCCTGTGTTTCTCCCCAAAGCCTCACTCACACAAAGTCACACATGCACACATACACATACTGTATACACACACGTACACTGTGTCCGGCATTTCTCCCTTCCCTTTCTCCCTCTAGCCCCTCTACTAGTGACAGGCTTAGCAGTGCAGTGATCCATGGTACTAGCCGCCTGTTTATCCAGGCTAAGTGCTCTTTGCTGTGCCACTCCACTTTTCTCTGTTGTCTCAGACCTGTTTGATTGATAAATATTGCAGCCAGCAGGCAAAGCCAGCCTCTGACCTTAAGATAATGGAAATAGTTTGGGAAGTATAGGCCGAAAGGCTAACCGCTAAAATCTCCTCGTAACCATGTTCAGTATGTTTGGGGGATGACATGGCAGGTAAGATGAATGGAATTAGTTTCATTCTTTAGTTAATTCACTGTTTAGCCCAATCCATGCTGTGTGCTTACAGAAAAAGCCTTAAATGTCCATAGTAAAGTAATGGTGATTTACTGTTAAACCAATTAAAATGTTTGTGTGCATGTGTGTGTGTGTGTGTGTGTTTTCCTTTAGAAGCCCCAGGTAATTTTGTGATTGTGAATTATTTTCATCCCAGCAATCCTGATAAATCAGGAACAATTTACTAGAGATAAAGTGTAAAACCAGACAACAAAGAGCCTACACATACAACAGAATATGGAGAGACCATATCGCTGTTATTGCATGTTTTAGATCGTTTATTAACATTTACAACTATTATTTTCTGCTGCATGCTGTAGTGTTGTAGATTTTTCCACCTCAAAATTAATTTATGTAGACATCAGGAGGGGCAAGGGGGCACAAGCTTTTCATAGGTGGGCACTCCTCCTCATACACTGGATGTCTTTCTTCTTCTTCATATTCTTCATATTTGTATTGTCATATGTCTTTGTCATATTTAAGGTTTATTGCACAAAAGCTTATTTAGATCGGCATTGCCCCTAAATGCCACCAGCACTTGACACAACTTCACTGTTACTGCAGCTTAAAGGTGATGCATTTGGACAAAGAGTTACAGCCATGCTAGCAGCTCTGTGAAGCTGTACTACACACTGGTGCTTTGAGCTAAAAAAACGACTAACATGCTCCCATGTCATAAATCAAAGTAATTAACCAAGTTTGACCTAGTGGTACTAAATAAAAAAAGTAAGAGGATCACCAAAGTTATACAATTTATCAATATCTTATACAAATAGAGGCTCAGAGGCGGAGCCTGTCGTCCCCCAATCGGAAGGTTGTTGGTTCGATCCCCGGCTCCTCCTGGCACGTGTTGAAGTATCCTTGAGCAAGATACTGA
>NW_023339763.1:13338368-13341762 GCF_004916995.1 Morone saxatilis | reverse complement strand
TGTGTGTGTGTGTGTGTATGCATAGGAGGGGGCAGGGGCTTAATGGTGAGTGGTGGAGATCTGGAAAGCTGAAGGCGTTCATTAGCTTCCCAGTGAGTCAGAGCCAGCATAGCAAAACATTGAGGTATCTAAGAAAGGACACTGTTAGGTTACTTGATACCGTTCTGTTCCACCACAGATGCATGTAATCATTAGCACTAATTGTAATTGTGGTTTCATCAGGCGTAGGGGGTGGAGGTGGGCACAGGAGATAGAGAGAGACAGAGGAAAAGTGGGCATTCATTGGAGAATTTGTTGCAAGTATTGTATGTTTCAGACAGTGAACTTTTTCCAAAAAAAAATCTGCCCAGATTAGATTAGTTTTTTCCAACAGCCACTCACTTTCAGCTCCATCATGCTTAAGAGTGCTTTACTGGAAACACACAAGTAGAGAGCTATAATTACTATAAACAATGTTAGCAGCTAATATCATCAACATTTAAGGCATTTAAGGCTCACCATGCCGTATAACCCCATTGAGAAACAATACAAAACCTCTTAATAAACAATAAAGCCCTTGTGGAGAAGTGATGATTCTTTTAGTTTTATCCATGTCCCATTAAACTGCACTGGAGCGTTAAAGTGTTAAAAGTGCCTTAATACTGGTTTATTGGCTATACAGCTTTGGGAATGTAAGTTTTCTTATTTTTTTTTTCCTCATGGTCTGCAGTTGGCTGAAACCTGCCCTCTGAGTTCCAACATCACCCCATAACAGCTGTTACAGTAAGTGACCTAGAACATTGCTACCTTCCACTTGACACTCAAGACAGTCCAGTGGCCAGATACAGTATGTGTCACAGGAAGGGAAAATTATAAATTTAGACCATTAGAACATTAGATGATTTAAATGTCAACCTTTGACTTAAAGTAACATCATTAGGTCACTTTTTGCACCTTAAAATAACAGCTTCAAAATCATTTGATTTGATTTTGATTCTGACTTATAATGATAAAATAACTCTGTAATTCCCACTCTGCACCACGTACACCTGTCCCTGCACAATGTAACTTTGTGCTCTGGGTCACAACAAGTGCTTAATGCTTTTGGGAATAAGTCACACACCACCAGTTATGTCACTGATTATGGTGAAACTGAATCATATTTTATGGAGAAAATGTTTCCTGGTTTTCTCTCTCTGATGTCCTCCGGCGGCTCCACCTCGACTCACAGTGATTTACAGAGTTTCAGGAAAGTAACCACTGCGAAATGTAGCTGCCGTTAGCTAGTAAGCGTAGCTATACTTGCTCTGGACGCCTGGGACTGGGTGCTCAGAGCACCGGGGGAGTGTTGGTGTTGACGCCGCCAGGAAGAGGAACTTTTTTAGGCCTCGGCCTTGGACAAGAATAAATCTACACACTAGTTTCTGATCATAAGTAATGTAATCATAACAAATGCAAGTGTACAGCTGTCCATATTTACACAACTGGGGGCGCCAAATCACAACAAATACCAAACTTTTTCTGTCTACATAGTATTTAATCTTCAATTAATTTTTTTGCTGTAATTCGAATCTCTCTAACGTAAACAGAAATTATTATGATCTTAATATGGTAAAGCACTTTTCAGATTCAGTCTACACCTGCACCATTCTATTTACGTAACTTTTAGACAGGTTTGGAGAGATGTCCTTTACACAGAAATAGAAAGTTGGCAGAGCAAGGGTACGTTGTTTTTTTCTCTATCTGTGCCTGGTGGAGAGAGCCACTAACTGCAAATGTCACAGCTCTCTCACGAGAGCCATTTAATTGATTTGTATTGGAAAGCACCTTTGTAGTGTCTGTCTAAAAGGGCAAGAAGTGCGCTATAGTGTGTTTTTGTGTGTGTGTGTTTGTGTGGAATGTGTTAAAAACCAATGCACTGGCAAAAGAAAAAAAAAAAATAAAGTTATTTATTACTACTCCTGATTAAGTAGCAGGTGCTATTCTAACACTCCTTACTTACTAACCCTGTGTGTTTGTTTCATTGCACATGCACACACTCTGCGCCAATGGCAGGGTGTGGTGTGTACTGTTGTTGTTTTTTGCTTTAAAGGTATACTCTCTAAGATCAATGTCTGTTTGTTTGCCTGGTGAATTATTAATTACTTGCTAGGCAAGTGAAGCATTCTTCTTTGAAGCTGAGCTACCCAACCTTGCAGATTACCTCTAATGATATAAGCAGAGTCTCAACCCTTCAAAGGCCCTTAGAGTCTTGGTACTTTCCATATGGTGATAACCCAACCAGGTTTGAACTGGTTGTGGTGTGGTGTTACAATATTATAGTGTTTGAAACTGAGAGAGATGAACATCTCCTAGAAGAGAAAGTCTGTGCTTATAGTCTACAGACAGCATATCCAGCTAACCCTTCGTTGAATAATAGAAGAGTAGTCCTTGAATGAAGTCAGCTCAATACATAGCTTTTCTTTAACTGCCAATATTCCTTTTTATTCCCTCTCTGACGACAATGATAAGTATCACACTAAATAAAAATTGCTTTTGTCTCTCAAGGATATTTAACATTTGTGCTCTAACATTAAGAGGTTAAAAGAATGATTATGAGGGGAGGCAGCATGTCTGGACCAATATTTGAATGTTGGATCTAAACCAAGATAAGAGAGATGGGTTCTGGTGAATGTAACGACATAAAAAAAGACAGTAAAATAACTGTGTGTGTGTTCTTAGTGTTTGACAGCTATTTAAGTCTTCAGGTCAGTCTCCAGTTTTGCCTTCAAATGAAGTTCGAGGGACATCTGATGGTGGACCGAGCAGCAGATTATCCTATCAAAACACCCTGGATAGAGAGAAGTCCTACCGTGCAGACCTGTGCTAGACGAGGGACAACAGAAGGTGGATAGGTTGAAGTGAGGACAAAACGAGGTCCTAACATCGTAGGCAGTAGGGCACAAAATCAGCAGCAAGCGTATGGGATGTGACTGTTTGTTTGTATGTCTGTATGTGTGTGTGTGTGTGTGTGTATGGATGCATATGATCGGCAGTAGCACACTCTGTCTGCCATCTGGGCATTCAGCAGCTCCAAGCCTGAGCACCAGGGCACCGGGGGGGACACTGTGGTCCTTCACCCAGACAGAGGGCTTGTAGGCTGGGGAGCCATCTGTAATAGATGACCTGTGGAATTGTGGTTCAGACATTCACAGTGTGATGGTGGAAAACAGACGGAAACTCTCAATGGTTTCTTCCTATACCAACCCGGACACAGGCATATGTGCTAAAACAAACTGTGCATACTCAAACACAAAGAAACACACACACGCACACACATATCCTAATGTCCATGTCTGTTGTTGTAGTACAGTGAGATAATTTATTTACCTTGATTTGTGGCTCCAGTATGCAGGGGCAGAGAGAGGGGATGACA
>NW_023339763.1:13333922-13338327 GCF_004916995.1 Morone saxatilis | reverse complement strand
CAAGGACTCAGCCTTGGTACATGGGTCGCCAGCTCTACCCACTGAGGTAACCGGGACCCCCGGAACTGATGAATTTTAAATTATAATCTCTTTCACTACACATTGCTGCAAAAAGTAATCACATTACTGTAACGTGCTACTTAGTAGCCTAATGTGTCACTGCCCAACAATGACAAACACCAATATTCATATTAACAAACATAAACAATGTGACTAATATATAGCACAAAAAAAGCAACAGCCCTGGTGATCTCAAAATCACATACAAAGAGGGGAATATTGTTTATTCCCCAAAACTCTGATGCAGAATTTATTATCCTAAAATCTTTGACAAGGTAAGATAATTTGTTTGATTGAATTTAACCTTTTTTGTCACTTTGTGGTTTTAATTTCATCATGCAATTTGTATCGAAACAGTTTTGTAACCTTACTTCTTCTGTCAGTGCAAAGGCTTTCTATCCTTCAAACATATGCACTACATTCTGCATTGGACTTTTTGTACAAAGCATGTCACAGTGGAGCAAGGCTGCAGGAAGCATGTACCAGTATGACTATGACTACACAAGCATGTCACTAGGCCTACAGACATACTTATGCAAGTCATGATTTCATATGAGCAAAATGCCAACAAAATTATCAATTGCAGACAGGGTGAGAGAAAGAGCCTTGATGGCTTAAATACAATAATTTATGAGCCTATTCACTCAGATGATATGGTTGTTTGAGTAGCAATAATGAGTGTAATTATCATTGTCAATGAAAAGGATTTTATCTTGAATTTATGTAAATTAGTCATTTGGTTGTGAAAGACGCCAAATGGCCTTATCAATGGACCCCCACCCTCACTGACACAAAATGATTGTTTACTGGCTATAAGGTTTATAACTGAATACAGCCCTCGATCAGCAAATGACGGTCTAAGATTTGTAACTAAATTGCAAGATGAGAGAGAATAAGGAGAGGTTGAAAGATCCCTTTTGGCCTCTGAACAAGTGGCCATTTTGTGGCCATTACTTGTGTGTGTGTGTGTGTAGGTGTGTGGGTGTGTGTGTGTAAGAGAGAGAGAGGGGGAGAGAGAGAGAGAGAGAGGATGGGGTTCCTTTTTCTTTCCTTTTTTGGCCAGGTTTAGTCTCCACTGAAAATGAATCATCGGCATATTTCATTTTGCACGTATTCTTTTCAAATAATTATTTAACAGTAAAAAGGCAGATATGCATATTACATGCATACAAACATTTCCACTAAATATTACCTGTCACCTGCTCATAAAAGAAGAAGAAAAGAAAAGAACAAAATGCATCACCAGCCTTCAAATAAAAGATCATGGTCCCCATGCTGACATTTTATCCTTCACTGTCAGAAAAAATAAAGCAGAGAATTCTTGGAAGGGCAATCTTGCAGGGGCTATTTTTATACACCAATAATTGTAAATTGAAAAGTGTACTGCTGCCAAAATGTTAAAAATGTAAGTAATACAAGCATAGCCAAATTTCTGTCCTGTTCTTTTCTGTCCTTTTTTTAAAAAAACGAATCCTCACTTCTTTGGTGGAAACAGATTACACAAAAGTCAAAGACATGCATAGAGCAAGCAGTACCAGTCATTAGTACTTTGACAAGTCAGTGGTAGTGGGTGACTGCTTTTTACTGTGCACCACCAAGCCCCTAAATCAGGGGGCTCAATGGCTTAAGTAACTGTACTATAATTTTAACTGTTAGAAATTACAATGTACTTTATAATGGATATGCACCTGGGGCCCATTGTGTTTGTGAAAGTGTACTCATTGAAGGAATGAATGCTAACCTTTTTTCTAGTAATTGGGAGTTTCATGGAAACTACACCAATTGTGTATTATAGTATTACTGTACTATTGTGCTTGTCTCCAGATACATACAGCTCAAACACACAGCTTCTAAAAAACAGATTTTAACTCCATCCCAGAAAATATGTAAGAGATTAGACAACTTTCATTTATGCTTTTCATAAGTTTACTATGCATTACTTATACAGGTTTCTGTAAGAAATTTGTAGCAGTCTCATTTAAAATAGGTAAATATGACACTGGGGGAAGTCAACAGATTTAAATGGAAGAACGTCATTATTCAACATGGTTGAATGCACTGACCTGGATGGAACTTAGTTTTGCTGAGGAAGCATTTTTATGCTTATGGGTATTAAAACAGCAAAGGCAACGCGAGAGGACATGAGCTGTCAATCCTTGATGTGCAGAGAGATGTCTCTATTGGGAATACAGCCATATTGTGAGGCCGACATGCTTCTTTTGTACACAACAAAAACAACAGTACAAAACTTTGTACAAAGATCAACTGTCTCTGTTTTATTGCTTTGGGAAGTCTGGTGTCCGAAACCACGTGCATATAACTTTTTTCTTTACAAGGGGACATTGTGGGATTTGAGTTCCCAAAATATGCAAAACCTCCTTTTCCACAATATAGTAATTAACACATTTTCCTAATCTTGTTCTAGAGAAGAGAGATCTAGAGATATTTCAACACAATACTAATGCCGTTTAAAGAGGGACTTTACACTATATAGATATCAGGCTTTTCCAGTAAAGTTTTGTGATCTATCTTGCTGGAACACGTGCAGTTTTAACATCCTATACTGTATATATACCTCTCTTGATGTTTGACCAACAGGGACAGTCATCCCAGCTCCACGGTTGGCCCTAACCCTTCCATGTTGAAATGATAAGCTCAGTATAGGCACATTCTGCGTAGTTTTTAAAACTTCTGAGATGCACCTCAAGCACTGTGTAAATCCTAAGCCTTTGCAATAGATTCAAAATGCGTCATGTCAGCTCAATGTTAACTCGTGCACCTTTGTGCCAGGGACACTACAGCGAGCATAAACCAAGCTTTAGTCATTCAGACAGTATCCGTTCCAACAATCTCAAGGACGCAAGCCTTAAGCTTGAGGATCCCACACCTCTACTACTATACAGGTATACAAAGCATAGTGCTATACAGTATAGTCTGGCCACATCTAATTCATCAAGCCATATATAGTTCTCAAAACATCCATGGAAACATTTTATACCACTCATGCAGTATTACTGAGTCATATGCTTTCGGCTATGTATGCTCAGTATGCTTCAAACTTACAGTTGGAAAATACATTTCTAATAATGATTACATTGAATATGAGACTAATGGACCAGTAAAAGCTGTGTGTTGCTGTTTCTCAACAGCTTTATACAGTATACAGTATTTTAAAAATCTTGTGTTTACATAAGTCTGCATTGAAATTTAAAGTGCATGCACCCGCCCACACACACCAACAACCCTGCCCCCTGACCTTGATGCTACAATTGAGCACATAAGTAATTATTAACAGTGTAAACCTCTACTGCAGAGACAACATAACATTCATAGTTATTCATGAGGGACTCTCGCTAGATAAGGGGGATCAGACCATGGCCAGAGCTATTCTCATTATACCCTCATTTCAAGGTTTGGGAGCACAAAATTAGCCACATGCACCAGCAATATTACTGTATTTAGTCTCTATTTTCTGATTCATGAAAGTCCTAAAGCTTGACCAACCATGTGTTTCACTGTCTTTGCCATACCATTAAGCATTAAATCAATGGATTGTATCATCAAATAAGTGTAATAAAACTTTACAAAATAAAACTCATTTAAATATAAAAGGATGCATCTTTCGAGATTGTGCCTCTTCTACCAGTGCAACAAATGTGCAGGCACAAATGTGCTCACCTCCTGCTTCTATTAACTGTAAAAGGGTACATAGGAGAATGCAGAGGAGTATCATCTTTGAGGTGTGTGAATGAATACTGGTGAGCCAGAAGGGGTTAATAAATATTCATCAAGGCATTTAGGCTCTTTTAACCAGCGGGGTGGCTCCGTTTCTTTGCACAATATGCTCCTGTCAGTATTGCTCTTTTTTGTGCGTAAATGTGTGTAAATGGGAGAGATTGCAGGTGTCTGTGCTTGTGTGATCATAACTGATCATAACTGGAGTATTATGTGCAAATGCCACTCTTCACATTGGGCATAGGATGTATGTGTGCTTGAGGTTCCCTCCACTCCCTCTGAGCAGTACTTAACAACTATCTTAACGTTAACCATCATTCAAGACTTTGTCCTTCCCCTTTAAAGCCCCCGTATTATATCATATGAATATTATCATCATGTCTCTCCTTCACCTCTGCCATTTCAACAGCCCCTTCACTGTGTGTGTGCAAGCATTTTAAGACAGTCCTGAATGAAGGATATAACTATGTCTAGGGGTTTAACCCAGACACATTATCATTCCCTGACTGTTGCTAGAGGGTGGAATATTACAGTTACCTTCCAGGACAAGAAAAGGGAACGACATTGAAGCAGATATATTAGAAGCAGAAGTATCTATCTATCTATCTAT
>NW_023339763.1:13326696-13333793 GCF_004916995.1 Morone saxatilis | reverse complement strand
ACACACACTCACACCTACACACACGCACACACACTGGCCAAAAGAACAAACACAGTCACATTATTTTCTTTTGTAATACTAACTAGACAAATAACCTCCACAAAATTTAATTAGTGCAGACTTGTAGTACAGTAACAACAATAATGTTGCTGCCTGCAGCAGGGAGAGGAAGACTGTAGAGGAAAGAAATTAAGCTATCAACAATAAATATATGATATTTGCAGATTCTCCACATAGACCTATTAACTGAAGTTGGGTTTTTCCTAAAACTTGTATGACACTTGTCAAAACAATTAATACAATGGGAAAAATACCAAGGGATAAAGCCAATTAGTAAAGAAAATTGTCCAAAAACAAATAATATTACTATAACTTCCCTGTGTCCACTTTCCCTGTCAAACATAGGTTTTGTGAGAAGCAATTATTTATTAATTAGCATAGATTATTCACATTAAATAGGGACACTACGTTTTTATTGCAAATGGTGCTGCAGCAGCAGCTGTGCACATTTTGCTTTCAGACTCAACTGCAGAAAATATTGCAGTGATATTCCACTGTCATTGAAGAATTGGGATGATTTTAATTGTCACAATTTTAAATAAGGTGACAGGACAGGAGATGAAAATGTAAAAACTGCACTCCTTTTGTCCACTGGCTTGTTTTGCCTTAATAATACCTAAGCACAGTTTCCCCAGTTATGACTTAATATTTTATGTGACAATTACAGTAAAGAACAGTTGCTGAGCTAGGCATATTGTACCTGCATAGCTTTTCTAATCAGCTATGGGCGTTAACTCCTTCAGTTAATCCAATCAGACTTAGCCACAATCTCCTCCAGCCAATCATGCTGATGCCGTCAAACTTTGAATCTGTTCTCCTCTCTGCTGCTTTCAGCTGGCATTTCAGTGCAAAATCAACGTGACCCTCCTCCACCCCATTCACCTCCAGTTCACCATCATCAGTCCACTCCTCATCACATCCACATCTTCAGCATTCTCTTCATTCCTTCATCATCACCACCATCAGTGTCTAGACTCCATCAGGGGACTTCCTATACTAATCACGGCTTCACCAACACCTTCAAATGTAAGTCTCTCCTGATTGAAATGAATCTAACATATTGGTCATACTGTATGTTACAATAACGTTCAGTGTGCAGCTTTGATACATTCCGGATCATCATATTCAAATAGATATCACCCCTTTGCTCTCCTTTCAACACCCCACTTATTATAGCTGACTCAGACACATACGTAACATACAAACACACAAACATAAATCCTGATGGGGCCTACAGTACTAACCAGATTTGTCTTAGTTACTGAAAACTCTGGCATTACACTGTATTTGCGGAGATGTGGAGGTCACATCATCTAACCCCATTTTACACCCACGCTGAAACCTTTTAAAAGCAGAATCACATTTACATAAATTATTTTGTTGTTGTGAATACGGGAGTGTAATTTGTGGAAGAAAACTAAACTTGCTTTTAAAGCATTTTAAGAGGTGGTGGTTGTCACCACAACCCCAGGGGATTGACTCCAAGCTTTCTGCATCTCCTAGCTTGCCAGTTTGCTCGTTCTAATTCACGATTTTGAGGATAATTGTTCTCAAGCAAAATATGTATCTCCATGTTCCTGATACATCTGCCATCAAATGTTTAGTATCAGTCATATTGTATACAACTATCACAGAAACGTTAAAGCATTTATTCATGTTGAAGTGTTGATCTTGTAAAACTTTCAACATCCTTTACAATCATAGATAATTTTGATATCCTGCCAGCAGAACATTAACTTGCGCATCTGGGGGACTTTTTATGTAAAGCTGACATTCACACAGGTAGTTTATTGGTCTGTTAGACTTCAACATTGTCACATTCACACAACACATTCCCTCCGTGTGTAAAAACTGTTACATAGTAATCGCTAAGTTTGTCATTTTAACTGGAAGAAAGAGACACTCTCCAGTTAAGTGTGTCTTGTAAGTGCCTTAAAGGCACTGAGTACCTTTGCAAACAATTTTGAGTGCAAGTGGAAAACTAAGATAAGGTTTGCTTTCCTCATCAAATTGTGGTTTATAACAAGTACTATTTTACAGTAATGGTTCCCAAAGCTTACAAAGTTTCACAAAGCCACCTCTTTTACTTTAAAATATCATTGTTTATCCATGATTAATATGTATGAAAATGCACGATCCATTTTCTAAAGCTTCCTGTCTGCTCCTCTCTCTCTCCCCGCGGACTGCTTGTTTTGCCTTTGGCACGGTATAGAAGGTGCCAGGATTTATGCCACTCGTTTGGTTTAATTTCCTACTCTGTAACACCAAGTTTAAAATATATGGCGAATGCAGTCTTTCAACTTCACGTATTTTACACAGTGAAATAAAATCATAAAATCTGCTTTGATATTTGATTTAATTTTATTTTCAAGAGAGGATAAAAAGGCACATTGGGTAACTGCGCATTTGCAGCCAGCTCCTATGTTTATCTAAGCTTTCAAAAGATGTTAATGTATCAACATCGATAAATGAGGGGTTCAATCCCCCGGACCAGCAGGATTAATCTAAGTGGGGAAAGAGCCCCTCCCTCATTTCCACCACTGAGGTGCCCTTGATCAGACCTGAACCTAAAATGCCCCAGAGGAGCTGCTCAGTGGCCAGCAGATCAGACTGTGGTTGTACTGGACAGCTTCCAGGTGGGAATGTGAATCTGTATGAATGTGATCAAGGCGTCCCTGAAAAAGAGAGGATGGCTCTCAATAAAACTCCCCCTTGAACAAATAAAGGTAGAAAAAAAATTTAAAAAAAGTTGCTGTAGTGTAGTCAGGTTAATTATGTTTAAATTTGTTTTTACGGCCAGTTCACTCTCATCATTGCCATTTTTGGCTGCAGCAGGCAGCATTTTTGGGTAAAAAAAAAAAGCTCCAAAAAACCCACTGTAGACTACTTGAAAAGCACCAAACGACAGACAGGGCAGCCTGCCATCAACAAATGGCATATGAATAACACACCAATGTGTTAAGTCATTACAACACATTTTTTGCTTTTCGTGTGTCATTTCACGCCGGCATCTACTGACTTGTACTGATGTCATTTAACACGCAGATATCATCAAGAAAAACATGTCAGTTGACGAAAGAGTGAGAAAGTTTGTATGATGTTGGGATGGATGGATGGACAAACACTGGACTTACACCCACTAGACTGCCCAAAGGTCAAGGGTGACATATCTTATGTTACGTATGTAAATGAATATACATAACATAATCTTTTCCTAAACCTAACCAAATAGTTTTGTTGCGTAAACTTAAACAGCGACCACGTGATTATTATTGTTACCATGACAACAAAGGTTATCTGAATTCATCCTTTCTTGCACGGCAAAAACGTATAAAATGTGGCATCTGTAATGGTATTAAATGACATACGAAGCTTAAAAGGCGTAGACATGACACGTGAAATGTCCTTCAAAGTGACATGATATTTATACATCATCACGTGATATCATGTTGGATGGGACTAGAAACTGTGGGTGAACATAGTGTAGCATTCAGCAACAAGCCAGATAAAATCTCAACAGAGCTTAAAGAATAATTAATATTCTACTTATGTTCATCAGGTGAGCAGAAACAAGGCTCCAAATGAATGCTGATGTTAAACAGAAGAAAACAAGAAGAACAGAAAAGCCTTTAAACTCTAAATATATAACACCATCAGCATGCCAAAAGGAAGATATGACAGCTGACAATACAAACAATGGCAACTGTGGCTCGTTTGTAGAAGAAGATGAGCTTCTGCTTCATGCAGTTTGAGAACCATTTTGACTCTTATATAGTCTCCTTATATGATGTCACCGGCCGTCACCAGGCTGGAGTAAATGGCAAAATCAGCAATGAGCCACCACGGCAATCGCTTCCTTGTTTTGTTTGCCACCTATTTGCCCACACACACACATAAGAACGAATCCCTGTAAATGATTTGCATTCTTTTGTAGCTGATCACATCATTTCAAATTATTTGAGTCCTGTGTGTTCAATTACAAGTTTAATCCTAAATTAATCTCAATTCACTGGGCTCTATCAGATGATGAGTGTCGCAAACGCAACAAAAAATTATAGCAATGGGAATTGATCTGCATGACATGATTCAGCTAACCACAGTAATAATAAAGCACAACAATGTAGTGAGATGACATTTGTAAAGAATAACAAGACAGATTATTATTTTTAAATTATATTGTTCACATTTATTATGATTCTGTTTCGTCTTCTCTTTTTGATCTAATAAAAGCTCCATATTAGGCCACAGACTCTCAAATATGCTGAGTCAGTGAGTGTTTTAGGATTGTTTTGCCATCCTAACGGCTTTCTATACAAATCTTATCATTAAAATGATTATACTGTGGCACTGGGAATATCTAACCAATAAAATCACATTTTACCTTCCCTTCAAAAGCAGTGACAGAACAATCACAAGCAGATCCTCCGCAGATAACTTCCCAAGAGGTAACAGATGTCCTATTAATGTGTAAGTGAACATTATTGGACCTTACATTACCTTTGGAAGTATTACAGTAGTACATTATCTTGTGGTATTGCTCAACATACTCTAATAAGGGATGGAAAGTTAGTTTAATGTTCTAACATTCACATGAACTTCCGTATTGAAAGCGATAGGAAGGGAAAGAACAAGGGAGTGAGAAAGTTGGCAAGCAAAAGAGAGAGGGAGAGAATGAAAATAACCTGAAGCTGAACTTCATTTGGTACTTATTTCATTGTGGGCACAGAAATAGGCCGTGCCAACTGCAATACTTCTCCTAGTGTTTTGGTATTGGTTTCTGCTTTTGCGTTCCAAGGTTTACTTTTTGTCATATCTCACAGGTGCTTTTTCTATCGTTCCAATTGTTGATGACTTTGTTAATCATTGTGTTCCTGTTGACTTCATATCATTGTTTTCTATTTTAATTTGTGTCAATTGAATAAATGTAAAATAAGCACATACAGTTTGTGTTTGTAATGCAGTGTAATTTGTGAAACACTATAAGGTTCTATGGAAACAAATACAAAAGGAAAAAGTATCAAACCAGGCATTATGGAACCACTGAAAAATACCGTTTGAAAACTTCAATATTGTCCCAGATAGAAAAATCTACAACCATACCTGCATCTTAACCCACATATACACAATTGCTCCATACACTCACAAACATTAATGTAGGATCAACACCACAGCTACCAGCAAGGAAGCTCTTCAGATCATTTACATTTTGATGTATACATTTATGTATACATTTAATTAGATTGTCTTCAGTCTGTGCCTGTTTGTCATTTTACCCAATAAAATCAATGGTCAGCTTAAAATTAGAAGCCTGCTAACCTTATCTGAATGTAAACTAGAATTTTGACCTGATAGTGCTGAAAATAAGATTTGATGGAAATCCATCCATCCATCGTCAAGACATTTCACACTGACCCAAACCTGCTGGTGGTGCTATATTAAAAATCAGGAGATCACCAAAGCCAGTAGGATACATTGTCATCCTAAGAACGATGGGTGTAAAATTTTGTGTCAGTCCATATAGTAGATATTTGACAGGATAATTGAAAACCTTTACCTGCTGGTGGTGCTACAAGAAAAATCTAGGGATTAAGGAAATCATCAGGATGTCTTCATCATCTTGAATATCTATATCACAGCAGATCATCCAAGAGTTGTCAAGACATTTCATACAAAACCTACAATGTCAGCCTCGTGGTGGTGCTAATTTAAATACCCTTTTTATAATACACTAACTTGCAATGGTTTATAAAGTCCTCCAATAGAACAGAGTAAGCAGGAAGCTTTTTGGCTAATACAATTAGAATGCAGCAGTTTTTCAGTCAATCAGTTATTGACCATATAATGGTAAAAGACTCTTGAAACTCTAGGAAGGGGAGATTCTACCATTGTGCAGATAATAAACAAAGTGTTTGACCAGCCACTGGAGGAGATTGCAGAGTTTGCTATTGACTCACAGAAGCAACTTACTGTTGACCTTTCCACAGCATTGGATGAGAAGTTGTGCAACACTGAATTAACAGAACAGAATCTCAGTATATCTCGAATTAAACCTCTGCATGACTAGATATGTAAACATAGTACAGTTATGCATGAAAGCATTGTCTTAGAAAGGGACAAGGTAAAATGCAACTAAAGTGCATGTGGTGTAGACCAGATTTCAGTTGCACACTGTCTCTTGTTTGAATGCTGTGTAATCCTAGAATCTCAATACTGTATGTCAACTGTGCAGTTTTGTTGACACTTTTGGCCTTTCAATTTCACCTACGGCTGCATAGTCTGTCTTGCAGGACCATGAATTAGAGCACCGTTCCTTGAGAGCGGCTGAGATAAAAACCTTGGGAAAGTCACCCTGTATCCCAGTTCAGACAGAAGATGAAAGACCAAAGGTCACTGAGATGAAAATAGGTTTCATTGCACATCCAAAGCATGCCCAGCTGAAAGTGACTGCTTTTAACTGTGGCTTTGTGATTTTCCAACAAGCACCTTTGTCTTTGGGTGTCTTAGGCTATGCAGGGGCCTGAGTGCTAAAGCTATATTGTTATATTGTTAAAAGATTTCCAGTTGAAATGAATGTGCTAAAACACCAGCTGAACAACCCAATGATGATGAGCTGTCCTTCCTCTGCAGCTACTGCTTGCTCAGCAGGTGAAACAGGTAAGTCTGTCAACTCAATTTTTCATCAAAATCATAAAATGTGCTTTACTGTAACTTGGAAAAACACAAATGTGAACATCCTCTCATATTTCTCATTTTCTTCTTTTTCTCATTTCTACTTCAAACATGTCATATTTTTTTTTTTCTTCACCAAGATGCTTTCAAAGCCTTGCAATTTTATTGTCTGTCTTGCTGCATGAATAATATCCCATTAAATCTGCAGTGACAGTTGAACTAAATCATGGCCTGGCTTTAAGGAAGCCATTGACAAGGAAGAAAGCTAAGTCCTTACAATTTTCTGGGGCCAGATGGGGGCTGATGGAGTGTGAAGCACTTAAGAAGCTAAACATGGTGCCCTTTTACCTTTTACAGTAATTCAAAGT
>NW_023339763.1:13322730-13326596 GCF_004916995.1 Morone saxatilis | reverse complement strand
TTTAGGGGGCTCTGAGCTAGACAGGAGTCCTGGGACCAGCCAGAGATTATACATAATTATTGTTTCAGGGCCCTGAGTTAGCTTTAGTCAGGGGGCCCGCAATTTGCACCCCTGCCCCTGCCAGTTGAAGCGAAGTGAAGTCCTGCTGCTCACTACCTCATGTCTTTTCTGTCATCACTGTGGTATCATACCAATCAGAAGGTATTACATAAAAAGCCCACTTCATACTTTTTACTTTATGAGCAAGCTCCCAGTGCTCCATCTCTCATGTGCACTCACTAGTGGAGTGTGCCTCTCAGCAATCCGACAAGGGGGAATGGTTTAGAGAGATTATTCTCTCTCTCTCTCTCTCTAATTAAAATGGCTTTATTGGCGTGTAGACATTGAAAAGCGAAACATACTACAGCTAATAAAGATAATACAGTACATAATATAACAGCAACAACAACATATGTTAGGTCACTGTCACTTACTGTACCTTAGTTTATGGCAATAAGACTGCTGCTAACTCACAGGCCTCCCCTAGCAGGACTGGTAGTTTTCCTTCATCTAATAGGTTAAGAAAACTTTTTGTTATTGATTTTAAATTTATAAAATAGGCTTCTCTTAGACGTTTTATATTTTCCACATTTGGTGAGGAAGTGTTGGGCTGTTTCAGGTTCGCTGAGGGTGCAACAACTGCACAGTCTTTGCTCTGCAGGGAGTCAGATCTCCTGTCTCCCCTTTTCAATAGCAAGGCTGTGCTCGCTCAGTCTGTACTTAGTTTGGATTCTTTTTAGGTGTTGCTCAGTCACCATGCTGAAATACTGCAATGCTGTGGTGTACTGTCGATTTAGAGACAGACAGAACTGCATTTGGCTCTGCGCTTTTGTTTGTGCTTTTCAATAGGTGATTTAATTTGTTTTGAATGTTTTGTAATTTGTCTGATTGGTGATAATAGAGCATTTTGTGGACTCTCAGTATCATTTGGGTTAGAGAGTTCCTATTACTCCTTCTCTTTGAATTGCAGGGCTTAGTAATGATATGAGAGGGGGGTACTTAGTTGTGTAAGTGTGTCCAAAGTCTTTTTTTAGTATTCGTGGGTATTGACCTAATTCTGCCCTGCATGTATTGTTTGTAGCTTCCCTCTGGACGTCTCTGCATGTCTCAATGGGGTGTCCCATTGAGCAAAGTCTTGTTTTGTAAGTGGACCCCACACCTTGCTGCCGCCACAGAGTGCAGTTGGTTCAGTGATACACTTGATTATTTTTATTATATATATATTATATCTCTCTCTTTCTCTGGTGGTTGGTATATTAGAAGCTGGCGAAAGGATTACATAAATAAAGTTTTTTTTTCCTGGTTAAGTGAACATTATGAGAACACTGCTGGATATTGCTATATATGCATGACTTTCCAGATTGTTTTCATGTTCTTTGCACTTGAACAGTGAACTGCTCGTATGTGTATTTAACAGTTTACAGTATGTATCATGGAAAGCTGATGTGGTTATTATTCGTCTCCTTTCCCCTGTCTGTTAATATAGTTTTATATCACCAGCTGGTGTTTAGAAACACTTGCAAATTACAGTATTCCTTGGGGTGTATATCTGAATGCCATTCTGTACAGTAACTACAATGCTAGTGCTTTTTGTTTTTTTATATCATTTATATTGATTATTTTACTTCTTACCTACTTTAAATGATACACTTTTTTTGGTATTGGTCATGTTTTAAGTTGTATTATTATGAACTAATATCATGCTCTACAGATGACTGTTAGAACTTTGTTATTCCATAAAATAATAAGATTCAATATTGAAAAAACAAAAACTCCCAACTTTATTTTCTTACATTTCACTGGCGTAAACAGAAGCACACTGGCATTGTAGTCATTGTACAGGATCAGCAGCGTAACATATTTGTGATTTTTTTGTGCCCCCGACCCCACGGCCCAAAAAGCTGACTTTTGTACACACGGGCCTATAGACACACAACGACTCCACGCAATTCCAAACCTGTAATCAGCACTGCGGACAGCAGACGAAGTGACAAATCTATTAACGCAAATCTAACAGCCTGCCCTGGACTCAAACCACCACGGCCTGCTGACTATCAACAAACTGAAATAGCTTTAGCCAGCCTAAAGTAACACATCAACACAATAGCCGTACACAGTATGTCAATAACCACAGAACGAATAGCGACCAAGAAAAGAACAGAAACTCATTATAGGCCTACGCAGTAGGAATGAATGGATGACGGCATCTGATCACATAATTACCTTCCTAAACAATTCATTAATCATCATTCATCATCAGTGACACAGCGGCCAAATGTTATCACAGAAACAGATTACAGTAAGTGCGCATTTTCTGACATTTGAGAGATAATTTAAATCTCTGATCACACTGCATAACAAAGAAACACCTGTACTCACCCATTAGAAGTTCATCCTATGGGCCTTTCGCTCAGCAAAGTCATTAACAACTGCTCAAGTCCAAATTCCTCGCTCTGCTGTTCTCTACTGAGAGTTTAACCAATCCACTGAGTCTTTCTTGTCCCATGCTGCTCACACTACTAGTCACAGCTGAAATCAGTATGTGAAGGCGCAAAAGGGCCCACCCACAGACACTAGGCAATCGCTGTCCCTCGTGGGCCCTTATAATCAGCTGGGCCCCGGTGCATTGCACTGGCTGTCAGTACTTAAGCCACTGTATAGGATGACGTTCAGCAGCATTCACTAGCAGTGGTCTTAATGTGCCTTTGCACATGTGTGCAGTTGTATTGAATGGCATTCACAAATGCAACTGTATTATATTAACTATATAAAACTATATTAACAGACCTGCAAAACAATAAATGGCAGGAAAAAGGAGAAAGAAAAGGACCATATAGGCTTTCCGTAGATTATAGTTACAGGTGTGCTCAGTCTGTCAATGAATAAAACAGACAAGAAATATGTCCTCACTTTCCAGAATTGTTCCTACTCTCAAAGTCTAAAACTACACTAACTCTCTCTCTCTCACACACACACACACCTACTCATTCTCATCCATATAGATTGTTTCCACAGATTGTAGATGTACAGTATTTATTAACACCCATTCTAGCCTATATAACGGTGTACTCTGATTTTTTGGGTGAGTGGGCCAGTGGGGGTGGGGAAGTAGGGTGGTGGGGAGATTATTAGTGTGTGTGTGTGTGTACAGTGAGATGAAAAGAGTAAGGGATAGCTGGAGGTGTTTGTGGAGGCTACACTCCCACTCAATCACAGCAGGAGGTCCGTAGCTTCATCTCCACCTTAATAAGGTGGACAGCTTGCAGACCTGCTCTACATGCACAACTATGTGCGTATGAATTTGTGTGTATATCCACGTGTGCATGGTACAAATATGTGTCTATTTTTTTTATTTAGAAGACAAAATGCTTCTACTTTGCGGTTAAAGGGCAGCACTGATTGTTGGTTTGAGACACAACAGTGGAATTGGACTAGTAAAAATAATTAGCTGTGCGGGTGTTCAATGGACTATGCCAGATGTAAGCTATAAGCCACTGATATCAAGCTACAGATACAGTAAAGTTAACTGTTCAGCCTTGTTAAGATCCGGCAGCCTCCAGCACATCATAAAACCTGGGAAACACTAGGATCCGAAACATCTCTCTGACACCATCAAACTGGCTCAGTGTTTTGTTTGTACAATGGTCTGTTTTATTTGTTCATAAGAATTGACATGATGATTAATAACCTATAGTCTGACTCTATTATCCATCTAGTGATGTTTTTATAGAAAGTTAATTTCAAAGCGTTATTTTTTGCTATATTGACTTTTATATCAAATTTATATATCTAATGTATTTTTATGTATCTACTGTACATATATGCAT
>NW_023339763.1:13314075-13322719 GCF_004916995.1 Morone saxatilis | reverse complement strand
TGTCTGTGTTTGTAGTTTAATTCTTGTAAATGCCATTATTTAACAACAATAGCCCACACAATGAAGCACTACACAGCAGGTATACATTTAAAGAGTAGATTAGGTTTTGGAGTACCTTTCTGCATTAATTTGCATGTTCATGTGTGACATTTGCAAGCTCAAGTACCTCTTGTTTGGAGTAGCTGTGATTTCTGCTGGGTGCTGACTGAGATTTCATTGTGAATTTGTCCCTGTTTTGATGCTATTGCAAGTTGCAGTGCTGGTATTTTTATGTGTACTAAATTCTGAAAAGAAAATTACTAAAAATGTTGTGTTTTCCCTTGTGGTGATGGGCAATAAGACATTATATCAACAGCCACAGAGGGGCATAGAAAGGATTCAAAAAAGAGCATTATTCAAAGACCATTGCTGCTAAATGTCATCACAGTAGTACTGCCTGATCTATCCAGCTTTATGATACTTCTGGTCCCACGGCTTCTTGTCAAGAAGAGTGACAAGCCTCCTCTCACATAATTCATTTGGAAGTAGTAAACTAAATATTTAAAACCTGCAAACAACATTAAACAATCCACCTTAAGAGGAACTCTGCCAGGGCCAAGTAAGAAAGTTGGTGCTGAGTTGAGACTGAAAGTGATGATTCCACACTGATTCTGCAGCTGGAAGCCTTTATATAATGTGATCTAATCTTGTGTGGCCTTGTGTGCTGTTCTCTCTCAGTCTCTGTCTCCATGTCTCTCCTCCTTCTCTTGCTGCACTACTGTGTGATGCTGTGCCCAATATGCTGTGTGGATTCCTGTGACCTTATTCGGTAGCTCTGATTCAACTTATTGTGATAGGTTTTTATCTGAGCAAAACAATGTATAAAAAGCATTGTTTATTGAAGGTGAACCCGGAAGATGTGAATTAAATCTTCATCACTAGAATCCAAAGCAAGGAGACAGTAAAAAAATGTGATTTGTGGAAACCTGACATGGTACACAACCCTATCATGCCAGAAAAATTTGTAAGTTTTGAAAAGATTGTATTTTATCTAATAGGAAATACCCTCCTCATATGGATGGGCTTTTGATTGAAGTAAATTAATGATAATATGGCTTGTAATTGGGGTTAGACAAAGGATTTGACATAAATGGTCTTGTCACAGCCCTAATATGGTCATGTCATGGATGATTATTATTAGGTGGTGGTAATTTAGGCCAGACCACATATCACCAGATTCTATTTCACTGCTTTGATACAGATTATATGATAATATCCCCCTCTGCTCTTGTGCCTGTATCTTTGGTTTTCTGCCGTACTCATACACATATGGACATATTTGGATTGTTTTTTGCTTATTTGCTTGTTTGGACTGTATGGGTATTTGCTGGTGCTGTGCTGTTTCGGTTATGTAATTCTCGGTTTTGTAATCTACAGTGGCCACGAGATCTCATTGGCTGCAACTTTAGAAAACACGTGAAACTAAACAAAACAAAGCCAAAGAAAACCTCGTCCCCCAATTTGACAACACATGCTCAGTATTTGGAAAGAAAACACGACAAATAATCATAAAAAACAACCAAACACAGATGTTTCCAGCATGGCAGATGTGTTCCTCATTTTGTATTGTCACCTAGGAACTCTTGGTCTAATCTGTTTTGCAGCCATTTCTCTATTTGGTTGTGTTTTTATGTGTTTGGTTGTGTTTCCTGTATAGTGTTGTGTTTTCTCTTCTTGAAACATGTTTCTTGTGTTTGGTTGAGTTTTCTGTGTTTGATTGTGTTATGTGTATTGCGTTGTATTATGTGTATTGCATTGTGTTTACGGTTCTTGCTGTGTTTTCTCTCTAAATGCTGCACACTTGTTCTTGTGTCTCTTACATTACTCAATGGCTCATAACGTATGGACAGATAGTATGAGTTTAAAAAAGAGAGCGAGAAGCAGAGATTCAGTGAACATGCGTGTTATTTCAAGCTTGTTAAGAGTCAGCGTGTCTTACCTAAAGTCATCCTGTGAAAAAAAACAGTGTGTGTGAGAGAGAGTGTGTTTGTGTGTTTTAGCCATGCATTGTCAGCACAAGTCTACCCGACCTGCCATCGGGGAGCTGATGCTATGCTTTTTTTCAACATTACCTCAATGTGGTCCCTCATGAATGTAAAATTTATGTATTTCTAACTTTTAAAGAAAGTTCTCCACAGTCAAACAACTCGCATACTTCACGACTACACAAAGTCACATAAACTATTTGAAAATAAAGGGGAGTAAAATATTCATGCCTTTAAGCTCATTTAAACCCAATCCTTTGATTGTGCTGTCTCGCATTTCTTTTTCATCCTTTTACTTATTTTCTTTCACATAATCACACACACACACCAACACACGCTCAATAAAACTGTACTTCTGCTCATCTCTTTCTTGACACCTGTTTTTTTTTTCTTTTTGAAAAAAAACATCAGCATCACCTTCCTCTAAATCTTAATTTGTTGACGGATGTGACAAAAATAACAACCAATTATTAGAGATGAAACACATGAAGAGGCTAAGTGTCTGATCCTTTTCCTCGGCTTATCAAACACATCTGTAGTAACACCCTCTGATTTACTGTTATTGATGGAGACATTACTGAGAGCATGACATTTCTACTCTGATATAATCTCTCGCCATGTGTCTCATTTGTGGCAGGAATCATGTCTGCTCTGTGTTCTCCTGTCCCTTGCCCTAACAACCCTGTCAAGGTATCTTAGCAACATGTCACTCCTTATTTCAAACAGCAGGTAATTTGTGGGCTAGACTGCAAGCTCAACTGTCAGGTTTTCTAAATGCCTTTAGCTAGTGGTGTGGTTAATATTTGGAAAATATTTTAAATGAAAATATGCATTCCTTTCCTGTAAAAAAGTGTGAAATCACTTTAAGTATATGGCTGTGTATTAAGTCTGAAGGCTTCCCTCATTCCACATGTGTCTGACAAGAAAATCTGCACAGCAACATGCCAAGCAGAGAACCATATGGAGGTAAATGGCAGAACAGAGTTGAGCCAGTTTCCTCTCTGCTTGCAGACACACTGCTACTGTTGGATGGTGTTGAATGAATGCAGAAGCAGTCACTCCCTAACACTGTGATCACTCTTCTTCAACCTCTACCCCACAGCAGTCTTACATTAAATTCAGCCTCCACCTATTTCCTGAATCCATTTTCAGTTTTACTCTATTCATCTTCCAAACGCCGTGCTTGCAGTATGAAGCAGTTCCCGATACGAACTCTGGTGGGTGCTCTGAAACCTTAGATCTTCCAGCTTAAAGTTAGGCCCCCCATCTACCCATTACAATGCCAAATGTGTAATCATTTTGGGCACCTGATGTGAGCCAGTGCACAAATATGTGTATGTGTTATAATTGGGTGGGTTTTTGGTTGTTGTTTTTTTGTGTGTGACTTCTATTCACTTCTGTTTTGTGGTGTTTCAAGCCATCTGTGGCCACTGTCACACAGCACATATTGCCAGTAAATAAAGAAGACTGGCTCTGAAGTGCACATGTTGCTGCAGTAGGTTACTTTTTCAGATTTTACAATTTGTCTTTTCAGTGTGAAATCTGGCAGCCAAAAATACATCACACCTCATCCAATGCTGCTCAAGCCCAGTTTGATAAGCAAAAATGTGACTTTCTACAGCTATTTCTTGTTAGTTTGTCTTATCTTGTGTTTTCAGCTATCTTTATGATTATTTATAGTACAAGCTACAGCAGTTGTTTAAACAATGCACCTGTGACTTCCTTATTATAAGACCCACTGACCTACTGTAAAAGGCCTGGCTCCAACTACTTTAAATTAATCATTAAAGTCTGTGTAGATTAATTTTATTTGTCCCACAGTAAGGGTATCTACAATGATTAAAGAAAGAAAAATGTAAAAAATTCAGTACAAAAACAAAGTTGTACAAAATACAGTAAACATCACTGATGGTGCCTTTACAACAGGTTTGCGTCATCTCTTTAGTATTCCCCTCCTCAGTCTGTGTTTTTGATAAGGTACATTGCCATTCAGGGGTCTTGTCTCGGGGGCTTGTTTCAACACACAACTGTAATGGGTTGAGGGGAAAAAAACAACGTAATGATATTTAGAATATGAATTTGAATAAGATGGAACAAGCCAATTAAAGATGTGCTGTGTCTCAGTAGGCATGCATAAGTGGCTCTGACTGAATGAAAAAAGAAAGTTTCTCAGTTTTTATTTAAAGCTTAAAAGACATGACCAAGTGTTGCCTATCAGTCTAGAGATGAACAGTGGGGTTACACAGCAGATTAGGAGGTAAAGTTCTGTTGTACAGTACCGGCCATTCAGAACTGCCGTCCCAGCAGGCAGCCAGCTGGCTTTCAGCCGGATATATCCATTCATTCCATTCAGATAAGCAAAGGCCTGTGATGGACCAGCCGGCAATTCTAGGCAGCTGCATCTGAGCTTTCCAGTATCAGAAGAGCTGCTGTGTAGCTTTTACAATCATTGAATTTAGATTGATAGTAATTGTTCAAGTACTTCAGTACATATATTGTCTATTAGTGTCTTGAGCTTGAGTCATAAAGCATAATTCAAGTTGGGTTTCATAAAAATTGCATTTATATACTTTTAATAATTTTTTCCAATTACCTTTTGGTGTGATTGGCTGGACTATGTTCACAGGCAATATTTTTTGAGTTGAGGCATCCCATGTATTTACCAACCCAGTCATAAAGTGGTGGACACACCACAAGTGCACAAATGGCTATAACAGCAGAAAACACAGTTTGCATCCTGAGGCTTGTGTTAGTTTTGCAACAAACGCACTTTGGTTAGAGAAATTTTGTAGTATTGATTAAATGTTAGCAAGCGTACCATGTCCCTGTTGTTATGAGCAGATACTGTATTACAACATCAGATATTCTGGAAAAAACAAAAAAAATTGTTGTCTGAACATTTTACTGATATATTCGGTATCTGCTACTTGGGAGATATTATTTTCTTACCATGTCAATAGAAAACATAATTCAAGTGGCATTATGTTTAACAGTTGCTTATTTTCATTGTTTTGGCCATAATTTCTCTTGTTAAAAACCCAACATTGTGCTCACTGGGACCACAGCAATGTGTTTGTTATGTTTCTTGCCCCATTGGACTTTGCTTTGTCAATCTTGCAGTTTCAGCAACTTTGGTTATTGGAATGGTGGCCAAATGTGTCATATCTCCATGTTGTGATAAACCAAAATTATCCTTTAGGTCAGTGGTATACTCTACAACTGAGAAAATGTGTGCCTGTCAGTACATCTATTTACTGCTACTACTATGTGTGTATGTGTTCAGTATGTGCGTGAGAGTGAGTGTCAATGGGTTTGCTTGAGGGTGGGGGTCACTCGTGTCCCCTCCGGCTGCTCTGACCAGAAAAGCTTCGAGCTTATTAGTGTCAAACAAGACAAGGAAAAGAGGATGGGATAGGGCTCACCAAAAAGAAACTAGGTGAGAGATAGAGGTGTGGGTGGATGTCATTTTCATTTTCTGCTTTTACATATTCAGCAGAGAGAGTATGGCAGGGCAGGAGTAGTGCACTCTACTTGGTGTGTATAATGAAATAAAATGAGGGTATTGGTGATGAAGAGGTAATGTGGGAAAGATGGGCTGCAAGAAGGGGGACTAACCCATCTGAAAAGTACTTCAGATTAGTTACATCTGTTTATTATTACCATTATGTTTGAGCTATATTTAAAAAGGAGCGAGTTCAGGAACGAAAAAGACGGTTGATAAAGGAGAAAAATTGTAAGCATAGTGAAAGCATAGAGAAAAAAAGATAGGAAGGCATGGATAGAGAGAGATAGAGATGAAAGCTGGTAGAAAGAAAGAGAAAGAGAGGTAGGATACTCGTGCTACTGGCTTCTCTCCTTTTCCTCCTGCTCAACCTCAGGCCCATTAAATTTACTATAACCTTTGCTACATCTGTAATGTGGCATCTCAGCTCCCCTTCTACCCTCCCCTGGGACACCAGGATAATCTCTGCTAAGCCTTCATGAGAGAGGGATTTTATCCCTCTACTGACAGATAGAGAGAGACAGAACGAGGGAGAGGGGAAAAGAGCTGGCTACTGGAGGATAACGACATAGATAATGAGTTAGCTGTCAAAAGATTTTTTTTTTTTTCTTCTCCTTCCTCTCGTCCTTGTTCCTCAACTCGCCCAGCTGCTTAATCATTTGCGAGCTGCTGTTGGACAAGCTTAATATTGTACTCACTGTACATTATAGATACTGTACAGGGAGACTGTCTGGTCTGTGTGAGAGTCAGTGTTTTTTTTCTCCTAAGACCAGATGTTTACTTCATTATATTTGTAAGCTGTACATATTGTTAGTTTTTTTTTATTACAGAAATACTTACTGTAACAAAGAAAAAGATAAGGACATTTTTACTTCTATTAATTTAGTATAGGTTAAAATGACTCAAATCTATATCCTACATCCACTTTCTAAATAAGCTTAGTTTTCTTTTATCTGGCATTTTGCATTTTATAGTCCATTGTATGTAAGTTTAATCCCTTATAGGAAACACTGTAATCATTACAGCTTTTCCTGTTCTGCTCCCATTTATCACCAACAGCAGGGAGTGGCTGAAACACATCTTCTTAATGGTTCATACTGTTTTCATTTTTATCCAAGAGACCATGCAATTCTTCTGAGATACATGCATAAACAGACACATAATGGCCTCCATCAAGTAACTTTCTTCATATTAAACCATATTAACCTAATGAAATGCATGCAGGTGTAACAATTGGACATTTTGTCAACTCATTTGAACTCAAGATTATAAGTTTTGAAAGCGGTAACAATATGCAATTCAAAGTTGAAACTGACAAATATAACTGATTGTGTGAATTTACAGTGCAATGAGTTTACAGTGGAGTTTAGTATAAAATCTCTACTATTTATTATTATTTACTATTTACTATTATTTTTCATGCATTCTACAATTGGAGAACACAAGTTAAGAGAACTTTCTCACTTTGTAATGAATCACAGATTAAGATTCTAAGTGATCAAAACTCTCTCTTGAAGCAAGAGACCAGCTCGAATTGTGCAATTTCATTTTTTACTTTAAATGATAATAATTCAGGCTTCTAAGGCCTTACATCTTGTAATTGTTATTTATGCCAAAGAATAAAATACTCCCTTTACACCTTGCATTAAATGTGCCTCATATCCAGATTGTATCTAGATATTATTTTAACCTGATGACATTTACACTTGGTGTTAATATGCATCTCTGGTTTTAACATTGAGATTCGATTAAGATCTGAGTTAAAAGTTCACATTAATTTCTTGAGTTACCTTTACAGACCAAGTGTTATAGAACTGGTCCCTCTTCACCCATTCACACACACTCCAATGACAATTAAGGTGCTGTGCAAGGTGCTGGCCTGTCCATCAGGAGCAACTTAATGTTCAGTGTCTTGCCCAAAGACACTTCCAACATGTGGACAGGAGGAGCAGGGGATCGAACTGCCAACCCAGAGATTAGTGGACAACCCGCTCTACCTCCTGTCCAGCACAGCCAGAGAAGAAGTAATTTTTGCAGTGTATGAGCTGAGAAAGCAACTGTATATCCAGTTCTCTTCATACTTACAAGGCTCTAATTGCCTGCCCGGAGACGACAGATGAAAATTACACTTTCTGGCTAACTCTGGCACATTTTCAGAAATGTTATTATCATGAACTGTCCCTGTCAAAAAAGTAATAAACTAAACTAAGCTAATAGCTAAATCACTCTTTGCTCACTGTTTTTAGAGATCCCTCTAAAACTTTGTTATGAAACCGAGGTCTTTCTGTTATCATGCGTTAATGTTAAGAAATAAGACCAAAATCTTGTGTGTGTTGTGTTTTAGTAACTGCATGTCTTTGTTTGACAAATTGACCTTGTAAAGATGTTGTTTGTACGCATGGTGTTAAAGTTATAGAACACATTGTCACAGTCACATCTGTTCGTAACCCTGTAATACATGTTAGATCTCACTAAGCGTGCAGCTGTTGACACCAACAGACAGCTAAAGGTAGTGGCATTTTGGGGATTTTGCTTAGTCAAGCTCTTGCCAAGAATTAGATGAGGAAGGTGATACCAACGTCATATCTATAGCCTAGCTTAGTATAAAGACTGGAACCGAGGGAAACAGGTTGAAAAAGTCTGCCCACCAACAACTTTCATATTTTATGAATGAACATGTTTATCTGTTAAATCTGAACAGAAATGTAAAAACATCAAGTTGTGTTGACTCGGAGTTTCATTCTGGAACTATGTTTCGGCCAGGACAATGAATGTTGTAGTTCATAATCTCAATCCAAATTAATTTTGTTGAGGAAAGCAAACTTTCTTTTTTTGACAAAAAGAGTCTAGAGTCTAGTTAGGGTATGTATGGCTGTCTATTCATACATGGACAGTTCACAAGCAAGCAGTGTCTCAACAAGAGGACTGTTAGGTACAAAAACAACAGTTAGGAGAATGATTTGTAGCACTGTACCATGAACCTTTTGACCTTAGCTACGGTAATGAGCATCATGCGCCAAATTACAAGGAATAGCATGGAGGTTACTTTAAAAAATGTCTGGGTAAGAGATGTATGTATACTGCATAACTGGCAGTATATACTTTGGTATGTGTTGTA
>NW_023339763.1:13274243-13314061 GCF_004916995.1 Morone saxatilis | reverse complement strand
TGTAAAATGTGTTGATATTGGTTTCTTGGTGTATTACATACGATAATGAGGATTATTCAGGTAAAACAAGTGACTGCAATGCCTAATATATATATCAAATTGACAATATAAATGGCTTGCTGTACAATAATATTTCAATCATAGTTCATTACAGCTTCATTACCACCTCAATTTCTTCATTTTGTCAGAATCATGAGCAATTCTTACTAAAAAGAATTTCCAACATATTGTAACATCTCCATTCTGTAGTGAGAATCAGGTGAAGATCCTACATAAAATCCTTAAATATTAATGGCAGTGAGGTACTTTTATATTACTCCTGCACTGATCTATTTCTATTACCTGGCAGTGATTAATATCATGGAATTTTGATCTGTTCTACCATGTACACATAGGACAGAGCAAATTCTACAATAACTGTATTATGATGCTGTCCATAGGATCAAATCTTGTATTGGATGTGTTGCCAATTTCTGACAGGACTGTAAATTGGTCACCTACCTGTATGTCACCTCACATCATTTTCACTATCTTTCCTATTTGCTCTAACCTGTGCTGCAGTGCTCTGTCATGTATGGCAATTTGAAGCATGTAGGTACAAATCTGATACCTGTCTGTTTACTTTCTGTCACTCCAGCAATCACTTACAGGATCAAATGCATTACATTTTAGAAAGAGCATACATGATGGCAACCTTGGGAGACCTTAAAAGTTTTCCAAACCTGTGTGTATGTGTGTGTGTGTGTGTTTATTTTTTGGGATTCCAGTAAGTTGTGTGTATAACAAGACAACGTCAGTGCAAAATAGAGAACAGACAAGAAAGAAAAACAAGTTAGACAACTGTGTTTTGCAAGCTGTGCCTTCAACTTGCACATTTCCTTGAAAAAGAAGACCATAGTCGGGTCAATGTCAGGTCAACGCAGCAGCTGTTTGATGTTGACAAGTTTGACAAAGACATAACTCCTACTACCAGCGAGCCATGTCATGGGTAAGACCCTGCAGAGACCTCCAGTGCCAGTAAAACAGACATGCTGGGACAAGAACCCTGCCACTGCGGCCAAACACAGAGTGACAGGAGAAAGTGGGCGATAATACCAGTGGCAGTGGGAGCCAGTATGACAGGTGGGAGTGTATAGAGCCCAATTATGAAAAAGTGTGAAGGGAGCAACATTTTGTACATTCCCTATCTCCAGCTGTATGTGGATTGTTGTCAGATAAAGATCAGAAAATCTAACAGCAAGAGGACTTTCAGTATTTCAGAATTGAGCTGCAAAGTACATTCCTCAACCAGGGACATTAGTGGGGAAAGATGTGGTCTCTAACAAAGGATCAGTTGCATCGTCACTTACAGAGTGGAGAAGTCCCAATGGATGGGAGACATTTTTTAGGCTTTGCTTGCATACTTCTTCATGTGAGAACAGCTTGCATCTCTTTTCCCCTTATTTGGTGACCTGAGACTTTCAGTTCATGCAGACCAAGAGAACATAGAAAGTACATGCTTGCATTATTATTATGTAAAACAAGTTATTTGGGGACAGACACTGCAGGAAAGAGACAAGAAAAACATTACGGGTATAGTCCCTGTAAAGATGTTTGTGTGGCCTCTTATTCTGTGGTGGAGACCAAATCTTAAAAGGTCATGCTTTTTGCAAAATAATGTGTGGTCTGTTAAAAATGCATACATTCTTTCAATAGTATGATACAAAATGTCTTGAGAGACTCACCTTTTCACTTAAAGCCTCCAAAAACTAGAAATAGGCTAGCTCCCTTTCTTCCTACCCCTCACTTGGGGAGGGAGGCCTTTGCTCACAATATCAACTCACAAGACTTGTCTGGCTTTGAGGCTAGCTGGCATGGCCTTGTTGGCAAAAGTCAGTAGTGTAAGAATTCAGCCTACAGAAGATGAAAACACGACTTTATTAGAATTCACAACAACCAGTGTGTGTAAGATAGAATTTCTCCGACCTCATTTAGGAGCAGGGTTTTCCATTAGTCAAGTGTTGTTGCTGCTTGCTTAACCAAGGGGAAAATGGGTTTTTAAAACTGCCACTCCTGAATATGTTCACTGTGTGCATGCGTGTGTGTGTGTGAGATGGTGTTTATATATGTGTGTGTGCACATGCATCTGTGAGGTGACTGCAATGTGAGCTTGTGAGTTAGGTGCTGTGTACAGGAGTGCACAGAGCAATGGGACACTGTCTAATGGATTTAATGCTGACAGTGGGGTTCTGACAGTCACTGCATTCGGAGTTAAGGGTATAGAACTAATGCTGAAAGAGAGATAGAATTAATTCTAAATGAATCATTCTCAAGCTGGAAACTGTACTGTATGTACGGTTTCAAGGAGGTCTGAATCAACAATGTTACTGAGGCATAGTTACAATAATCAAGATCATGAGTCAAGCTGGAGTCTTAATACTTCATGCTTGCTCTATAGCACTGTGCATCACTACAGTGTGTCACATCCTGCCAGTTCCATCCTCCTTCTTCAGCAAATGCCTTCCAGGCACTCACGGCAGGTCATTAGTAAACTAAGAGATGTGGACATGAGTGGAAACTAAGAGCCTTCCTTTGGAAACAAAGCCAGCATGTTAACCCTTCAAGGCAAGATCCATCCCCACTACCAGTTGTTTAAATAGCTGACAGAAAATGGGAAACTACTCTACAAGTAAACAAAAAACTAAACAAACGTAATGAGAAGTGTATTGCATATACTCATACAACATACAACAGCCTTGCTGAATATGCACAGTAATTCAGGACTAGCCTGGAGCAAACTGAAACAAAAGATCACAGCAAGAATGAGACAAGCAAACGGCTGTCAAGGGGGACCAACCCACTAACACAAACTCACGCACCCTTCAAGATGAGTATCATTGTGAGTCTCAGTCTCACTGGAACAATTAGAGTGTAAAGGAAGGCTGAGCTCCTGTCAGCACATCTTCACTGAGGATTAATTAATTCTACCATAGTCTGTAAGGACTGCAGCAGGAGGGGAGTAAATGAGAAAGAAAATATTTTTGTCACAACTTTACAACAACATTAATCAACTTTGAATACACTTTAACAAAAAGTAAAATAACTAATCTCAATCTCTGTTAGTCATAGAGTTTTGGTCATATTGGCATGTACAGTCACCAGTTATGAGAGTCATGCGTGTGACACACTGCCTCTCCTTTTGCTAACTGCATTACTGTGCAAAGAGTTATGCAAGCAAAGAATGACTGTGAAGAAACCCTACCCCCCCTCCAGCAACAATGCCTTATTTTTCAGCTCAGACACCAGGGAAGAGTGTGAGGGGAGGGGAGCCTAATGCTACTTCAGACAGGTGGAGTTTGTAGTTGAGAGGTGATTTGAATCACTAAACGATAAAGACAAAAAAAGAAAAACACATGTGAACTTCCACATACACCTAACATCTATATGTTAAGTGACATAAGTAGTTAAATAACATCTACATGTTAAGTAGGGGGAGGAAGTGTCCTCTTTGTGTCTTTAGAGAGACAGCTGTAGGTCTTTGCACCTGAGCATCACTGATATACTACATGCCTTAAATCTGATCATCTCAACAGTGTCTCATGATAAGGTGCATACAGCAACTCATGGAGCACTGTACAAACAAATGGTTCTACTAAAGTATAGAGAAGAAATACAATTTTCCGTCTATCCTCATGTGAAAAGTTCACTTGCTGTAGCTTATGCTGTGTAGTTTTTTTTTTTTGTCTTTTGCCTTAGGCTTTCAGCAAAGTTTGCTCAACTTTCTTCTACTGTCTCTCTCTTTGTATCTGAAATGAAAGCAAGCACGGACTTGGGTTTTCTCAAAGTATCATGGGATTGTCTGTGCAAGTCTTTTGTACTTTTCAAGCACCCCTCATCATCTCCATCTCTCTCCCCTCTTAAAAAACCCTGTGGCTTGTGCTCAGAATGCTGTACAGTAGATGTATGTGTGTGCGTCTGTGACCATGAGTACATGTTTTTTTGGTGAGTGCACACACCATGTGTAACTGAAATGTGGCGTTACATAGTGAGAGCACAAGGTCTCATAAATGTCTCATGAAGTTTTCTCTCTGGGGTTTCCTCTATACACCTGTTTCTATCCACCACATACTGTTTTCCATATCTACTATAGCACACACTGTATTCAAAGTTTATTGAAAACAACTCAAACAATACAGACATTAACTACTGTGGAATGGGCTCTTACTGTCAATTACTGTACAAATAAATTAGTAATTCATTGACATTTACTGAGCAGCTATTCCATGTATAAAACATAATATATCCTTCATCTTTGGAGAAACATGTTTTTTTTTCAATCACAAGATATAATATATTTGACCCAAAATGCATATTACAACTAGATGGTGAAGTATTTTTCAGAATCTGCAGAATTTATTCCCAGGATATTTATTTATTTATTTGGTTTAGGGTCAGTTGCAGGTTTCATTAGGACCAGGTACTTTGTGTCCCATTTACTATGGAATTCCATTATTTGCCTGCTATTGTTCTCTTTTTCAGGTATAATAGGTTTGATCAAGCAATAATTGTCATATGGCTTAATGGAGTTCATTGAATTGAACCCTAGAACAGGCTGGCAGATGGAGACATACTTATTGCTCATTTGGAACTCAAGGATTTTGACAATGATAGGAATGGTGGTCTCTCCTATTAAGGAGATTAATTCATTTTGATGGCTAATTTTTGTAATAGAAAAAGAAATGATATATCGCTGTGTCTCTCTCTGTAAGTCTGCAGTATATGTTTGAGTAAGAGCTGAAGACAGAGATACTTGACCAACAGAGGTCAGCTTCTCAAAGCCCCTGATGCACAAGCCCTCAGTTTGACCGGAGACATCAGCAGAGACATGCATCATGCTCACATACAGTACACACACGTAAATGCACATATGCGTACAGTTGAAGCTTGTGAATCCACGCAGCCACCACCTATGAATGCATACTGCAGATTTGGCACATCATTCACACTATATATATTTGTTCTCACTGAGACAAGCATCTCAAGCTATTAATGGTTACCATGGAAACACATTTACCTTTTGAGCATATTTTCTGGGGAATGATTGTAGCACACAATGAAAGACTTACTTAGCAGTAACGACTACATTATGTGCATGTCTGTGTGCTCTTGTGTGATTGTGTGTCTATGCCAGAGCCAATGGCTAATAATTAATTGCAATTAAAATTAATTTGCTCTGTGCATTCAAAAGATCATGCGTAATATAGTACTATTTATTGGAGGACAATTAAGCTGAACAAACACCAATATAAATATTTTGTCTGCTAGTAATAGGACATATGATGAGCTATATTAAGTATATCTGCATAAGTTTAAGCAGGGTGTAACATTGATAACGGTCACTGCTGGAAGTGGAGAGGAATCTGATTGAAATTTGATTACAGATTACTACAAAAGCAGAAAGGAAGTCTGAAAATACAAGGAATATAGAACGGCTTAATGTTTCCTATCAAGAGAAAGACAAAAAATTCAGAGGTCAGAAAAGACTAAAGGCAGGAGGAAGAGGCTTCAGCACAGTTCCTGAATAATGAAGAGAGAAATGAGAGGAAGTGGGCCAGAGGAGAAACTTGACGTATAGCGGCAGATGGAGAGAGATCGGACATTGGATGATGAAGTAGTGTGCCAGCAGGTCAACAATGTATAAAGTCGTGCTTTAGAGTCCATGGGAGTCCCGGAAAATAAATGAGCGTTTCAAGCTCTTCTTGCAGTTGAAGGTGATAACCTCCAGTGTAGTAAGTCTTAATCTAGTATGCACCTGTATTTCCTTTGTGATTGAAGGATATTTCAATCACAAATTGATTAAGATTAGATGAGCATTTGTCGGCCAACAATACCTTAATACAACTGACATACAGTGCAAGACTTAAATTGGGTTATATTATTCTGCATTTCTTTGTCTTACATAATTATTATATGCTGTTATGCACAGCAAGACTGAGTTATAAACCTGTTGAACATTGTCCCCTTTTTTCTTTATTTAATTTTCTCTTTCTTCAATCCGCCAACAGAACAAATGTATTTCTTAAAAAACAGAGCAGTCTCCAAAGGTTCATTTTGCAACATATTTTAATATTTTTTCTGAAAAGCACAGCTTGAATCTGCAACAACCTGTGATTCTGACCTTCTCATCAGCTTCTTGGTTTGACAAGCAGCCAAGACAGAAATGACAGAGATCTAATGAGTTAATAAAACATCCTTTAACAGACTAATACAATAATAATCATAAAAGCAAGCTTGGTCATTCTCAACTGGGGACTATTCTTCTTCTTAAAGGGTGCATTTATGTTTCATTTTGTTTTAAATTGTTTAGTGAAGTATACAAGGTAGTTAGATGCTCCAAATGTGCTGAAAACAGTTGAAAATGTTGATGTGTGTTTGTGAGGATTAAGAGCTTCCTTTTTATTGTGCTAGCTTTGTATGAAGATTGTTATGTACACATATTAAAAAATGGGACCATGAACCGTGAAATAAAAGAAATTCTGTTTCAAGGTGGACTTCTTTAATATTTGTTTTGATTGATGCCAAAGCTGGTCTTTGTTAGAACCTTTTTTAGCTCTTCTGAGAACAAAAAACTCTGCTACTTGAGGTGAAAGAGAGAAAGATACATAAAGAGACTGACTAACAGACAGCTTGCAACTCTGTGTGTGTGTGTGTTTGTGTGTATCCACGTCTGTATGTTTAGTACCTTGTGTTGTCAGGTTGATGCCCCGGGCGAGTTATTAAGCAGCAATTCTGGTGCCTCAGGCCACTGTAAGACCTTTACTGTCTCCTAATGCAGCTAGGGACTGTGTGTGTGTGTGTGTGTGTGTGTGTGTGTGCATGTAGATCTTTGTACATGTGAGCAGTGGCAGCTGTGTGTCATTTCATTTGTGTATGTCTGGTACACTGAGGAAGGGAGGAAGCTGAGAAATGTGTGGTTAGGGTTACACAAATGAAGGATTCTCTGGAGATAGGTATGCCTTTGCTTTCAGTGTGTGTTTGTCCTTATCATGTGGGGAATACTTCATTTTTTTTCCAACCTCACTTCAGAGTTTGCTTAGATTTGTGCATCATTTCAGGCAAGTAGTGATAAGTCTCCTCTATCAGAATATTTCAGCAATGTGTCCATTGTGTGCCAGACTGCTGCTGGCACATCAAACCTATTCTGGGGCCCCTCAAGCTATGTTAACAAGTTCGCAGCACGACCACAAGTGAATAGGCTGGAGGATGGATGTACATGTGTGCCTGCATTGAAAATGAGGCACATCCATATATGTGTGTGTGGGTGTGTGTGTATATTCTCCACTGACCTGCAGTAAAGGCTGTGAAATTGTTCAGGTCAGAACTATTTACTAGACTGCTGTAAATGTGTGTGTGTGTGTGTGCCCTCCACACATCCACGTTCCATAGCTAAATATTATTGCTCGAGTCAGAGATTACACTCTTTATATCCCTATTACCAGCTGCTCTCTCACTTTCTCTGCCTCTCCCTCCACCTCATATTCATTTTCGTCTCTCCATCCACCGTCTGCTTTCATATGTCTTCCTCTTTCACAACGTATCGCTCTCCTTTTTTAATTCTCTGCTCCTCTTGGGAAGCACTGGAGTCAGGAAAGGGCTTAAACATCAGGGTAAACGGGGTGATATTGCATTTTGACACGCCTCATATTATTTCCCCTTCAATTTCGCTGCTTGGCGAGGTATGTGGGACTTTCTTCCTCCCTGCGTCTCCTCTTCTAACCCTGTCTCCTTATCTTCCTGTCATAATGTGGTGCAGGTGGGGAGGCATAGTGGCTGAACAGATTGCACTATACCTTCCAATTCCCTCATTTTTTTATTCATTCATTGACTTTCCTCTGTACAACAAAAGTGAGCTACGACAGCATAAGGGGATGGGAGAGAAAAAGTAGGGGACAAGGAGACAGTGGGAGATTATTCATGCCAAACCGATGTTGCACTGCATGGCCAGTGAGGGTCAAGCAATCTCATTTTCCAAGTTAAACTATAGCTCTATCTGGGATTGGCCCCAGCTTCAAATGATTTTTTTAGCTATTGATCATTTGGTTTCCCCCAACCTGGGAAGCAAGGGGAAACCAAACATTACACTGGAATTTTCAAATTCTGGACTTAAAGCAACAGTATTGCAATTATTTTTAACATGATTTAAATCTTTCAACAAAAAATATCCACAAACTAGAAACCTTTATCTTTGTTTACTTTGGTTAGCCTGACTCAGAACTGGGGGAAGCTTGACTAGCTTAGAAATAAATTGAGGAATTAATTTAGATGTATTATTTTCCTTAAATGAAAACACAGTTTCCATTATTGCTATTGTTTCTAGCCTGCTGAGGCACTGAGCTATTTAACAAACATATATTCAAATCATTGTACTACCCTGACAAACTGGTGCATTTTGTGTTGGCAGTGTGACTTATAGTTGCACCAGCTGCCCTGACCTGCTACACCATGTGCTACATCACAGACCAAACTAAATTGCTGTGTTCACCAGGACTTGTCTGGCACATGAATACGCAAGACCAGCATGAAGGATGTGATGCATCAACACCTATGAATAAATACAAAACAAAATGTTTGCAAATTGATTAGTATGCACAAATTGAAATTAAATAAGAAGCATGGCATAATCAAGCAGTTACTCTGGTTAGAAACTTTGTATAATAAGAATAAGAATAATTATCATACATTTAGATTTAAATGGATGGCTTTTGAGTGCAGTTTTGAAAGTTGGGTGTGAGGGGGAATGTCTGAGATGTTGGGGGAGAGAGTTCCAGAGGGATGGGGCAGCAATGAAGAAGGCCACGACACCCAGGTCTGGTGAAAGGGGTGAGGAGGTTGTCATCAGTTGATCTGAGGTTGCAGGTTGGTGCAGGAGGCTGGTGAGGTAGGAGGGGACTAGTTTCAAAGGACTTAGATGATGTGATCTGTGGTGCAGGAGTGGGTGAGCAAACAAGCAGTTGAGTTTTGGATGTATTGTAGTTTGTTGAGGATGAGGTTGACGAGGAGGTGAATGTACCACACAGAATGCTGTTGCTGCAGTCAAGTCATGAGGTGACAAAGGCGTGGAAGGTTAATGTGTTTAACATGGCACTCGAGGGAGAAGGTTTGATCAAAGATGACACAGAGGTTGTAGATTTGTGAGGCAGCAGGAATGGTGGAGCCATCAATGCAGAGAAGAAAAATCATGGCAGGGATGAAGATTTCAGATTTGTAGCTGTTTGAGGAAGTTAGCTTTCATCCATGATTTCATTTCTGTGAAGCAGTTTCTGAGGGTGGAGTGAGGGGCAGTAATAATGGATTTGGTGTAGATGTGGGGCTGGGTGTTGTTAGTATAATAGTAGAAATTAAAAAGATGAAGAGGAGGGGACCAAGCACCAAACCTTGAGGGACACCCTGAGAGTCTGTGGCTGTGTTAAAGATGGATTTATTCATACTGATGAACTGACGGCAGTTGGAGTGGTATGATTCGAGCCAGTGCAAGTGATACTGAGGAGGGACTCAAGACAGGAGAGGAGGGTGGAATGAGTGATAGCCTCAACGGCATAGCTATTGCTGTTAATCTGACTGAATTTCCTACTAAACTTTAGGGCAAAGCAAAAGCTCTTGACCAATAGTTCTCAACCCTTTTCCTTAAGGGACCCCTTTTCTATCATTTAGTAAACTGACGACCCCTGACTAAGTTACATACATAATGGATATTTCATAATATACTAAAAACTGTACAATTAACCCAAATAGTGAAATCAGTAACTGCAAGTTTGTGTAAAATGAGTTTTGACCTGTTTAGGGAACTTTTTATACAGTTCTCTGTCTGTATTTATTTGTTATCATTTTCACTGCTCTGGACTAAAGCTTACTTAGACACCCAAAGCACAGCTTATCGCAAACTAATCTCCTCTAAGTTCAGGTTTAGGCTCTGTGTGCCTGATGCAGCTTCTAAGGTTTGTGTCCAGAGATCAATTCTATGCACCTAAGTCCAGTCTTGCACATAAAACCACTTACACAATATTATTATGGATCTTAATAGCCAATCGGATTATATCTATGCAGAGAAACACTGTTGCTACTGCTGAGTATCTTCACCCAAACAGTATTGGCATTTAAACAAGATGAACACAAGCTGTTTGTGTTTGTTTGTTTGTTGTTTAATGTTGCCCTGCAGTTATCTTCTAGATAATCATTTATGTAAATACATTGATTCTGGCAAAACACAGTGAATAAACAGTAAATATCCCATGGAGTTTATGAGAATACTCTGATAAAAACACCATATTTTGCCTAATCACTTGTTGGATGTAAGCAACATTTGACCTTCTAATATAACTACATGCAAATTATTTCTGCCTCCGAAGCACCTACACCATTTTCTAGAAAAGTTAATGGTACATTTGTAATAGCGACCCATTTGGATAACAAACATGTAAAGATGACGGTGAGAAAACCATTTGAATCCATTTTTGACCACTCTGGCTTGCCTGCCTCCTTCTCTCCGCTGTTCTATCTACCTGCCTCCCTTGACTGTCTGACAGGCAGATGTTTGGGCTGTGAGGTGAGGAGGTGACTCCACTGGGAGTCCTCTCCCCAGTAATTGGCTGTCACACACAGCTTCCCAAAGTTGGCAAATCGGATTTCTTGGCATCCGTGAACATGGGGGGGTAAGGCCAGGGATAATATGGCAAGGTGAAGGCTTTAACTGCAGGTGTAAGTGTGTGTGCTTAACCTCTCACTAGCACTCTCTGTCCCTCTTTCACTTATCTACTTCTTCGCCTGTCTTTCCTTCACTCTCACTCTATAACCTCATCCTGATCTGCTACTCAGGTTATTGCTCAATCTTTGTTTTTCTTCTTCAGCTTTCTTTCTGTACATTGCCTTTGTAAAGCACTTTGCTAGATAAATAAATGTTGCTTGCTTACTTACTTACTTGATACCTGTCTACTACCAGCTTACAAAACCTCCTCCTTTCCTTTTCTGTCATATTTCCCCAGCACCCATCTCTTAATTACAACAGGTTGCTGATCTTCCACAAGATTATGTGATTATGTTTTTTTACTGTATCATTGGAGAAATACAAATGCGGTCTAAAAAGTATTGTCACACTCTAAATGAGCAAGGAGAGCATGACCAGGAAGACACAGAGATATGGATAACCAGGATTAAATATTCAACTTTAAGAAAGAAAAGATAAATGAATAAATGTAAAAGGCCAAAGACCGACTTTTAAACACCTTTAATTAGTACATAGGTCGACCACAGACATAAGTTTGTAAAGAGGCAGAGATGTCATTAGAGATCAGAAGTTGAAAAAATACACAGACCAGTCTAGGAGGGGAAAAACAATTAATTAATTGTAATTATACAAAATTGCTTAAATGCAAGTCACTGTTGTTAAAATAAGAGAGGTGATTGTGAAGCTTTAATGAACAAGGAAGGCTTAGAAACTAACTTTAGTATGACAATTCCACTTCACACCACACGTCTCTATTAAATGATAAACACCCACATCCAATCACTGCAAAGCACACATTTAGGTGTAGTATGATACTTCTCTGCATGCAGGTGAGAAAGACACAGAAAGGCCAGAACCCCAAGCAGTAAAGAATAGTAAAGGAAGAAAACAGTTTATGAAAAAGGTAAATATTAAAACAAAAAGCGATGTGCACAAAATGGACTACAAATTTTTAAACTATAATCAAAAAAGATAGGGCAAAGGCAAATAAGAACAATGGGGAATCCTATCCTACTATATAGTAAGCCAATGCCAAATATGGCACAGTTTAGGTTCCAGCTAAATGGAAATCTCTACTAGGATTTACTCAGTCTCACTTGGTGCACAGCCAAACACTATCACTACTGGGGCAAGTTGTACTTCAAATATTAGAAAGATTCACATTCCTACTGTATCAACCAGCAAAAAAGGAATTTTCCTTTTGGAGAAACTAAAGCATTCTGGATATCACCCACACAGTGCACAAGACAGCTTGAACCGAAGATGCCAATTAAAACACGGCACACCTCTTCCAACACGTTGCTGTGGTATTGTTCTCTTTATATAGTAAGTGAAAGTCGGGGGGTGGAAGCAATATGGAAGGCGAAAGGGGTGCAATAGCCTTGCCAGATACTACATACATGCTGATGAAGCCTTATTGTAGATTATACAGGCAGACCTGAACATCCAATCCCACAGCTGACCTAACCCTGGGTTAAATTGCTAATGTATAACACCGTGTAGGACACTAAGTAGCTTAATTCCTAACCACACTCCTTTTCTGAACTTATTTTAATCTCCTATGAAAGTGTCCTCTCCTAACCTTCTTACTGAGGGGTAAATATCTGTAATTTCACACAAACTGTAAAACACTAATCCGCAACAAGCTCAACCAGTCTTAACAGTAACTGGATAGTTCACAGCACCTACCTCAAGCCTGTTTGTTATAAGAACTGAACAGATTCAGCTGAGCAGATGACAATAATGCTGTCAGTTCAGGTTGATCTCCTAATAATTTGTATAGCGTCTCATGAACCTGTACATGTTGGTTTTGTAGTGGTTGTCAGTAGTATCGGTTAGTTGCATGCTTGCAGCATGAGAGGTTGAACACTGCATCAAGAAAAATATATATATATTTTTAATAAATGCACACACAATATAAGAAAAAGTATGAGAAAACTCATAATTAAGACAGGAAGGCAAGAGAGAGAAGAGCAGTGCTGTCGTATAACCTAAATGTATGCACGTTTAGAGCATTAAATTGTGACATCCAGTCTCATGCATTAGAGGGGATTTTTAAGTAATAAAGGCTGCTGAGGCTGAGACATGACTCTGAAAAGCATCAAGAATTACTCTCAAGTTCCCGTCTTGTGTGGTGCTCCTCAGAGACAAAGACTTTTAATAAGTTCACATTGCTTGCCTGAGGCTTCGCTCCAACAACAAGAATCTGTTTAATAATTATTCAGTTTTAGAAAATTACAGGAGGTCCAGTTTTTGATGCCGTTAATTAGTGATCAACTAGGGCTCAGACTACCAGGGGACAAGAATATCTATAGTCAAGTGTCATCAGCAAAATGATGATATTATCCATCAGCTTGTAGTTTGAGGCAGTAGATTGACATATTCATCTCTGAGCTGTGTACATTTTAAAGCTTTACTACCTTTGGTACATGAGACTCTATGGCACTCTGTGGACACTTACATAGTCTAATAATGCTGTGGTAATTTCAAGAAAATGAAGACATGATGTTTTTTGTGATATTTTAATAATAATGTATTGGCTGTATTGGGGTTTAACTTTATCAAACTATACAATTACTTGTCCTTTTGTTAATAATGCATCAAGTTGCCATCCCTAAATGATCATCCCCATGACCTCCTCACTAAGTTTTCGGCCTAACAATACACGCTTCTTTCGTCTTTCGCTACAGAACATACAGTATGTCACTTCAATAAATAACAATGATCCAAAAAATGATAAGTGCTGACAGTCATCTTTCCTCCAACTGCAAAATATTCCTCATAAGGGAAATGTAAACCATTTTGAAGTTGTTTGAATATATGGGATAGGAGAACAGCCTATGATAGCTTATCTTATCCGTGAAGAAATTAAAAAGTCCAGTGCCTCCTGGATTTCATTTATGTCAAAGCTTCAAAACAAACTTTTGTGCTGATGATAAACATTATATCTACCCCCATTAATCTAGAGGCTATTGTGTCTTACAACTGCATTCCTACTGGTAGCATCACCATCATGTAGAGATCTCTTGTAGATCCACACGAGTTTTGGGACTTTCCTAGGCAACGAGAAGCCAGCTGCAGTTAGTTGTGATTGGATTTCATGCAGCTCTGCTCATTCTGTTGTGTTGAATTTCCTGAGCAAATCACCCCCTCCCACTTTCCTCACACTTTGGTGTCCAGACAGGATAAGGGCAAAATCTCTTTTGATTTTCACACAGCTCCTGTGTCCAGACTGGTAGACTATCTGCTGCTTCAGGGCAGTAAAAATAAGGTTTCATGGATAAAGACTAAAGATGATTAAAGGTTGTGTCAATGGGATAGTGTGACAAAAATCTGAAATGGTGTGAAATATGTCTCAGTAGCTTTCAGAAACACTTCATACACCCGTCGCTTCACATGGGCAAGTACAAAAGGCCTCTTTTTTATATTTAACCTTTATTTACTTGGCTAGGTAACTCCTTAGGGTGACAAAAAAACAGCAACAAAAAACATTTGAGACTGCCACTACAGGACACAATAATCATAACAGCACACCATACAAAATAACATGAGATACAATTTTAAATTAATTCATAGTAACAGGTTAATAATTAATGATCAAGACCTCTTTTATTATCAATTTGTTAAGAACAGATTTAGCAGTGTTTGTGAGAATGAAAAACCAAACTAAACCAGACTAAAGCCAGAACAAACAGTACTAAAACTTGAGTCAGTAAATAAATCATTCTGTTCCAAAGAGAATGAACTGGCAGCTTTCCTGATCTTCTCTGTGGAGGGGCTTCAGATTTTACATCTTGATAACAATACAGCTTCAGGTATTAGTTTTTTGGGAAAGGTGACTGTGAAAGCACCCAGGAGTACCACCTGAGGTTATGGGTGTATTTTCTTGTTGAGAGCAGATAGCACTTAACATGAATTCTGCAGAGAAAGTTAGACAAATTGCATATCTGGAAAATTTGTCTGCAGTAAGCACATATTTTAAGTAATAAAGTGGTTAGAGTTCATATCTGTGGTTTTAAGATGTTTATTTTCCAAGACTACTGAAGCCCTATAATTGATGATAACAATTAAATTCAAACCAGCCCACTATTAAAAAGTCAATTTTCATCACATTTTGCAAAACTAAATACCAGGAGCTCTAATTACAACTGTGCTTTGTTGTAATTTATGCAACACCCTTTTATTTCTCTTTGACGTCGAAAAGCATTATTTTTTTAGCTCCACAGTAAAACACATTTATTTCTGTGATCAAGCCAAGACCTTAAATGGCTAGACGATAGATAGGTAACACCAAAGGAGCCATCAGTAGGCTGTGTCCGTATGGGAATCCTTTAGCCCGAGGCTGTTCAGGAAACATGAATGCACCCAAACTGAAGCACAGCGCTCAAGTGTGAGATAACCTAATGCAACTTTGCCCACTACGCTCTGCCTCAGGTGCCCACATGTTTTCACAACCTCTGGTTCTACATTTCTCTGAAATTAGTGTGGTGCATTGTGTCGAGGAAGTGTACAAATCATGTTTACTAGTCTCAAGTAAAGAATTGCTCAGAGGAGAGAGCACCAGGCACAGGTGTGACTGCAGAGTGAGAGACTGAGGGAAGAGGAATTACAGAAAATGAGAAGGAGGGAGGAACACTGAAAGAGAGAATTGTATAAAGTGTGATAGTGTTAGATCCCAGTATGCTCTCTTGGTGTTATTGGATGTGAATGCACATATCTTCGACAATGTGTAAATGAATACACATGTGAACAACAAGCACTAATGATGTATTAACCTAAGAAAGAAATTACATCTACAGTATTGCCTGTGCACTCTTTTTCACATACTGCATGTGTGCACCCATATAGTATGTGTTCATGTTCGAAGTAGAGATTTGACTTAACATCCCCTATACCTATAACTTGAGGAAACCCTTAAAATGCAAAAGGTAAATACGTTAATAATTAATAGGAGGCATGTGAATGTGGTAGCGTTTGCGGATCACACCGTTGGTGAGTGTGAGGAGTGCCAGGAGACCTCAACTACACACAATTGCTAACGTGGAACTGTCAGCCCGCAAGCACCAAGGCTCCAAGGAATTGTGTCTCTGCCAGAGCTGGATATAAACTCTTCTTTTTCTATGGTCTTTCAGCAAAAGAACATCATCCTCAGCAGTTGTTCAGGGTGTGCATGCAGGGTCTTGGGAGAGCTGGTCTCATCCCTGAGAGAAAATAAAATCCTACAGTGTGCTTTTAGTTGTTGCAAAGGAAAAACTGAGATAAGGAGAGTGTAGTTTCAGTGGTGTCCCGCCATTGTTCGACGGCCCATTATTCCGAAACACCAAAAGACCAAAATTTACGTGGCTTAACTTATGTACGGAACTAAACATACTTGTTGTAACTCAAACCAAAATCTTTTCCTACACCTAACCATGGTAGTTTTGTTGCCTAAACCTTACCAAACAACAACAGTTTTAAAACATTGACCAAGTGTTCAATATTGTTACCATGACGTTGAAGGTCACCTGACTGTTGTTACCATGACCATGAACGGTCACCTTACGTTCACACATCAAAATAAAAAGATATTAGGTCAAAAAACACCAGGGAGAGTGTGTATTTTCGGGACAAAAGGCTTTTGGTGAGGTGAGCTTTTGTTTTTGGGGATAATGGGCTGTCAGACAAATGGGTTTTCATTCCAATGGGGCATTTTTTGGACTATTAGGGTTTTCGGAATAGTCGGCTGTCAGAAAAATGGGCACCCACCGTTTGTGTAGGTTTCAGTATGTTAACAACCTTGCTGGTCTATCATCTTTGATTGTGATTCTTCTTTTCTACCTTCCTTCTATGGCACAAAAAAGTCTCACTCATCTCTTTCCTCTCTTTACTTGACTGCCGGTTCAACTTTTATACATTTGTTTTCTGCTTCTGCACATGTCCCCTCTAAAGTACAGATGGTTAAAGCAGTGTAAAGCTCTCATAACTGAAATAATAATAATAATGTCCAGATTTAGAGTATAGAGGGCAGAGAAAAAAAAATACAGAGAAAAGAGGAGATTCTTTAAATACACTTGGAAGAGATTTACAGACCTTTCTTTTGACTTAAGGCAAGTTTTCTGACAATGTTTTTTGACATAGAGAAGAAATGTGAACAGTGATGAAGTGACTGGCAAGAATAAAACAACATCCAGTGTGTGTCAGCTACAAACTTTACAAGTGGGGAAGAGACTACAGTGGAGAAGCTTGACCATATTTTGAATATCGAGCCACATAGTACACGGTGATCCCATGAGTGCCTGCATTGAGTGTCCACAGATCATCCAAGTGGCTGCAGCCAGGTCTACAGTGAATTGCATAATTCATTTCATGAATAATTTTGTTTTATGCAAGTTAGTGTACATCTTATGTATTTTTTATATGCTTAATACAGGTTAAGGTTATGTACAGTTGAGAAAATGTTAGGAAATATCTGAATTCCATGCTGAAAATTGGTGCTATGAAAGATTAAAACAAAGACCAGGAAATTGTATATCGATAAAGTTTCTGCGTTTTTACTACATTTTAATGAATTCCTTTGATCCACTTCAGTAATAAATACAAATTGATTGATGCAAACAATGGCATACAACATCCTCTGAGGGTGGCTGGAGCTCAGGAGGTAGAGCCACTAATCAGACTGTTTGTGGTTCGATACCTAACTCGTCCCTCTGCACAATAAACTGTCCTCGGGTAAGATATTGAAACCCAAATTGGTCCCAATGCTGTGCCATCGGAGTATGAATGAATGGGATTAGTTAGTTTCTGATGAACAGCTGGCACCTTCCATGGCAGCCTCTGCCATCACTGTGTGAATGTAACATTTGCCCTTTGAGTGGTCAAAATACTAGAAAGACTATATAAGTGCAGTCCATTTGTTGTTTACAACTAAGCCAGTTACATCTTTTGTGCCGCTTTCTGTCTGCCAACTGACTGAGTAGATTATCAATTGAATATAGAATATGAACAGTGTTGATACTTGAGATCCAGGATCTGACCACATCACTCCCCACAGGCAAGGCCCAAGCTCTGCGAAACAGGGAGTGACAATAATACAGCAGCAGCAGTGGTAGAAGTAGCAAAAACTGACAGCATAAGACTGTCTTCCCAAGAAAAGCAACAGTTATGACATATGTTTAGATTCAAGTGACAACGCCCTGTAGAGGCTGTAGGAGACTGTCAGGAGCAAAGGAGGACATATTGTGTACTGTAGAGCTACAAAGTCCACAGAGATTGGGGTTGGGGTGAATGGATAAGTCAACAAAATGTTGGAGTGTGACACTGGAGATTTCTGTTCGCTTCCCGCTTCCTACTGACTATAAACGATGGTTCCTTTAAACCAAGGCCACAATCATTCTAACCTTAACCAAGGCTATATTACTTATTCACTTTGATGCATGGAAGAAAACAAAATAATTTACATGTAATTAGGAAAATATGTAAAAACCTAAAAAAAAACACTATATTCGACTGCCCAACGTTCCCATAAGGGTTGTTTCCCTTCCTGTACTGAAAAATGAAATGCATGTTCCCTTACTGCATCAATATGGGACGTAATGTGTCCCATATTTTCATGTAGACCATACTTTAATGCATACCCTATGCTTTCACATGCTTGGAATTACATGAAAAATAATAAAAACCAAAAGAGTTTCACAATACATAATGGTAAAGTATTATTAAAGGTGACTCAGATGCGGGTTGTTTTAGGCGGATACCTCCAGCAGTAAATGGAAAGAGGCTGTCCAAATACAGATCTGAATGACAGATGGACCACAAGTGGATCAGTCTTGCCAGTCGGAACGAGTATTAATTGAGTGTCTGACCTGGAGCAACATTCAGCAGGGTGACTAACACATCCAAGTAGCACGAGGGCGGTGTACCCAGAGTGGAATCGCTTAATTCATGAAACCCCATAACTGTTATTATTAGATCATATTTATAAACTTAATTTTAAATTATGAGTGATGAATTTTATCAATCTTTTAACATGCATTTGAGCCCTTCTTTGCTTGTATTAAGACAGAGAACACTGTATATGATATTTCTGTTGTGAAACTGTACATTATGATTTTTCATGTGGCCATGCTGTCTATTGTTTTGTAAATCCGTACTTGCTGGCTAAAATCAATCAATCAATATTGTATTAACGATCTTCGTTTTATTCCTAATTTTAACACTTTGTAACATCTGTCTCAGTGCGAGTGTTATATACCCCTTTGGGATTATGGTTTATAGGTACATGTGATTAATTAGTAGTATGAGTTCTATACAAAGCCACAGCTGTGTGTAACTGTCACACGTAATGACAGCTGATGTCAAGCCCTCGTCAATGTGACACCTTTGGTGAAATTGCACTTCTTATTTACTGTTTTTCTCATTGACAGGTCTAATGAGTGGTAGTGGGCACATATAGATGTTTAGGTTACACAGCTAACTGGAGGACTTGAAATTAGGGTTATGCAAATGCAGCTAATTCCACAGAGATAGAGATTTATACCAGTATCCTGCATATGTGTGGCTTTACAAATTCACACTTGGTTGGAAATGGAAAAATACGACAAAGTGCAACTGAAACAGACTTGGCAAATAAATCACCACATACATAAGGCATGCAACTTCCAACATCTACTAAAGCTTTTGCTCCTCTGAAGAGAGAATCTGGTTGCGCCCTCCTCCTCTGCAATCGTTTAATGACACCGAAATGGAAATTTAGCTCCACCCATGTAATATTTGCATATTGGTAGTAAATGGAATGTAGCCTAAATTTGAAAAGAAATTCAAGAAAATCGGCAAAAGGAACTAAATGCAGATTTTTTTTTAATGTCTTTTCAAATTTACATTTACAATTACATTTGGTTGGAAACATGGCGAATGTCTTGTGCATACACACAGTTTTAGTGATGAATCTGCTATGCATCCAACCCTAGATGCTTAAGGCCTGTGTGAAAAAGGTGTCACTGGACTTCAGTATTGCACCAGGGGGCAAATCACCCTGTTGCATCATCCAAAGTAGCAGCAACAGCTTAGTAACTGCCTATAGGACAGGTATTGAGCATGCCTGTGGGAAAGAAAGTCAATTATTAAAATGTTTTGTGAAAAAATCTTCCCAAGCAGTTGTCCATCACTCCCTTTACTTTTGGCTTACAGTCTTCGATTTGTCTTACACTGCTGTCAAAAGAAGGAATATCCAACGAAGGATGGCGTGAGTCTTCATTTGACTGCCTTTCTGTTCCAGATTACATCAGTGGATGAAACCTCCATCAGTATGTTGGGTTGTCTATCTCCAAAACTGAATCAGGGTCATTTAGCATTTATCAAGTAATTTATTTCTTAAAGGATGTATTGGAATCTAGCAGTGAAGTTGCAGATTTCAACCATTTTAATACAGCTCAGACTTTCAAGCGTGTGGGAGAAACTATGGTGGCTGCGTTATTCGCGAAAAACACGCCCTCTCTAGAGTGAGTGTTTGGTTTGTCCGTTCTGGGCTACTGTAAAAACATAGTGGTTCAACATGGCTGCCTGTGTGGAAGATGACCTGCTCCCCCCTCAGGTGATTATACACTAATGGAAACTATGAATATTATGTGCCATTTCAGGCAATAGATCCTCCCCAACGTTACACACTGGAACTTTAAGGCTGGTTAAAGTGTAGGAAGTATCATGGAGAAAATGAGACATTGTTTTAGGATGTAACCTGACTTCCTTTTTTTCCATCAGGAACTCTTTTGGTATCAAGAGGAAACTCTTCTATGCAACAGTCTTTAACAGCCCTGATGATGCTTCAAAATAAAAACACATTTACAGTGAAATACTCCTCTGCTTAATTCAATATTGTCTACGTGTGGTGTGTGCATGTATTTGAGTTTTGTAATGTATAACCACTAAAATATCTCTTTAACTAAAAATGGTTTGATGGCTTTATGGGAAATTTTACTCTTTGAATGTGTTGAATCTCTAAATTAATAAATAATTTAGTACAAAGCAGCCAGATCTTTAAAGGGTTTGAGTTTTAAATTCAGTATTGAAATAAAGTAATAGTGACAGTTTCAGGGTCTTGCTCTGAAAAAAAAAAAGACACCTTTGTTGTTATATATGTGTGTTAACAAATTGTATCAATATGTTCAGCCTCACAAGGGTTCTTCCTAACGGGCCATCTCTCTGATCTTTTTTATCTGAACTTATACAGCTGTTGACCTTTACTGTACATGAGGGTGGTGCTATCTGATCTTCACAAGGAAACGTACTCTTGTCCAAAATCATCGTGTGCACTGTCATTATCACTGTTGCCATCTTTTTCACTTATCTCTTATGTGGAAAAATCGAATCCCAACGCATCTCGACGCCTTTCTGGGCTGACATTTATGTTTGGGTGAATTTTTTTTTCCCCCCTGTGGATCGAAGAACAAATCAAACAAAAATTGCTTACCATCAAGATATTTCCAACTCACATACAATTCTAAATCTAATCTAAAATATAAGAGATAAACATCAAAGTACTGTATCATTGATGTGGTTTTGTTTTTTGTTTCTGAGAAGTACTCAGACTGACCATGTGAAGCAGAACATATTTAGACTTGCCATGTAAAGGAGACAGAAAGACACATTTTTTCACTGACACAAGCGTAATAAAAGGCAGCTACAGGACATGTTAGTACTGGGGATGTTCCAATCAAGTGTTCTTAGCCCTCGATCCGATCCGAGTCATTTAATATTGAGTTGATACCCAATCCAATAATTGCATTTCTTTTTTTAGATAATATAGTACACATTGTACACTTTAAAGTTACTAAAATACATCCAATGCTTGACAATTGAATAGCTCTGCATTGCATTAAAAAACAAATTGCCTGCATCGAAGCTGTTCCTTCATGTTTCAAACAACAAACCCTCTGTAATATTTTTGCCTTGTTGCTGTCTGGAGGGAGTGTTTGGTGCTTTGGCGCAGCCTTTACCTGAGTTACCTGAACGAACTGTCTGTATTCTGTTAAGTCTTTATTGCTGTCGTGTCTACATCTTTTGCACTGATTACATTAATGAGTTACTCTTATTGGCTTTTGTTCGCAGGGCTTTTGTTCCCCTTGCAGTGGCGTGTTGAATGTGGTTGTGCCGGGTTTCTACTCTCTCTCCTCCCAGCACAGGCAACACAGAGGCTGCACCTGCTCTCTGTCGCACACACACAGAGCAGAATGGAGGAAAAGAAACAGCGAGAGAGTTGACAGAAAACAAAAGATCAGATTGAATCAATAAAGCTCAACATAGCCAATATGATCAGTTAAAATATGCCTTGATCGGAGAGTTGAGATCGGATCGAGACATCTCTAGTTAGCACATAACTGGATCCATAGCTGGGAACATACATGCATATTGATTGGAAGCAACAGAATCTATCTCCTTATCTAAGCTTACAAACATAATTCTGGAAAACATAAGAAATCACAAACCAGCTGAAGAAGAAATAGAAAAGGCAGGTTGAGGGGAACAAAAACCAACAAAACCTACATTTCAACACAAAATACTTGAAAGGCACTGAACTTAACAATGCATATACTGATTATAACAGTATCCATATAGGTACATGTGTATAGGAGACACTTAACCTACACCTGGTAACCACAGCAGTTATCATGTGGCAAACATGAATCTCTCTAAACAAGTCATACTGAAAACTGATTTGCGAGCAGAGAGTAACTCGGTATATGAATTTGTTAAGACTTCTGCCAGCAATGTTGCTTATTAATTCAGAGCTTTTGTTTTCAGGGTACAATATTATTACAGCTGTGTATATGTGGTTTAATTTCTCATATTATTAATGAAATGTTCAAAGACATGAGCGGCTGGGAAAATCATGCCTGCAGATATTTGGCTGTTTTACCACAAATATTGGTGAATTAAACTTATTTTACTTTCTTCTTTTTGGGGATTGTACAGCAGTAGCACTTTTGATTTTGTCAGCTTGTTCTGGGAAGGTAGATATTATGCATTTTATTGTTCTAATTTGTATGACCGTAATTGTGGCAGCACTTGAGGAACAAAAGTGTGAACTTGTGGTGTTGGGAAGACTGATGGATTGAACGATACAGGAAGGGACACCTAGGCTGATGGGTAGGTGTATAGAGAGGTTGATGGATGAAGTGCTGACCTTTGTGAATGTCAGTAACCATAGGTATGTAATCCCAGCCCCATCTCAGCCCTTCATTATGGAGACATTGCCTTTTAAAAATGCCTGGAAAGTGTTTACAATGATCAAGATAAAGAAGAGTTGTACTGATGCCATTTCCGTTGCAGACATCTTCGTGGTCAAGCAAAGTGCACTTCTGAGTATATCATCCTTGAATAGATGTGCTAAGAGGATTTCAAAACACATGTTTTAAGTATTGACCTTATGTTTCCAATTGCAAAGCTATAACCCTCTCTTTTTCAATATAAATGCTCAGTATAGAATACTGGAAAATGCACCATCTTGACACAACAGTACACACTGTATTTAAGCTGAAAGTATTGCTTTTGACAGAAGGTTTGGAAGGCTCAACCTAGCCATCATTAATGATCCATTTTGTACTGAACCTCTAACCTTGATATGTTATTTTTTTTCAATCTTTTGTTACACCTGTTTGTTATTTATGTGCCTCACTGTCTACAAGAATATGCTTTAAACATGACATATACTGAATAAAGACCGTAGTGAGTGTATGTTTTTGGCAGTGGTATCTAGTCTGTTTAATTTTATTTTGGTATACACTTTGTCGTTGCATAAATTACATTAACAGATACAGTTTTTAATTGTGGTTGACCAATTACTGTGTCTGTGCTTTTTTTCCCTGCCTGTGCCTATTTATATGCATCGAGGTGGTGAGACTTCAGGTGCTTCCAGATGTTTGTGGTGTTTTTTTTTCTTCCCTGTTTCAGCCCCCGTGCTCACCAATTCGCTGCAGATATTGCACTTGGCCTTCCCTGCTGCTCAGTAAATTACTGCCATAAGGGACTAGATCTCTTTCCAGCAACCATCTGTAATTATTCAAACAGAAAAAATAAATGGTCAGTATTTGAGTAAAAAACAAAGAAAAGTAATGTATAATTCCATTATTCGATGCACATTGCAATCTAACATATTTGTTTATCTTGGCCAGTGACATAATGTTTAAGATGGAATTTTCTATTAATTAATGAAACAGAAAACTGCATTTGTTTATGCTGTAGATTTCAGAACGTGACTGATATTTAAGGGAGAGCAGGGTAGAGTATGACATCAACTGCATTATTCTGTACAGTATAACATAATACACTAACCAGTAACGGTTTTAGATAAGATTTGTTTTCTTTGTTTTGGAGAAAAGTGTTAATATTTAAAAAAGACGACGATGAGTAAGGAAATTTAGACAAATGTTTACAGCAGGATGCATGAGAATTATAGTAACCACCATTTGATATTTATTGACAGACTTGGTTACAAGCGTACAATCAATGCACATGATCATAGAACTGGAGTTACGTCCACTAACACTATATCTGTTATTAAACACAGTGCCAAGTTATCTTGGTGCACTGAAACACAGAGACACACACACAGAGAGAGATGTGCAACGTTCAAAACGATGTTGGTAGCGCTATTCGCAGTTATCAGTAACGTTAACGTCAATAATGACAGCAGGCGCTGCTGGCTTTGCTCACTTAAGAATAGTTCATGCTGGCTGGATATTAATGTTACTGAAACCTCTTGCACTGGCATGATCACGCATATGAAATCAAATGTACTTTCAAGCTCATATGCTTCACAGCAGAATATAGGCTCACCAAAAATAAAAAGGCACTTTGGCATCCAAAATAACAAATGATGAATGTTTTATGCCCCCGGCTTATCGGGAGCCTAACTTAGTTTAGCTGGTTGAAGTTATCCGCACACTAAAAGTCTGGAATCGATCTAATTATACAGACAGTCATTTTATTAGTTGTTAAGAGTGACCAATTGATGAGCATTGAAAGTTAGGAATTTATTTTATTTTAGTATTATGTTTACTCTCGGGTAACACAACGTTACATCCAGTGTTGGCGCGTTGCCCACAACTTCACAGCACTCACTGATGTCTGCCTGTAGAATCTCTAGTTTTTAACAATGTGTTTGTGAGCTTCTCCTTCCGCTGCTAATCCTGTAATACTGTAACACTTCTGCACAACCGTTCTGAGATGTGTGCTCACATGCAGGACTCAGAGGCAGAGCAGCTGAAAGCAGTTGAATTGTACTGAAATAAAATTTACTAAGAGTTCAAATCAGAGTTTGGGTTATTAGTCAGTGACTGTGGACAAAACGAAGAAGGTAAGGGCCAGGCAGGCAGGCAAGAAACAGGAATGACGGTTGGAACACTAAGACTGGTTAGAATAAGACGAATGGCAAATGACTGGAGAGAGAGGGCTGTAAGCAACAGAGCTCATGAGGGAATGGAGAACAGGTGGGCTGGTGGGTGAGGGAACTAAGGTCTTGTCGACACGTGCACAGAGGTTTTTTAAAAACAAATATTTTACTCTTTTGGGTTACAGATTTATGAAAACACCTAAGGTGCAGTTTCTGTGTATCCATGTGTACTTGTGACCAGAGCATGCGCCTGAAACAACAATGGGGGACCACCAGTTTGTTTACAGTTGGCTACTGCTAGGCCATGTGTTAGAAAGGTGTTAAATAAATAAAAGTGAAGAAATAGGTGTTTAATAACTATAAATAAATAAGCTAGCTATTAGCCGCAATTGTTTGTGTTTCTAAGTTATTACCGCCAAAAGAAAATAAGCTCACTATGCAAGCTCATAATGTTCTATTTGACATATCGTTGACGTAGACTTAATCGCCACATAGTGGTACCTAGTGGTACGGAGATATTTTTATTTATTATAACAATGGTCATTCAGACAGGATATAGAGAAAATACCAGTTTTCAAAAAATATGTGTATAGGTGTAGACAAGACTGGAAACTGGAGCAAAAATGTGCAATAAGACTAAACAGAAGTGACAGCTATTGCATTGGTTTTGGACTGGGTTTAGAGAAGAGAACAGACTATTTGATCTATTTAACTGTGAGACAACTGCTTATCTGTTGTTTACAGCAAACCATCTGAAACTCCCTTACCTATAATAACTGCCAAAATTGGTAAGGGATTTCATGATGCATTTGAAAGCACGGAAAGGCTTCTACAACAAGTGTTTTATTGGTGTAGCCTTTTCACAGCATTTAGGATTTACACGGGGTTGCTAGAAAACAAGAGTAGCTATGATATTAAATAATGTTAAAGTAATGTCAAAGATCAAAATAGTGAAAACAATCATATTTGGTCAAATGTTTTGTGAAGTGCCAGGTACAGTAATGTTGTGGACAGTTTCAGTAAATGAGCTGCCAATTTTCCTAGTGTCTGAGAAAAAAAGGCTCCTGGTCTCACTGTTTTTCACCTGGTGATAAGCCTGTTATCTTTGCCTCCCTGCTCTGCCTCTGGCCGACTCTCCTCGATACATTGGCTGGCCAATCAGACAGTCAGCCACCTCAGAGTTAGCCAGGGACTCAGAAAACCATGCTGACGGGACATGGTGACTGTCACTTCAAATCATAAAGTATAAAGCCACTTCTTTTGTAGTGGAAGTTTTGGGTAAAAAAAAAAGAAGATGAATCATTCCCATGCTGTTTGCAAATTTCAAAAACATTTATCAATTAGGGCAAATTCAGCGAGGCACCAGACATGACCACAAACTTTAAGCACCCACTCAGTGCACACTTCAGCAGCAAGCAACATTTAAAATGTGTTAGTAAAGCAAGTAGATGATAGCCCCTCATAAGGTTCAATTAGTGCATTAGAAACACAGACTAATGGAGACTAATGGAGACTAATGGGATTTAACCAACCTAATGAATTTCCCTTCCATTATTTAACTTTTTTCTTGGCTTTGTTGATTACATAAACTGGAAAGTCTCAGTCGTCAATTAGTTATGAGTGCTTTCTACATAGAAGTCATGTAGCAAGGGCCATCTGTATATAAAACAGAAAATCGTTCAACTCGGATTTGTTAAAAATGAACATCTAATAAACTTATTTACTTTGCATTTTTGTTGACTCAATATTACCACTCTGTTTTATAGCATTATCTTGTTTTCAGTTATCCATTACAGATTTTCTATCTGTATTTCACCTGTCTTGTTAATACGAATACTTAAAGAGCAAAGTATTTCTCTGACTTGCTGTTCTGTGTCAGTGCTGACCAGATTTTTCAACAAGATCTCTTAACAGTGTTTTTAAAGTTAGCCTCTTTCATTTGCTAGACAGAATAGCAAAAACTTTACCAGCTTTCGACTGATTTTTTCTGCCACAGAGGAACTGACCTCTGAGCGTAAACAGGGGCAGATTTTCAAATTCCTCAGTTTTTCCCCTGGTTTACATTGTTGTTTTTTGATGGAACCTGTCATACAGTGCAAAATCTCTGATTTGTTTTGGTCATAGGATGTGATGCAGTGAACTGATATTTTTTCTGTACATATGAACCCACTTAAAGTCCAACTCTAGTTTCTTTTCAACAGCTGCTTCTATGTTTTGCTTTGATGGTGCACAGGCCATCATGGGGATGGAATCATTTCTGCTTTGTTCTGTTTATGTGTTCATGTGGCATGTAACCTGGCCTTCCACATTTGAAATGTATACAGTTGGAATACTGTTGAAGCTCAGAAGCCCATCCATAATTGATCAGTCAATGTACTTTTCAGTATACATTGTAAGGAACCATATAGTTGAATTACATTGTGAACTTTACACTCACCCATTAGGATTCGAGAAGCTTATAAATGATGTATTCATCTGCCTTTTGGCTTGACACCCTGGTCTCTTCTGACCTTTTCTTTAGCCCCTTTTTAATTTCTGTCTTCCTGTTTGCTTCTGTAGTTACATGTCTGCAACCAGCCCTGATTCTAACTCCATTCTATCACCAATAAAGTGTAAAAACTGTTGTAATATGTGTAACATTACCAAAATATTGCAAAAACTATATTCACATGTCAACCCTGTCATGGAAGGCTCAGTGACAGGGTGGACAATGACTTTTTTGCCGAAACGTAGCATTTGATGAACACATGGTGGACCTTCAGTTAGCCAAGTGATTCACTGTTGATAGTGACAGTGTGCTGTTTAACAAATATTTGTTCAACTTTTTATATTAAATAATATTTCACTATGATAGGTAACTGTACTGCAGGTGTCTCAGCCTCCATTAAGGAAGAACGAAATAGTGATGGTGATTGACTGATTGATTACAATGGCTGGTTTCCTAAAGGGACCCCATAATGACACTGAGCAATTCAGGGACACAATGTTTTATATTATTATAAAAATAAAATATTAATGACCAAAATGACATTAAGAGTACATAAAAAGTATTTTCATTTTGTGTCATTTCACCACTTACTACAGTCATTGAAGTTAGCAGAGCAGAGTGAGGGACATGCCAAAATAACATAGGCCTCTCAAATTTTCATTATTTTGCAATATGTTTATAATGAGTTATTCTGATGAGGACACCAAAGGTACTTTAGAGTGATTTTGACCCATGACACCTCTTCCTAACCAATCTAGCAGATGGAGCGCAAAGAAATGTCGCAATACTCTACAAGCGATGTCACGGCAACAACCTTTTGTCAGCCTTGTTTCTCTATAGTTGGACAGTTTACTGACTTGTAACTCCCAACAGCTTCCCAATTTGCTTCCAAACCTCGTCCTTTTTAAAGATATCCTCATAAAAAGGCTGCTGTGGATCATATCAGATGTGCCGCTTCTCAACCTCGTAAATTAGTCTTGTCACCAAGGTTTCTGGCAGAAAGGCCTGAAGGCAAACTTCTCTCACCTGGCCATTTTGAAACATCAGTGCTGTCGGCATCAATTTCGACCAATGAAAATAGGTTGGAGGAGGAGAACGTTTTTGGAACGTCATATTTTCTCAATTGCATCGCCTTCACTTGCAGTGTAATGCTGGCAACCACAGCTAGTAGTTTACTCTAATTTTGCAGGGAAAAACAATATTCCTATAATAAATAAATCCTTTTGACTGTATGATCTGATGCTTTGTCTAAGATTTCCTGTGTGTGTACTCTCTCCATGTTGACCACACAGAGGGAAGAGCTGCTCTGTTTCTCTACCAAGGCCAGATATGTTAACAAGGCAGCGGACTCCAACACTCTGGGACCTTCTCCAAACCGTTCTTGGTACTTATCCAATGTTTGGCTGCATATGTACTGTATATGATTGCCTGGCCTTGCAGGTGGCAGAGAGGAGACAGATGTTGGACCTTTGTTTTTCCCTTGTTAAATGCGTCTCCAGAGAGCCTTTTTTTTCACTTGGCCACATTAACAAGAGTCTCCAATGCCACTCACTTTCACAGATTTTCTTTCTGTCTTAGTTTTTTTTTTTTCTTTCGCTCTCCAACTATTTCCTTTACACACAGACACATACATGCATTTCTCCTGGTGTTAAGTGTGTGGGCACAGACAGACATGAGTCACCTAATTAGATCAAATGGTTTCTGAGAAAAACACAATGACACAAGCAGTTTCTTTCTGTTTGTGAAAATCCAGATGACGCAAAATGCAACGCTCATTGTGGTGATGATATTTAAAAGGCACAACATTTTTCCAGATATTTTTGTTTCTGTCAGGTGTATATTCAGTTTTTTTTTTCCCAATGTATTGACGTCATAATTTTTACAATTTTATTTTATTCTGATTTGAAGAGCTGAGCTTTACGGAAGACTTAGTGTGAAACAGATTGAGGATCTGGTTCCCAAGCAAAGCATAAGTAAAGCTCACAGTGGCCTGTCATGGCTGAAGGCGCACATACCTTGCGTATAACTAACTGCTCATGCTTTTTTACCACCTCTCCCTCTCAGTTTCTACTGTGTCTCCCCTCTTTCATTCTAACGTTAACTTTTTCCCCCTCAGGCTCCTTCTTTTTTAATCCTCCAGCAAACCTAACTCTCTCCCCTGCGCCTAATTTTCTCCACACTCTCGCCTAACTTCACCCCTGCTTTGCATTCTTTCTCTTCTAGTTAGATAATACGTTCTTGTCTTGCTGTTTTCTCTCCAGCCTGACTGATGATCCCGTTCAAATGATGTAAGGTTGCTGCAGGTGTGTAACACATTGTCTTTGGGGGGCTGAGAGAGATAAACAAACCAAACCAAAGACATTATCATCACTTCTTCCAGGGTTCTCTTTGCTTATATATCCAGGTTGTACAGCTTAGTAGGCCTATAATGGTTTAGTGAGGCTAGCCTTCCCCTTTTTTGCCCTCCTGTTCATGCCTCCTGTCTGCAAACTCTGACTCATGAGTTCTGAATATTTAATAGCCTTTCCCACTCTCTCCCCGAAGAAACTCAAGTTTTTTCTTCACTTTTCCCCACCTCCAACTTTCTTAAAATCGTGAGCACACTCATCCAGAGCCTTTTCTGTCCCTGAAAATCTATGAGGCCCACGTTGGCCTCATAGATTTCCCTGCGTCTCCTGAGGCAAAGCTTGCCACCTACAAGAACTTCACCATCAATGTCTTACCATGCGTTAAGGATGTGGGTGAGTATATGTATATATTGAAAGTGTGTGTGTGTGTGGCTGGGGGGGGCGGGGCGGGGGGGGGGGGGATAAGTAAAGCAGCACACAGTGGTACAGTAGGAGATGTGTATTTCTGTGGTTAGACAGAGGTGAAAGTTTGGAAATGATGAATTTTTGGGTAGGATGTTCCCACAACTCATCTTTTGGCTAGAACTAATTAAAGCTGTGTAGTCACTAAGTTAAGTTAATTTTAAATCTGTGCCAGAATTGTCACAATGCATCAGAATTATATGATATAATATATATATATATGACTATGGCAGTATCATTCTGTCTTTGTAACACTTTGGGGACATTGGCAGTCGTCTAACACCGTACTTTAATTGATTTTTCTTGTAAACTGATACCCAACCAACAACTGTATCTTGCTAAAACAAATGTAGTGAGAGCTGGGCAAGCAACTACAGCACTAAAAAATGCTGACACCATATCTTTACATTTTCGCAAGGCGTGAGATTTTTAGGTTTTGGAGGAAAGACACTGTACATGGCCTATTCTGCCTTAAGGATTCTCTCTTGTAGAGGCTTGGCGGTTACATTTTAGGCCCAAGGTAAATTGGATGCATTATTGTTAAAATGGATTAAGCTGTACTTCCTTCAAAATGAAAAAGTGTCTTGGTGAATCAGTCAGGACTGATAACTGTGAGAATGACAGCCATAATAGGACAAAAGTAAAAATATTGATAGCAGTTCCACAGCCACCAAATATAATAAGTACATGAAAAATAAATCAAAGGTAGATCATTAAAGTAAAAATGAAAAGTAGATTTTATGCTTATGTTAAATTATGTTCACAAAGAAAACATTTTAATTCGTACCTTTTTGCTGACAGGTGTTAACAAACTCACAAGCTGTGCTATCTTTCTCTCAAGTAATAACAGTATAAAATCCCAAACTCATTTACATACTGCCACTTTCTCATGTGCTACAACTATGGAGCAGAAAGAGTACAGCTGACACTGAATTTAGACTTTTGCTTCCTCTAAATTAAATACAGAAAGGAAGGAAAACAAGCCCTCTTGGGTTGTACTTGAACTTACTTACTTACTTGTACTAACTTGTGAGTTTATGAAGCTGCTTTTAAGCCTTGTGGGACACATCTGAAGGTTTAGGGCAATAGACTCTCAGAGAAATAAAGACAAAGAGAGACAGAGAGAGAGAATTTATATTTGCAAATGATCTGACCATAGTGAAAAATCCTAAATTAAGAAAAGCTTTGACTACGCAGGGTCGCCACAGACAGAACTGGCTACCAGAAGAGGAGAGACTCTGCTCCCAGTGTGACAGAGGACAGGTAGAGACAGAGCTGCACTTTCTCACCTCATGCTCCAAATACCAGGCTCTGAGAAATTAACATTTTCTTTATAATAAAAAAAAATACACCCAGAGTTTGAACAGATAACACACATAGACAAACCTGCCATGTATGAAATCCTGTAATGACCTGACGACAACCATTGGAACCTGAGAAACACAACACAACTATTGAGTTATTTCTTAATTTCTACATTTAAATTAATATTATAATTATAATGTTCATTTGTTTTTCATTTAATTTTTATTTTTGTTTATATATTTAGCAAATCTGTAAATAACTGCACCACGCCTGAACACACACGAACAGCAGTAACACATGCACGCACACATTAACTTTAACACATACGTAACTAACAAATTCAACACACACTTCTACAATCTGTCAAACACACACCAACACACACAGGGTCAAGTTTTTGTTTTCTGATATTTTCTTTAATTTATAAGTTCTCATTTTCATTTGTTTTTCTTTTTACCTTATAATTTATTAATGATTCAACAATATTGTCTGTGTAACACTCATGTCAATAAAGCAAACTGAATTGAATTAAGTTGAGAGAGAGAGAGGGAGAGAGAGAGAGACTGCCCTGTCCAAAAACCCAGCTTCCATTTTTCTCCAGTGTCCTTTACAAAGACATGAAATCACCAACAACTTTTGTTCTCTGTGGCCTGCTGTGCTCTGACCTCCCTTTGTTCCCTGCAAGATCAATAAAGTATCACCTTGTTTTTACATGGTATTGAATGTGGACAGTTTCCTGGTGCAAGTAGTCAGGAGCAGAGGATGGAAGCCGCTGGAAGATTCTTGATGAGATAAAGACCAGAAGAGAGAGTTTGGGGAAGCAAATCAACCATAAAACATTGCAGTAGCTGAGGGGCTGTGTAGACTACAATCAAGTCTCTGGTGAGGTTAGCTGGAGGACACCAGTTTCAAAACCTGGCCTGGAGAGACCGAAGTGAGAGGAGTATAATTAGTGAGGTTACAAAAGTGTGTGGGAGATGAAGAAGGGTCATGGTTGGGAATAAATGCTTGGGATGTCATCAACCTTCTCTTCAAACTAGCTGACAAAACACTCTGTGGGAAAAGAAGGGGATGTGAAGGTAGAGTTTCCTAAAGGGTAGAAGCCGAGGATTGGGAATCTTCACTACCCAACTGTCGACCACTTCAAAGGATCTTAAACTTCCTGGCTGGTTTTTCCACATTTCCAAATGTTTATAGTGTACAAATTGACTTAGTGTAAGGGCATACTGTGGAAAGTAAGGTGCTTAGGAAAACATAAATGAAGGTGTAAAGCGAAATAGAAAAATGTATTAATATTCTCAGTGCACTCAGCAGGACCTTGGGAAAGATAGAGATGGTAAAGTCATTTTCTTTGTATTACCTTGCGCACTAACAATACAATATAGATTATATTTTTTATTCATGTGCTAATAGCGTGCCTTTGCATCGTGCTTGAGTGTGTATGCATGGGTGGGCACTTGCGACTGGATACTTTGTAGGCACTTTTCAAAGAGTTTTCAAAATGCTTTATAGATACACCATAAAAGGGAGGCAAAACATTATATCTCCTAAATAAAAGAAATGGAACCAAAGTACAAAGGACTGTGGAAAAAAATTTAAAATAAATAAATAATACAAAAGAACCAGGCAAGCACATTAAAATTAATACTCAAAAACAAGACTATAAAAGTGTGTTTTACACAGTATTTATGCAATGCCAGGGATTCTTTTATTTTGTATGCCAAATGTTGTATGTTTTGGTCTTTGGATTCCTAATAACTCTAATGACTGTGGCCTGGGGCGTATCGGACTCAAATAAAGCTAAAATATCAGTGAAGATATAACCCAGTGAGAGCACATTCAATTAAAAAGGAAATTCTGATCAGTGTAAGTAGACATTGTATGTCTCAGAATTTTTGACATGTGACCGGTTATGCTTCTACTCCAGCAACAGCCGTGGACAGAGGCATTATGTTTTCGGGTTGTCTGTCCATCTGTCTGTCCTATTCTTGTGAACGTGATATCTCAGGAGTGCTTTGAAGAAATTGCTTCAAATTTAGCACAAGGTCGATGTTATGTTAATTTTTTGTTGCAGTAACTCAAGACCTGATGCCCATATTTCACAATTGTTCAGACCATGAATTGGTGTCACTTTTGACTCAACAGCCTCTATGACCTCAAAATGTCCTTAACAAGATCATAGACTTGATGACAAAATGTTTAGCATGCAATATTTATTTGGATACAACAATGAAGTGTGACATCATAATGTCCTGGAAAAAAATATTTTTTGATTATTATTTAAAATCATAACTTACATAAAAGGCAAGATTATGACCATATTTCATAGCTGGTCTGACACTGAATTGGTCACTGTGACCTCAAAATAGATTTTTGACCATAATTTTGAATTATTTGTCCGATTTCAGATTTTACACATATCTAGCACAATATGGGCTTTCATTTTTCCATCTCATCCATTCTGCCTTTCACTCACTCGCTCTGAACTTCAAGCATCATGGGCAGGGGTGTCGCACAACATTTTGGGCCCCATAAGCAGTCTCTGTGGGCCCCCTTCCTCTCTTGATCAGTGTCTCTCATGCCTGTTTTGGTTTCTGATTATTTTTTTTTTTTTTAGAAACAACTGAGCCAACAACTGTACAAATGATTCTACAGTTACCTTTAGGGTAGTCACTAATGAATTGTTCATACCACATTTAAACATCTAGTAATAATATGTGTCTGCATATTTTGAAATCTCACTACATTTCAATTCTCTTTTCTCAACAATTACTGTATGGTACTTGAACTATTTGCTTGGAGTATCATGCTTAACTGGGGTGCATGTAACTGTGGACCTTCCCTACAGCGCAGACCTTCCCTACAGCGCAGCCAAGCAGTAGGCTAAAAAACAGTTTTAGACCCCCCCCAATATAGTGATAAATTCCATTTAGTTAAAAAATACACCTTTTATCCAGTTCCTTCCAAGTATTCAGTATATATATTATGAGCCTGGACAGACATGGATGTAAACTGATACTTGACTGGGCAGTGGAGGCATACAACCGCAGGGCGATAATTCAAATTTTTAATAGAAATACTTTATATTGTGAGATAAGACTTTGATTTATTTATTAATTTTTCAAGATTATAGCAAAAATACACCTGAAAATCCTTTCATTTATCGGGAGAGTTTTCAGTAGTAACTGGGGATAGCTGCTATTACATTAACCAGACCTTACAATTATGAAATGACTCTGAAATAGCACTCTTTGAAATAAGATAAGCTATGAAATAGCATGACAGTATCTGTAGTAAATCCCTGTTAAGGCGCTGAATATGAAAACGAAGCCAATCTAGGCATGTTCAGCGTATTCTTGAGATATCCTCCCAGCAATTACAGTGGCAGCTGCCGTAAAGATCTTTAAAACTGTCAGTGATATGAAAGCAGACAAGTGCCCCAAGGAGAACTGAGCCATTAAATGTTAAAATAAACAACATTATCGTCTCACCCACCTACCAAAGCATGCAGTGCAGCTGAGGAAGTTACATCATTCTGCCTGAGAGATTATGTCTTCGGTGAAAGAAAAGAGGTGGATGAGGTCGATACAGAAGGCTAATCACAAGATACAAGGTCCCATCGCGTGCAGTTTTTCATCTTGGGCTGGAAACTCCCAGGCTTCAAATTTGGACGTGGCAGCTGTGCTTTTACTTGTGGCACCTTGTCCATTTTTGGCACAGGCTAAGCTGTGGCTTCCAGCCCGGTACTCTAAAACACGATGCTGAGAGGTTCAGGGACTGTCCTGAGGGGCCCTCTGACAGTATGTGGGGAGTAGAGGGAGTGGAGGGAGGGGGAGGTTGATAGCAGACTAGACTGACACCAGGGGCTGATAGCAGGCCTAAAACCACCGACTCCCTACCTGACATACACACACACAAACACACATATGCACACACAAAAGGGTCTGAAAGGAGGACAAAGCCTGAGGGTCTCAGTAGGGAATCCATCCTTGGAAAGATGGATTTCAAAGTAGAGGCACCTCACTCTCTCTACCCTTCTCTCCCTTATCTCCTCCTCTTTCTTCATCCCTCTCTCAGCCCTGCAAGGTGTAAAAATTACCCACTGCAATCAGGAAAAAGTGTACAGACACATACATGCACAACATGCAAGAGGCGGATGCTCACATGTTCTTTCCCTCTATCCATCCAGTTAATAGCTATTATCAGACATAACTGCTATGCCAGTTTCAGCAATCACGTCGTCCACACATACACAAAAAGTGAGGAAATACAGCGTATCCCGCTAACACAACATATTTTTGTGTAGTTGGTGGTGTGAGCACCCTGGTGGAGTGCAGTTAAACCAACAATTCTGTATTGTTGCCATGACAGAGAAAAATAAAAAAATAAAAGAGGGAACCAGTTGGGTACACAGATGAAGGAAAACAAACAAGGTCATGTAAGAAACTGAAAACTGACCTCCTATATGTTAACATGTCATGGATACAGACCCGGCACATGCAAAAACACACACACATTTATGTGAGACAATCCTAATTATAGCCCTTAACAATATTGCTGGCAGCTCTCTAATTGGCAATTAACTCAGGGTCACTGCTGTTATCTCTCAATCGCACCAGCCTCTCTGCTTTGCCCCTTACTCCTTTTCCAGGAAAAGAGGGAGCTTTACTCCTTCCCTCACTCCCCTTGCGTGTGCAGACCCAAACCAAAGCGCTGTTTAATTTGTCGTAGTTCTTTTGAAAAGCTGTGCAATACCGAGGGACATGACAATAACTAAATGGTTATCGTTTTGTGTCACCGCTACAGAATAGTCTGAGCCCCGGCTGGTCTGCATTCTACTCGACTGCCACTAAATCACCTTAACCCTCTCCTAAGAACAAACACACACAACAGCCCATTACGCACACACACACACACAGACTAAGCCACTAAATCACAGAGAGCAAATGTGACAGGATAGCTAATCTAACTGTAAACACATTTGCAGTTAATCCTGAAACAGAAAAGGCCCTTAGAAAGTACATAATAGTAATAGGAAGGAAAAAAAACAACCACCAAAAAACAAATTCATCTCTGGAGAGACAGAGAGCTTGAGGTAAGAGAATGGATGTTCAGCTTAAATAAAAAAAACTACAACTCGCATTTAAGCTTGCAAATACATACAAACACTCAAAGTTGCATGTTTAGTTGTCTACACCTCTATTACCACCCCCCAGTAGATAGAGTTGTTCGTAAAAGTGAACACACATTACTGTACAGTCGGTCCAATGCTGTTAAAAAAAAAAAGTCACAATTTTACAGTTAAACACAAATCCCAATCAATTTTTTTAACCATTAGCAGACAAGTTTGGATCTAGAATTGATCTTTCTTGGGTGAAAGAAAAAAAAAAGCTCACTAAAAAGGGAGATCTATTCTATTCGGGTAAGTGTTGTGCCTTACATACTACAAACTATTGTTGGAGAGTAAGAAAGGAACAATAATGAGTCCTGTCCAAGCCATCATGCAAGAATAAAAAACGCTTTAAGGACTAGTCTTAATAAGGAGCCTATAATCGCGGCAATGTATTTCTCTTTTAAGAAGGCTGCTTAGTATTTCAGAGGAGTTCTTTAAACGTCTCCCTGAGTAAAGAATGAAAAGAGGGCAGGGTTGTAGGAGGGATGGGGAAACAGGCGACTGAGCAAGTAAACCAGGGGAGGTGGAGGATTGAAGTGGACAGGAAAAAGGAGGTATTAAGGCCAGTTACAGCCTGAAATGGCTTGCAGGGTCTTAGCACTGCAGGGTAATGAGTAAATAGCTCTGTCCATATTAATTTTTCTCTACCTGTTTCTTTTCAAATGCACATGCACGCAGTATTTTCCTTTGATCAATGTCATTTGCCAGAGATGAGAAAGGTTAAAAGGATCAGGATTAGCTAACCTCTCTTTTCCATTACATAGGATACATTTACTATTATCCTGACCGGACAAATCATAGCAAATATCAAAGCCGTATTGACAGGGTGTATAAACCCTGTATTCACACAGCGTCAAAGTAATATTTCCAGATCACTGCAATGGTGTCAGTTAGTCTCTGTGATTAGCCTCCCTGACCTTCCGATCAAGTTGAGAGTGAATCAAAGCAAAGGTCAAATGTTGTGTTTTAGCATTTGTTTAACCATGTAAACAGAAGAAAAACTCTTTCTCAGGAAACAGTAAAATGTTCAGCCAGTAAATAGTATTCATGTCCTCCAATGTTCTCTCACTCCCAAATGATCACAGACTACAAGAAAGAAATTTACAGTATAATATTATTTTGGGTTGTTTGTCTTAAACAGTTGAGAGGTAAAGATGTTTAGAGTGTGCCTGTTCCGTCTATGTATGATCTATATTAAAGCAACAAAACAACTTAAGTTGAAGTGTGTATTTTCATTTTCAAATTCATGTGAGGGTTCAGTGTGAGCAAAGGTTCAGCATCACAAAAGCCTCCAGAGGAATAAAAACACTCTTTCCGGGGAATCAAGGCAGTGATATCCGAATGAAGGGACACTTCCTTTAACTACAAAGCCCTAACCTTTAAATGCATTTACATTAATTTCTCTCTTATTAAAGTTATCTGCTAGTGTGGAATTTGGCTCTAGAAAGGAAGTCAGGCACAGGGCACAATTTTCTCCACTGGAAAGGCACCCTAGAGGCCACATTTTCTTGTACATTGGGCCATGTCAGTCATGTCATGTTGATGTACAGCGGCAACAATATTGGGGCAAAATAAAGTTGCTGCTGGCTCTGCTGTTCCAAAACTAAAAGCGACTTAATAAGTAATTCATGTTACAGGTCCCAGAGTTGCTACTGCACCAACAATAAAGTCCTGAAAAATACATTCAGCTGCAACGAAGTCATGGAGTACTACGTGTGTTTTATGAGCAATGTCAAAATAAAGTACTCACAGTACATTTGTCAACATCTGTCTTTCAGTCAATTAATGTGACTTAAAGCTGCAACTTGTCTCCCCCTCTGGCAGTGAGAGTAATTACACAAACACGGGACATCAGTCAGTGCTCAATAAAAAACCCACAGTTCAACTAACAATGGATGAGTCCTTATCTCAGAAAGGTTCTGTTTGAGATCCAAGGAAGAAAACAAAAATACTCACTGTGAGACATACAACCGTTGCAAAACAGAAATAAATACAAGTGCATCTGAGGACTAAGCTTAGTGATTCTCCTACAGCTCCACTGAGCTGCTGTCCGCTCCAGGGAATGTGAGCTGGGCGGTTTGATGGTCGTTCCCCAGAGGATGGAAAATAATCAAATTCTGTAAAACGGGTCAACTATGAACGTGAATATTATGCAATAAAGAAGTGATGTAATTATTTTTCAGATCAACGTTGATTTTTCTGAGCTTTCAGACCATAATTAAATGAATGAACCAATCACATTGTGTGGAACACATGTTACATCACAAATCCTTGTGGAGTTTTGTTCATTGTTTAAGTTTCTCATCGTGTATTGAATGACAGAGGACAAAAATGTATTCATCACATCCTCGATGTGTAAAGGCCTTAAATCTGCCACCTAAAGCTGTGGCGCATTTTATAAACTTTTCAAGTTCCCTTCTTGTGAGAGGGGGCCTCCTACAGAAACCCTCCAACAACATCAAGCAGTACTAATGTTATTCATAGTTATTCACAGTGCAGCTAAAGCCGGTCCCACTTGCTCTTCCATTTGAAGGTCCAATATCTGTGACCAAGTAGCACATAATGGAAATGAATGGAAATAAGGGCTGATGGGGTTATCGGTGTCACGTGTTATGAATGAGTGCAACTGTATATGTGTGATGGCTCCGATTACTGGGACTAGCATTGTAAATAGTATATGAGCTCTACATCTTCTACCTTGCTAGTGTCACTTTTGGGCTAAATGAGCTCAAAGACATGTCACGTCATATGTCAAATAACAGGTTTGTGTCATTTCAACATTGATTAAATACTTTTTGAGAGTCATGGATTCCAACTCGTGGACAACAAGCACCATTCAGCGTGGGGTCTCCAGTCAAGGGTTAGGGTTACAGTGAGAACAAATTCCTGGTAAACACTCTAGCCTCTCTCTCTTGTTA
>NW_023339763.1:13274014-13274143 GCF_004916995.1 Morone saxatilis | reverse complement strand
ATTCTGTGTTCAGCATGACCTTAAACGAAAAAGACATGTATCTGACACAGAACTAGAGGGCGAAAAAAATTTATATCAAAATCGATCTGTGGCCCATTATTTCATTATTTTATTATTTCATCCAATTTT
>NW_023339763.1:13272001-13273997 GCF_004916995.1 Morone saxatilis | reverse complement strand
ATAAATCGAAAGTACAAAAAATGAACCGTTATTTGTTTTTTGGTATCAGATTCATAAACGAATAAGGAAATAAACCGTTTTTTCATTTTCTGATTTTGGAATCTCAATTGAATATGAAAAGAATGAATGATACACGGATTTTACTGTTTTTTAATGAAATTATATTTAGAGTATAGAGTTGTGGGACTATTAAAGGAATATCTTAGAGTATGGTACGAATGTTACAAATGTTATGTTACAGTATGTTGTCAATGATGATTAATAAAATAAAAAAAAGTTGTCTTATTTTGGCTTGTTACTGTCTCTATTCCAGTATCACATATTTTTGAATGTCACTTGCGCCCATAGCAACAAACAATAGGTAATAAAGTGATGTTTTCGCTAAAAAGTTGTATTTTTGTAGTTAAAAAAAAATTATAATTCTTTAAAATATGGATTCTGTGAAGCCTAATCTCTATAAAAGTGTAGATTGCTGAAATATGTTGCCCAAACCCTCGATATATTAATACGGAATAATAATACAAAACAACTTGAGCTGTAAACGGAATTATATGACTATACTGTGATGAAACACATCAATGTTGAAAAAACATTGACATTACCAAATTGATCAAATCAAATCTGTGTTTTGTGGGTTAAAAATGGCTCAACACGCCCTCTACTGCTTAAAATCATGTTTTAATCAAAGGCTGAGATAGAGTCGACTGTGACTCTAATCAGAGAATAGCAGCCTACATCCCCCAGCCTCCACTTAGAGTGGGAGTATCTCAAACTGCTGTGTTCATTTTCAAATGTAAACGGATCGAGATGCATCATTCATAGGAGTTTATGCTAGTTTTTATTTTTCTCAGTTTATAACTTAGTATTTTCAGTCCCCCCCACAGACACACACATATACTGGAGAGTTAGCCTCTCTGAGCCGTTAGCTTAACTTCAACACAGCCGTTAGCGTAACTACAACACAGCCGTTAGCTTAGATACAACGCAGGTCCCACACAGAAACCTTCACACATGGCCATTAAAGGGCTTCGAGTGACTGTAAAAACTCCAGTGGACTCCTCTGTGTCTCAGTTCAAATACTTCCGTTCATCCACTTCTATCCTGCTTCTACTCTTTATCGCCTGTGTCCCCTTTGTTTCATGTAAGGTGGACATTACACCGTCTATTAACATTGTGTACTTCCTCCAACTTACAGAAAATGTACCGGTATGTTGCCCATTTCCGCTACATAGCGAAAATGGCTTAGTGTGAAGCGTTCGACACTCAACTTTCTGACCGTCATGAGGGTGCTCGCAGTGCCCTGCACTCTGCCACACTCGACAGTGTGAACACCATTCATGTACTCAAAATGTACTCAAAATAGTTGAGTAACGCAGAGAGTCTCACGGCAGCTGCTCAACAGCTTGCTGTTTCCGAGACGCTGCTGTTGATACGCTGTCAATCACTCCGGTTGGTGTCTAGGCTATGCCCCCTACAGTCATTGTCCTTTGCAGGTCTCCGATGCATTTTTAAAAATTGCAATGAATAAATCCGCCATGTTTTCCACGCAAACTAAAAACAAGCAAGTGGACTTTATTTTTGATAGAATTGTTAATGAAATGTCCCCACGGAAACAGGAAAGGTTTCTCGAAGGAGGGCCATCTCAGTGATGGCTCAATACCAGCTGTCCGTGACCCGATTTCACACTTGGAAGCTACTGTTTATTATGTATGTTTTTGTGTTGGACTTGGGGTTAGCATGACACAGCTAACGTGGCTAGCATTGTACTCACACATACGTATGTATAATGGACAGAGCTTCCAGATCGGAAATGTCTTAAAACCTGTATTCTATGTTAAGGCATGGTTACTCCCGAGCAGGCCAACCAGGAAACATGTTAGCAAGTATTCTGGAAACATTTTCAAGTAAAATTAGACAGTTAACTTGCTGTTACAAGCTAACTAACGTTAGCGGTTCTTTTTCAGTTGGTTAATGTCAAAAATAAAAGACAGTGTGC
>NW_023339763.1:13264858-13271901 GCF_004916995.1 Morone saxatilis | reverse complement strand
ATCTTTGCGTTCTTCTTTGTTGTATAAGGTGTGAGAGTGTGATCGTATTTTATTGTGGTCTTTGATGAAATTTGGGATTGTTAATACTCTAATTATATATCTTATATATAATTACCAGCGCTGGGGACCAATTTATGAACCTTCTATTGAATTCCTTATCTACATAATATATTGTTATATGGTTTTGGTTGATTTAAAAGCCTGTTAAGTTACAGAGCATTAATTCCTTTCTACGCTGTTCGTTTTAACCTTTATTGCCCGTTTTTACTGTGGGTCAAAGGTGCTACGCCGGTGTATTTAGCGGTGAGTGTGTTGCTGAGCTGAACGGCCTGTCCTTCCGCTGTTAAATTGAGTGTTTGCGGGGTGTTATGGGGTTATTCGTTTGTTTCTGAGTCGACAAACTAAAAATAAATTATCTGGGCGTACCTTTCATCTTCAAATACCTGATACCAATGTCACATAAGTTATGCGTGAGATATCGCCTATGGATTTTTGTTCCTTGGTTTGTTAACAATTTTATCACTCGTATAAGCTGATCCCTTTATTTAGATTATACACATTATGCTGTTGACATATACAGTTACTGTAATCGACTCAGTGCAGGTTGTATATAGTTTTTATAACCATAATGTTATGCTAATGTATTTCTTTATCAAAGTCTGTAGTGAGTGCGCATTTGCGGACAAAAACCAACCAACCAATAATATAATCAACGAATCAATGTCGAGCCAAACCAAAATTTTTTGTCTGTCCCCTCCCTCCGCTGAACACATGGTTATGAAACCCATTTTGTTGCATTTGTGCACTGGCCTGGCATCAATCCTCGAGTGGAACCCGGGAGGGTAGAACGGTACCTGCCGGCCACCCATTTCTTCTCCTTCCCCAGCGGTGTGACTAATAGGGGTGGGTCACTCGCATGGCCCAGGAAGATGTGGCTGTTGGTTGCGGAGGTAAAGGTGAAGGAGTCCCCGCCGAGGCCCTTCCACTGATCTTGTCACTCGGTGTTTTTTGGGAACCTTAGGGACTATTATGTTCTTCCAGAAGGCTTAGTTGACTGTGCACCTTTTCTTCCAGGATTTTTGAAGAAGGCAGTTTTGGGAATAGGCATGAATTGCAGACTGCCAGTTCATAGAGGCAGGGTTTTTTCTCAGGTTGTATCCTGCATTTTCATTTTCGAGCCCACCTGAGGTCAGACTGCTATTTATGACTGCATAACAGATTGGTCCTTACAGGTGGAACCCCTCTTAATAGTCGTAGGGGGGGACGATCCTTTGATGACCTGAGGGCTTCAATATGGCCGACAACTTTGTAAAAAAGGAAAGTCACAGGCTCAAATGGTCAGCAGAGGCAGGGGACGGTTAAAGGGTTCATTAAATGAAGGTGGGAATTTGAGCCTAATTGAAAGTGGACTTATCATATAAAAAGGTTGAAGAGTTTACACCGCAAGGGGCCCTCATCAGGCCCCCGTCCCTGCCCCGGGGGCTTCGAAAGTGGTCATGGTGTTACACACCGAGGGGTTGTGACAGTTGACGGTTATCTGATGTTTTTTTTCTGCTCTTTCACAGTTTTTGATAATGAGGCAGCAGTCCTTTAACATTTGAAAGCCCACCTGGCGTTGTTTTCTGTACTTGGGCTCGTCTACGGCACTCACGTCTGACGCCTGCGTGTGTTTGTGCCAGGGCGTCGTTGTTTGTGGCTGCTGGTTTTAATGAGAAACATGTCTAAAACAGTTGGAGGTGGGTGAACCATGAGCTACGCTCTCTGTATTGACAGCTCGAAAGCTGGAGTTTGTTGGCAACACCGAGATGAACCCGCAGTGGAAAGGTTCATATGCGGAGCAGCGCCGAGCAGGCGGCGAGGTTTACTGTTGATGGACCAGAGGCGCTCAATGAAACAGGAATAGGTAGAAAACATGGTCACATTCGTCTAGGTTGATAAACGGGAACCTATGATAGACAAAGTCAAAAGTGTGTGTCTGTTCTTGTTTGTTCCAGGTAGATTGCACGAGATTAAAAGTCAATGAGGTTAACAACCCTTGTCCTTGGGTTCTCGCGACAAAACACTATGCCATTAAATCCAACAATAGCGACTGTATTTTGGCTGATTTCAGCCGGACAGGAAATTCAGAGGTCATTTACAAGTCCTTATTGTACTCGGGGGCCGATAGGACATGACAAACTGTGTGAGAGTGGAGCGACCAAGCTCAAATAAGCTCAGTTCAAAGCTGGTGAAAGAAAAAGTTCAGTGAAAGCGCTGGATTCACCAACACTCAGCCATGTCTCAGTCACACAGAGGACACACTTGATGCTGTTTCTGAGCTCTGTTTTCTGAACTCCTTCTTCCAACTGTATCTTTTTTCCTTCTTTCTCTTTCTTTCTCCTTCTTTGTCCTCTTTTTCTCTCTTCTGGTGTATTGTGGTCACTCCTTTCGCATTTTCCTCATAAAAAGTCGGTGTTTATCCAATTATTGGACTGAAAACAAGCGTTTTGTTTAGCAGCAAGCCTTAAACATGACTTCTCTCTCTCTCTCTGTCTTCTCTCGTGTCTCTCTGTCTCTTTCTCTCTCTCTCGCTCTCTGCTAATCAGACAAGGTGTCCTGATAAAGGTTATTGTATAATGCTGCTCTGCATCACAGTTTTTAATGTTTGTATGTATGCATATTATATGATTGTGTTATAATATATTGTATTGCTTTCTTTACTGTCTCATATCTGATCATTTTGTTGGATGTAAAATGTGTTGAGACTCAACTAATGCACTTTAAAGTTTGACTAGACACTTGACTTGAGAGTGAACATACACCTGGCAGGATAACTCTGATCTTGTCTGGAAGTAATTACAAATTAATTCTTAATTCTATCTTGATTCACTTTGTTACTCCTGACAAATCTATACTGGTACATGCCTCTAGCACTGCAACTGAACCTCCTGACTTTGGCTGGGACTGCTGCTGTCAAATGGCTTTTAGGCCTCTGGAAGTTGATCTCCCTAACTCTTGTTGGTTTGACCTCTTTCTTTGTCTGTCTCTCATTCTCCTGATGTTCTTGCATGCTGCCCGGTCCTCCCCATTCTTACATACAGCTCCACCTTAAATAGTATTGCGGCTGCATGGCTACAACATGACCCTAGCCTGCGATGTCAGATGGAAAATTAAACTTGAGTGATAACTTGTTGCAAATCTCATCGCTAACATAACAACATAGCTAACATGACAACATAGTACATCAATATGGACATGCTGCACATTGTTAGATCACTTCGATTCTCCACAGTTCAACCGTTCAGGTCGTTTTACGGAAACTATGACCAGCAGAGCTCAAGTTTTTTTTATTTTACATTAATGGCAAGATACAGTATATTAAAAAAAAAACACCTGCTGTTCTTGTAGGCCAGTAAAGGAGAACATCTCACTTATAGATCCTACATTCATGGCGCTACATAACTGTTCCAACTCGATGCTCTAGCACTTAACACTTTTCCTTTCCATAAGTGACATGGAATACACAGACCTGACTCGGTACCAGTTTGCCCTTTTGTCTTTCTCATTGCATTAATTCACCGTGGTGCTTGGTGACACATAAGCAGGCTGACGATGGTGAACACTCTTGGGGAAATTCTAACTAACTGTGAAAGAACTCTACATCACACATTTAATAAATAATTTACACATTACAGTCGTGGGAGGCAAACTGTGTTCATATTTCCATCATTAACAGACTACAAGATCAGTATCAGGGTTTTGTCCCTGTGTGTTTCTGCAACCACATGTTGACAATTATGAAGTCGTTCAAATGTCTTCTCCCTCGTAGTTATGTTCGACTGGAAGGTGCGTCCTTACCTTTTTTAGTGCCGTGCACGTCCTTCTTTCATCCCAGGAAATAAAGACAAACATAACAAGATGAAACAAAAGCTATGAAGCGCAATGCCTACACTGTTTATGTTTATGTCAACGAAACTTGCAGAGTTTGACAACAAACTCTGCAGCTAATTGTTGGTACATACAATCAAAACAAACTGTTCTCATATTGTTATCTGTAGCTACAAAGTTAGTTAGATGTATATGCGGTGGTAGTTCCACCCTCGTTACATATAGTTACGAGCAGAGGATGCTGGTCCATAGAGGCAGGGGAGGTTGCTCCTCCTCTATTTTTGAGAGGCAAGAGGGAAATCAAAATATTAGAAAAGTAACTGGTTGAAAAAAAAGCTGATAGCGTCCAGTCTTATGGAGAACTTACCCAACTTCTCACTTGATTTAAACTGTTTCCTAATGGGTTATCAATCGCTAGTTGAAAGTCTTCCATACAGCATGATGTTCATTTTGTAAATGATGGTCCAATTTAGGGCTGCACAATAAATCACAATATTATTGAAATCGCAAAATATGGCAAGTGCAAAGTGCAATATGCATACATATACACAGGAAGCTGCAATGTTTTGATAAAGGTAAAATGTGAGTAAAATAGACGATAAAGCCGCATATGCCTTATGATTGACAAGTCATTCTCAGTGAGTCCGTCCAGCACACCACACAAAACTCAGATCAAACAGACAGTGCTGATGAAATAGGAATCAAGATTCTGTCACTGCGTTGCCCATTTGTCACTTAAAATCGTATTAGAAACATATTTTAGTGTACTTTATAGCTGACCAGGCTGCTGCCATTGTTTCCTGATACAGAGGAGTCAAAACTGCGCTCATGCTGGCTCCATCTGGCTGTCATGGCTCCAAACTCATGGCTTCAAAACAGTACTCCACAAACCAATGGGTGACGTCACAAGAGACACTGCTGGACTCACATCAGAAGCAGGTATGTAGCCTCATATATTAGGACTACTTTGAGCTATGATGAGCTGTTGCAGCCTAGTTAGTTGTACTTATACTGTATTATATTATACTGTATTATATGCTGTCTTACAAGTAACACTGAATCTGCCATGTTTTACAGGTGATCTGAGTGACCTGATGAAGCTCAGGTTTTCCTGGACCCATCAGAGGACGAAGTTATTGCTTGTTATGACTCAGTCAAATGACAGCCTAAGGAGAACATGGCAGCTGCAGCATCAGGAAAGTCTGGGTATCCACAGAAAGACACGTCAGGATGAACACTATGACCGCACAGGAGAAGAGTTTTGGTAATTTTCAAATTCTGTAGCTGTAGAAAAGCTTAGTAGTAGAAAAAAAATGTTTTGATTAGCTTGTGTGTCTTGTGATTGAACGTATTAATATATCTTAATGGGCCGGACTAGAGCCCTGGGATGGGAAGCTGAGATAAACCTGGTGAATATGTGCTGCAGTGCAACCCCGGGACCACTGGGAACTCTGCAAGTTGCTGCTTCTTTTCTGCCAGTCCCTGTCCTGCTTGGATATCCATAAGTGTGAATTAAATTTTTATTTTAATGTGGCGCTAATTCACCTCTGGTGGTGTTAATAGTTTTGATGCAACATATTTGCAGGCGAAAATTTCGCATTTTCATGTAATTTATTCATCACGTCCCCGGTGTGTATAGTCCTTAAATCTGCCACCTAAAGCTGTGGCGGATTTTCAAACTTTTCAAGTTCCCTTCTTACCCCTGCCTACAGGGGCCCTCCAGCAAAGTCAAGCAGTGCTAATGTTATTCACAGTTATTCACAGTGCAGCTAAAGTCGGTCCCATTTGCCCTTCCATTTCAAAGTTCAATATCTGCGACCAGCAAGCACATAATTGTAAATGAATTAAAATAAGAGGACTAATGTATATGTGTGATGGCTCCGATTACTGGAATTGGAACTGTAAATAGTATATGAGCTCTACATTTTCTACTTTGCTAGTGTCAATTTTCTGCTAAATGAGCTCAAAGACGTCATCATATGTCAAATAACATGTAACATAGTTTAGTGCACACAACCTGCTTGCATTTGCTGTATAATGTAAAAGACAGGATGAACAGTTAAAGTGGTACTGGCAATGTGGAACTAGTTTATTGACCATTATAATGTTTGTAGATAGATCAAGGGAGTTGCCCCCCAACCATGTTTTGATATGAACAGGAAGGACAGGAAGACAAGCCACCTCTGAGATAAATCCAGGTTTGTGTCATTTCAACGTTGATCAAATACTTTTTGAGATGAACTTCATGGGATTCCAAATCGAATGGGACAACAACAAGCACGATTTAGCGTCACTCTAGCCTCTCTCTCTTGGTTAAACCTCATATGATTTAGCTGGTAGTCCACGTGGATTTATTAATGCTGGTATATTTAAGGTCAGACAGTAGACACGGGTCGCTGATTTATATTCAGCACAGCAGCCAACAAAATTATCTTTTTCTGTTCTTGCATGACACCCACTACCCCATCATCGATTGCAGTGGGAGACTGCAGATCAGATTGGAAGGCAGGGATGACCTGCCAAGGAGAAACTTGCACGGAGTAATCTTGCAAAGGGAAGGGCCAGGCAAAAGGGGATCAGGAACAAGTCAAAGAGCTGCGAGGGCCAGACATTTAGTTTGACCTTAATCCAGGTGACTCTTTGGGCCACCTCAACATTACACTGACAAGCACCAGTTTAGGGATGGAGACCAGAATAAAAGCAAGATTCATTGCTATCCTGGTGTATTATTAAATAGTAGAAGGGGCTAAAACCTATGTTATTTTTAAGTTGAACCCATTCACAAAGCTTACACTTGAGAATCGCAAGTTAAGTTAAATCCTCAACTTTTATTCTCAGTTAAGTCAAAAACGTTATATTGCAAAAGTCATGTGATATTCAGACTTGTGCTGAAAATATTCAGACTACAGAGGTCACCCAGATACTTTAAAATCTGGTTTGGATAAGCTATTAACAGCTATTATTGAATCAGCTTTGAATCGTTCACTAAGGATTACTAGGATCTCTACATCCAGCATTTATCAGCCATCAGTTCCAGAACCTTGGAATGACTGATGAACACAAAGAGGAAGTCCGAGCAAACAGAGGACGAGGAAGTGAGGAGCAGAAAGAGCCCCAGTCCCTTCGGAGCTCCCATGCTACAAACGAACCTGGCCATTTAAACATAATCGCCCCGC
>NW_023339763.1:13255729-13264833 GCF_004916995.1 Morone saxatilis | reverse complement strand
AACTGTGAAAGAACTCTACATCACACATTTAATAAATAATTTACACATTACAGTCGTGGGAGGCAAACTGTGTTCATATTTCCATCATTAAAAGACCATAAGATCACATTCAGGATTTTGTCCAATTTTCAGTCATGAAGTCATGTTGAGATGAGAAAACTAATGGGACCACAAGTTCCATTTAGTAGCTGTTCTGGAGTTTTCAATCATATTACATATTTTACATTTTTTTGGTTTATCTAATCGTGCTGGTTTTAACTTTTCATTACGTGACATTAAAGTTAATCAATCATTTAAAGAACACACTAAGTGGACTTACACTGCTGCCAGTTATACACAATGAAACCTGGGACATGCCACTGTAGGGGCTATGTCAGTTTATTACTCCATGTGCCACTGAACCTGTTAGCCCTATTTTCTAGTACCATACTTGTTAATGGCACATTTTGGTTTGTGCATTTTGTGTATCCCATATCTAAGTCAAATGTGATTCTGTTGCTGAATCTTGCCTGGACACATTGAGCAGCAGAGCCTCCTCTGTCAAATAAAACCAAACATTTTTGCAATGTATGGTCCTATCCTCAAGGAAGAAAGCCAAAATATTTTCACATCTAACTCCGTGAATTATGGGTTTATTTTGACCAGTCTGATGACAGGGAATGCGCTACACAGGTGATTTAGTGGCTGTGACCAGGAGGTGAAGACATGGTGAAAAGTTATGTGAAGTGGAAGGGGGGTGAGAAAGATGTTGGGCATCAGACAGATAGTGAGTAGAGCCAGAATATTTTTAGTTAGATGGTTAGACAAGTTGGTGATTGTAAGATGCTTTTGGTGATTTTGTTTCTGTCAGGTTTCATGATGACTCAATAAGGCAATTAGGCTGGTTGTAGTTTGGTAAAAGAGAGAAACTTAAATTCAGAACATGCACGGCTGTATTTTGGCTGTTTAATAAGGAATGTAGGAGTTAGAATATTTCCTTTCTTGATATTTTGTGAGTTTATTTTGCTTATTAAAGCTAAGAGAGTGTACGGCGTGTAGCAAAGCTGAAACTCTGAGTGGGTCAGCGCACACATGCATGAATACATGAGCAGTCGCCGGTTGCTGGGCTGACGGTGACCGGTTGGAAACCTTCAACACATCACCCAATCCTAACGCTCTGTTTGCCACTTTGTGCAGGCACAATGAAAAAAAAGGCATAGACTTTAGGAAACTGACTTGTGGCTCTATATTATAAATTCAGCTCAAGCATGAGTGACCATCTCTTTTGGAGAATTAGTCACATTACTGTCAGTATAATAACCGGGGGGTTCATTGTGAGTAATTCCCTCAACTTAAGACATTGCAGTACATCATATGTGAATGTGAACAGCTCTATTACGAAGGCAGAACGTGGGCCAAAAACAGAAGAGTCTAATCTGTAATGTCATATCAAAGCACAGCCTTGAGCACTTCCATTGAAAATGAATGAAGAACTGAGTTTATGGACACGCAATACACTTGTCTAAACTTTACTCTGGGTCTTCCTGTTTTGTTCTTTTTTGTCTCTGTAGTTTATCGTTCTCTTTTTCATTCCTCTTTCACCTCCTCACCATTCCTATGACACTAAATTATTTAATTTTAAATTGATTTCCTATAACTTCTGAATTAAGAATGATCCCTCATACAAATAAAAAATGTAATTATTAAGCAAAGACATGAACCTATTTTCAAGTTCAGGTAATGTTAGCTAACTCTGCTAAATAACAAGGTTACAATGGTAAATCCATAACTACACACCATATTTGCAGGGAGACACGTTTTTATTTATTTATTTATTTATTGATTACATGGATGTATTATGACCAGGGTTGAGCAAATACACCATTAACTGTATCTGTATCCGTTCAACCAACTAAATTAACTGTTTGATTGTTAATTTAAGCATGAAATTAATATAGGTTGATCAGAAGTTGTTGTTTTTATTAGAAAACTATAATACGATACTTTGATACTTTTGATAGTAAGAGAACTATTTACATAGCAGGTTTTGTTTTGTGTTTTTTTATTAAAGGTGTTGTATTTATGTGTATGCATATTAACACTTTTTACTCATTTGGTACTCGTACAAAGCACATTAGCTGTACGGGATACTCGTTTGAGCCGAGCACTCGCTGAACCCTAATTATGAGAACTGGACACTTTTTATTTTCATTGTAGATTGCTTCTGCAGCATGGGTCCCACTAAAAAATGAAACTGTCTCTTCTCCCAGCCTCACCCATTTGTCCCATCTACTGACATGAAATCTCACACATACACACACACACACCAGCACCCTCCGTTTTTCTTTCCCATTTCCCTAATTTACTGGATTTGGCGCTCATGAAGATCTAAAGAGATTGATTGTAGCTACTCTTCCTTAAGGGATCACTCTGCTGTTGGACATGGTCCTCAGTCGCGCCTCCAGTAACACTGCTGATGGACTAAATCAATTAGATGGACCAGATACGTGTTTCTTCCACCCTGGACCCAGAGGGGCACAGTGGGGTTTCCATTTCTCCATCGTGGTGACTTACACACAAACAGTGCTACACATACGCATTGCCAAAGAGTGTCTGATGTGAATAACAAGATTCTACAGAGTTAAATCCCATGTTTAAGTATTCTGAGTCCCACAGTTTTTCACTCGATCACCGCCCCTTCCAGCCTGATATGAAAGCTAAGCCATGGAATTGTTTATCAGCCAACTTCTAACGAGCTACAACCCAGCGAAAGCAATGAACACGAAATACCAAAACCTGCCCGACATGCAGATGTGCTGGTCACTCATTTAGATATGCAAATGTTGGAGCAAACACAGCCTCTGAAACCGGCAGACCACAACAATAGGCCACAAATAATGGAGATGTGTTCAAAGCCCTGTCGATTTATGTTCATAGATTTAATTTGCTATTCCTGTTCTGATTTATTAATTGCAGCATTCGGTGTACGTGGAGGCTTTGTTATTGTTGTTGTCCTTTGGCTGTTTGTCTGGACCAATTATGGTTGATCCTCCCGGGAGTAGACTGGACTCTTCAGATGTCTGCTTATAATCTATTGATTCCTTTCATCTCTGGTTGCTGTTGCTAGTGCGTGTGTGTTTGTGTGCGCGCATGTGCTTGTGTGTGTATGAGGGAGTGTTTGTCAAAGACAGATGGGGGTGGGTGGTTGTGTCTATGTGTTGGAAATGAGTCGATCTCATTTACACTGGTCTCTTCACCCGACAGGGGAGGGAGGGCGCCTCATGCGTCGGTTGCCTCTCTGTTTACTTCCTTTCTTTTTCTCCCTCTGCTTTCTCACATATGTTCAGCGCATTCTGTTGTTATCGTTTTCTGTCTCGTTTGTCCCAAACTCTCCCTATATCTTCCTTCGCCTCCTATGTTTGCATTAAACCTTCTGTCTCAGTCTGCCACTCCTTTGGTTGTCTACTTATTCACTCTCAGTTTCTACCTTTGGTTGTTTTGTATTATTCTGTCTATTTTTATTTCACTAACATTCACTCAGAATCCCTTTAAATCTCTTATTCACTCACTCTTACTCCATGTACTTACTCAGGTTCCATCTCTACCTGTCTTTTTCATTGTCTATCAGATCACGTTAATTAAAAATCACACTTGCCAAAATGGCAGGATATAGAAGGCAAAGACTATCGTTGAAGACATTGTGCAACAGGGTAATTGTCGCATATTAACTTCAGATTTAGCACAAGTCAATTGTCATGTCATGTCCTGTCATGGCCATGTCTAATAGGTGATTTTTTTAATCTTTCAACCAACAGAGCAGGTCCTGTGAAAATGACTCCATTGGAAATGTGAATTAGCGGCAAAGCTTGTACAACCCTCATTGTAACAGATTCGTTTCAACGACGTGTCGGCACACAAAATAAAGCGAATGTGTGTTGTAAGATGGATTTGTCTGAGCTTGTGTGAGTCTTGAATATTTAATATTGTACCCTATGTCCTGAAAAAAAATCCTCCGAAAATAAATACAGTTATTCTGTTAGGTAAAATATTTAAGTTGAATCGACTAATCTTTATCTGAGTTTTTTGAACAAGGCAAAGCCAGTACCTTTTGGAAAAAAAAATAATTACAGACTACGGTATTACAAAGGAACACAAGGCAATATGAAATAGGAAAAAAATTGAGTGGTACTATATAAAGCTCTAAATAGGCTCTATAGCTTTCTGAATGTTCTGATGGAAAATCATAGTGTTACAATGTTAGTGTGTCTGATCATCAGAAAGTGTGGTACACATACACACATATGCAGATGTACAATCGGCTCTCTCCCTCTCTCTCTCTTCTGTCCCTCTCTCTCTCTCACTCTCTCTCCTCTCTCTCTCTCTCTCTCTTCTGTCTCCATCAGTGTGAGCAGTTCTGATGTAAGTGGATGGATTTTGCTCTGTAGATGATATGACTTGAAGTTATAAGCTCCCAGAGTAGAAAATCAAGTGCTGTCTGGTCTCTTTACGATGATCATGATCCCATCACCTCACACTCATTATACAATTTAGAGCAGCCATTTCGATCAATCACCACCCATTGTAGCATCACTGTAGCAACCTTGAGCCTTTCACAGACTTGGGCTTTTTAAATAACTGCCTTAGAGGGAGAGAATAGGACCACAATGAATCTGTCAGTCAAACATTTTCTCTCTGCAATCACACTTTTAGGTTTCTGCGTTTTTTTGTTTTTTTTTTCAAATTACTTGTACAAAGGTAATTGCGCATGTATGTATCTGTGTATGTGCAGATACCATGTGTAGTAGTTAAATCTATGTGTGTATTTGTTTTTCAGTGCATTTTTTTTGACAAACCTTCACATCTTTGTGCGCAGCTAACACAGGTTATCATAGCTTTAACAGTCAATGGTAATTCATATTTTGTAAGGAACCAGACAAAGTAATAGAAGACAATAAAAATGACACGTTTGCTGGTGCTTCTACATACTTGGGGCTTCTTCTTCTTTTGTTTTGACTTCAACTTTCTACTTTGAATTTGTCCTTGTTTTGTCATGAAGTTTAAAATTGCAAGGGAGCTGCCGGCTTAGATTTTGCCTTCTAAAGTTTCATGTTGCGATAAGGTGTTGTTACTGTTGGATACAAAATTGCATTAGCAGTGGCCTAATTGCATTGTTTCACAGAGCTGCCTTAAAAACAACTGTTTTGTACAACTGTTTTGTTCCATTGCTTTTTAAAGGCAAGCATAAAAAGAGAGAGGGAATCAAACACCTTGGGGCAGAACTTGCCTCTTCAGCAATAACAGTAAAAAGGCTTTGTGGCAAAGCAAAGCAACATTTTTTAGAGCGCAATTAGAGAGACTTTAATCACTTCTGACTGCATTTGCGTGTATGTTTGTTTGCACTTTTCTCCGCCTTATGAGAAGCAGCCAACAGTATGTATTGTACTCTTTCTCTTGTTCATCCTGCATGGGCATCTGAATGTGTAAATACATTTTGAGGTGGTTGTACTTCAACCACAGGCTTTGAGTGAAAAGAGAAAACATACAACAGGGAATTACACAATAAAAACAAGGAAAATGAGGATCCAAGGTATATGGTGACAGCAAAGCATTAACATAAAGGTAAGCAACATTGAGGAAAAATAGTCTCAGGCAGTATGTAGGCATTGTGACTCACTGAGCTCTCTTCTCTTTGGAACTTAACTCTGGCTTTTCTGGTGTGTCATCTGATGACAGCCAAAACTTTGCCCATGAGGTGTAGGACGTGGCAGAGAAGCAGAAGTGAGCAGTAGAAGAGTAGAAAATAAGTTTTCTCACACAACAAAAGTTCTTGCAGATATCTCAAGTTATTGTAGATTTTGGGAAACAGATACCCCCTGAGAGTCCCTTGACTGCCCTACTGGACGAGGTCAGGTTCACTACTGATTACATTCTCAACATACCCTGCTGTGTATAAGTGTCCCTCAGCAGGGGAATGAACAGTGGTGGCCCAACAATGGATAGGGACAAAGTCACTTACTTGGATGAGCCGGTTTCTTCTGAGGGTCTATTTTAGCAAACACTTGAAGCCAGAAGGAGTATCAGTCCCTACATAGCATCACTCTGAGACAGGACGTATGTGACCATAAGCCCGTCACCCCGCTAACACCTCCAAAGACGTCGGCTCCATCTGTGAGTTTGGATTTTGGTTCACCCCCCTGTCGCCACAAGGTCTCAGCTGCCAAGAGGAACAAACCTCACTACTTCTATCTCCAGGAGTGAGTGGAGAGGGGCATCTGTTTACAGCAATGATCCAACTGTCATGTTCAGTTTAAGGATACATTCCCATAAGGCGTTGTTGTCTCCCAAGCATGACCAAATTTCTACACGCAAATACCCCTTTGCCTCTCCAGCACATTATGTGTGAACAGTAGAAAGTGGTCATAGCTCCCAGTTTAAATGTTTAATATTTCTCGGATAGCCGTACCAAGTGTTTGCTCTTTTGCTTTCCATAAAGGGGCCTTCAGTTTACTGCTTTGTCTTTGTGTAATGAACAGACAGTGTTAGAGGAGAAGGTTATCTTAATTACAGATTCCTGACACATGAACAGGGTCTGTTGACTTGAACAATGTTGGGGTAGACATTAGAGGTATTATTTTAATTATGTCATGTGGCACTTGACAAAGGCTTTGTGGCAGCATGGTGTAATCCTCAGCTATGGAATAGTGTGTGCAATCATGAGTAAAAGTAATAAATCGGTCAAGACTAAATGTTTATAGAGTATCCTGTAAAAAAAATCACAGAATTTCATGTTTTTCTAATATCATTCAAACATTTTGAGAATGTGATTTTGAGTGACTGTACAGTATGGAGGAATTGTAAATGATTTTGGAGTACTACTCTTTTTCTACTCACAGTCTTCATTTCCTTTACTACTGAATTTGTGTGTCTGTTTCACAGTGATTGACAGACGTCGTGATTACCTCTACAACTGCTGTCACATCGCGATCTAACAAAGTGTGTAGGTCCTTCGTGGTTTTGTGATTGACTTGTCACTGAGTGCAGAATCAATGACACTCTGCCGCTCGCGTCGCCTGCCTCGCATGTTACAGTTACACCATGTGGTAGAATGTGAAGCAAGGTTCCTCGTTTTCCCTACAAGGGTTCATACCTTATTAACTTGTTTCCCTTTCTATGATGGTAAATTGACATTATGGCCAAGATACTCAACGTGTTGCCTCAGCCCAGCTTTTCTAAGCACTAACAATGTTCCTTTCATTGTCTTTTGTGACCTGGATCGATTAACATGGACTGTATCTTCCATTCAATTACTATACCCAGTAGTACTACATAAATGTTTATCGGTATGACAAATAGCAGACAGGGCAAGGCAATGCATTGTATTTACTAGCTAATATTACAACTTCATCCACAAAAACAGGTTAAAAGAAACGGTATTGGGGAACCCCAGGACAACCCTGACCTACCTTCAGTGAGGGTTACCAGTCCTGAATACTGCCCACAACATTCTTTCTTAGGACTGCTTTAAAGGTCCAACGTGTTTAGGAGGATCTATTGGCAGAAATTTAATATATTATTCATGTATGTTGTGTTTTCACATGTTTCATGGCCACTGCAGTTTCTCCTATATGCTTGATGAGGTGAGAGGGTTGTAATCTGCAACTACACTGCTAGGGGCCACTAAATCCTACACACTGGTCCTTTCATTGTGAAGTGCAAACTCAAGAGGAAAATGTAACAACATGTGGGTATTTTTTTTCCTTGGTTGAACAGAACCCTATCCTTTAATACTTTACCCTCCAACACAGAGATACAGTCATTTTATTACATTTTATCCATCATGTCCATTATTTGCACTCAAAAACCATTTATTTTAGCTCACACAACACTACAGATTTATTTATTTTTTTAACAAAAGTACAATATTTAATAGAAAAACACATCCCCTTGTGGAGAAAATGACGTGTCTGAGCGCACTGTTGAATACATTTCCATATTAATAAGGAAAAAAATGAATGCCAATAATTGTGCTAATTTCTTTGTGTTTAATTTTAAATTATTGCACATTGTCACATCTCTCCTTCCATCTCTGCCTCCTCCCTTATTCCCCACCCCCTTCACTTCTTCCCAGGCTTTTTTTTCTTCTTCTGGTTGTTGTCTTTGATACTTATTCCTCTCTGTGATTCTGTTGCTCCCTCCATCCCTCCTCTGTCTTAAGACAGCTCGCGCTGAGAAGAATTCTGCTGTGGGATAGCTTCATTACAAAACAACCAGGGGAATCGAGGGAGGTTGAAAGAGAGGAAGAGGGGAGAAAGAGAGATGGGAGAGATAAGTAGCAGTGTTATAAAGCTGTCTTCCTTTTATGCCTTCATCTCATCTCCCTGCTCTTGTCCTTCACTAATAGAGAGATCATTTGACATTAAATTAGGAGACAGTCACCTTCTCAAGGGTACCACAATGACAGAAATCTCAGTTCACTGCTTTAGATAGTGATGTTAAAAAAAGTGATTAATATTTTTTACTTAATTGCTGTTGGTTATGTTTGAAGATATGCTGATGCTGTGGATGAAAAGGATTTGTATGTTCCTAACAATGAGACGATATGTCGTATTTTACAGATTAATACTGGGAGCTATTTTGTCATGGTGTGTATTCACAGTATGTGTGTATAAGAGACAAGAGAAAGCTGTGAATGTATGCAGAATATAATAATAATAAGTTACCTTTTTTCTGTGTATTTTTGCAATAATGGCAGCCTCAGTTGCCTCGGGGAAGCTTGAGATGTTCATGATGCAACCAACAACCAAGTGCGTACTTCCAAGTGTTTTTAATATAAGCGAGTTAATCATCTTCAGCATTCGTTTTCAGCATGTTTGCCCTCACACCCCCACCCCCATTTTTCTGTTTTTATTGTTCCTTTGTGCCTCCCCCATCCCCCCTCTTAAGGCAACGTGTACTGTAATGATATATAATAGGCAAGAAGAGGAGATGTTTAGCTCAGCCCATTAGGCTATGAAGCATTCATCCCAGTATCATTTAAGTTTCTTTAATTGAATCCCAACAGGCAGAAGTCTGTGAAGTCAGCCTTTGGTTGCTTTGTGTGTGTTTGTGTGTGTGTATGTCTGTGT
>NW_023339763.1:13252753-13255693 GCF_004916995.1 Morone saxatilis | reverse complement strand
GAAGAGAGAGAGAGAGAGAGCGCGCATGTGTCTGTGGGCATGCAGTGTTTTTGTCTTGTAGCTGCAGTGTAATATCCTTCTCTGGTTGAAATATATTTCTCTCTCAGAAAGATTTTGTAAACAAGAGAAACTTGAAGACACGTTGCCCCAAGGCAGCAAGGCTTTCGTCTTTTGGGGTTCACAACTTCTAGAGTGACAGAGATGGAACGGTACAATGTAGTGTGAAAAGCCCTACATATAGAAAGGGTCTATTTGATTAAAATGAATCTTGTTAAACTGCCTTCTCGCTGTGTCACATTAAAATTACTACTACTGATTTTATCTACTACATAGAACCAAGCGGTGTAAAACTGTTAACTGTGACTAGACCATGCATGAATTGCAAGATGAAGTAATGTGTAGGAAATTAACATTGTAGATTGATATAGTGCTCAACAACCCCTAGATTCTCAGAGTTGATTCAGACTGTGTTCCTTAATTTAGAGAATCACTGGAATTGATTTATCATGCTTAGAGATTATTACAACAACTGGGAAATATATTTTATACTGCTGTGTGCAATGACAATGAGGCAAATGCATGCACTTCAACATATGAGGGATCTTAAAGCATGCTAAAGTAAACACATAACAGTCAGTCCACAGCATTTTACTTTGTGTTTGCCATCTCAAGTAAAATTCCTGTTCCTACTTAGCTCCATCAAAACAAGTTAATCTTTTGATGGTACATTATGTCAGTTTTTGAGGATCACAGCTAGAAGGATGGTGCAATTAAAACCAAAATGCCTCCCAAGCTAATCACCTAGAAATGCACAAACTGCATTAAAAACACTCAGTGAGCACTCCGAATTTGCAAAAAAACAAATGTGGACTGAAAATTCTTTGGTTGCTTTTACTGTCTTAAAAATTCAACATCTAATGATGATCTTCCTAAAGTGGTCACATGGCTACTTTCCACAAAAGAAAGGTGGCAAGGCAGGCAAGTTAAACATCCATAAACATCCTCTGTCATGGTTTTATAAGTATAATACTTATAGTATAGTATGGTAATGGTTTATTGGTTTATTAATTTGTCCCTCTGGAGGGTAGATGCCACTATGGCCTACAATAAAGCAAGACCTTGGGGATGGTGGGGATGTGGTGTTTAGCACAAGGACACTTTAGCAGGGTGGACGCTTCCTGACAAACTGTAAAGGTAGTGTGTTTTCTCTCTGTGTCTTCTTGTTTCTTTTTTCGCTAAGAGTTGCGCTTCCTCCTGTCAAACCTGCACTGGTGTTTGGAAGCCTATTCCTTCAGTGGGTTCAGATTTGAAAGGGTGACCTCCACGCTATATCAAGGAGATGGCTTCGGTGCATTACAAAGGTGCAGGGGAGTATTTCACTTTCTTTCTGGGTGTGCGCATTGACACATGCTGCAGAGCAACAAGATGCAGAATCAGGAAGGAAAGCAAACAAAAGAGGGAATGGTGGTGGCACTGTGAAAGAGACCTTGAGACCAGTAATGAAACAGAAAAAGTGAACTGGGATTACAAACATTTCATTAAAGCAAGGGTACTATTCCAGCTTCCTACATTACATGTGTCCTTGTCTCAATCTCCCTGCTGTCTTGAGCTGCAAATGCACTCACCAAATGGCTCCTAATAAGTAAAAACAAATCTACATACATTTTTATACATTTCTATCTACTTAAGACTTTTCATCAAGCCCAAAATGTTTGACAAGCAGCAAAGTATCTATGAAGTTATTTCACAGGAAATAACAACTGTAGTGTTTTTTACCATTCTACTTTTTTCTCTGCTTCCCCCTGTACTGAACCTTGCTCTAAGCTCCCTGAGAGTTACTGAGCTAAGAGGAGAAGAGAGAAGCAGGATAAGAGAGGTGGTAATCAAATGCAGGTAATAATGGGTAAATGAGGTCTTGTACGAAAGACGAAGGTCCACAGGAGTTCCTCTGCTTTATTCATCTATCCTCAAAAGTTATCACATTCAACCTAACACTCACCTCTAAAAGAACAATAGCTTTTGCCCTAAACCTTTCCGGAGGGACTCCTGATCTCATCCATTACAGTTATTTTTTTTTCTTTTTATGACAAGGTCCAGGATCATTTCTCTCACTCCTTAACCTCTCTCTAACACTTTACACAATTTTTATATCACCTTTTATATCACCACTTTCACATTTACGTATATTATTTAGAGCTCACTCAGTACTTGGGTGCAGGAAACTGGAAAGATGCACCAACACAGTAATAATTCTACTGTTTTTGTCTCTTCGCTTTGACATTTTTTTCTTTCTCTGTTTTGTGATTGACATGCGAGGACTGTGTAAGCTCATCAGTAGAGGAGGAATGGATTTTGACTACCAACGTGTATGTGTGTGTGTGTGTGTGTGTTTGTATGAAAGAAGCAGAAAAATCTGAAGGCAACTGCCTCCTTTAGCAAAACACAGTTGTGATTAATGTTCAATCAAGGAAAGCTAAACATCAGAAAATGGACTCCTTTTTCAGTAATCCTATATATTTGCGCCCATTATCCACATTTCATTTAATACAATCTGGAAGTATTATTTAGTTAGATTAGTTATAGAAAAGGTAGAGAATCAAGGTTTCTTTGTTTTGCCTTAAAATGTTCCTACCCAGCATGCATATTTAGTTAAAGGGTTTAAGTGCTGTTCTCCCTCTGTGGTCTGTAGAGACTGTTGAAAGGCACTGGCACTTGAAAACAGACAGGGCCATTAAGGTACTTTCATGGTCTCCACAACCGGTATTTGCCCGATGCATATTCAGCTACAGAATAGCAATGACTGGGCTGATTCACTTAAGATAATTAAGTGAAGTGGATTGTGTTGTGTCATTTCAGCCATCCCTTTTTTTCTAGTTTGGCGTAACCTTCCGGAGGAGCAATTAGGCTGGTGATCCACTGAACAGCACCCCCCCCCCCCCC
>NW_023339763.1:13249491-13252653 GCF_004916995.1 Morone saxatilis | reverse complement strand
CCCCCTGCCTCCTCATGGGAAAAAAATGATGTTTTAGATGATGCTTTTTGAATGTCTGAAGAAAATTTATGAGGTTACCATGGAGATCAAGGCTGCATCTATAACATCTATATGTCCTGGAAATCACACTGTATTCTACACAGTGTGACATTCCTGCATTGCTTTAAAACACCTTATTATGTAGCCAGGTACATTTGTTTTCCACCCATTCCTCTCTCCCTCTTTTCCTTGACTAATTCTGCCCCCTACTGGGTCTAGTCCTTTATTTTTTTATTTATTCAATATTATTCTAATTTTTGACTTTACAGCACAATAAGCAGCTGTTAGGTATGGCTTTCAATATGCAACCTTGTCTTTAACAAGATTTCATGTCCTCATTCAGGGAATGAGCTGCAGAATGTGCTGCAGAATGTGCTGCTCACATTCAGAGTGTCTTTCCAGTGTCATATTCAGTGAGGACGTAGCCATCTGTTGTGACTTCACATGCGATGTGATTTCACAGGCTGCTTTTACTGCCTGAAACTACCCTGGCCTCCTCAGCCTGTCTTTATGAGACACATCAAGGACAACTAGCTAGTAAAGTGCGTTTGTGAATATGTGTGTGTGTGTGTGTGTGTGTGTGCGCTTGTGAAGGGAGAGTTTTGTATGAGAAAGGCTACTATCTAATGCTCTGCAACAAAGGCTGCTCCTGTTAAATCACCCAGCTGAATACGCGTAAACACTGAAATGTATCATTTGCAGAGGTAGGCAGAGACATGCCACCATTACTCCGTTCCAGCTACTTGACTAGATTTTTCAAATATTTGTCCTCTAAATTGCTTCACTGGACTATTTGTTGTGCTTATTCAAGAATATATTTAAATAAACTGCTTTGCGACGTGTATTCTTCTGCTGTAGCATTCATTCTAGGTAAAACATTCATAAACACTCTTGCATCTCACAAAGATTTAGTGACAGGTGCTCAGGATAACACAAATACCACACCTTTCAATAACTTATTACAGCAATTTCTGTCACATCACGCTCTTATTGTAAAGATACAGGCTGAAACTTGTAATTAACAATAGTTAAAGTAGAAGTTGGATGGAGACACAATCTAGAAATAAAGCAATTTTTCTTTAGCAAATTATGATGTAAGTTCTTTTTAAAACCCAGGAGCCGACTAAAATGGCATCCATAATTGACAGAGGTATGTCAGTGCTCAAGAAATCTGAAGACGATTACAGCCTGAAAATCCCTTTAAGAACTGAATTGAATAGAATTGAAGCAACCTGGCATAAGAGTAGCCCCTCTGCTGACATTTTCACTCTGATGTTAATACCATGTTCACGTCATATCGAATTTACCATAAATATGAGCAGCCAACTGGGAAAAAATGGGCATGTCAGCCTCCTAGTGCTAATTACAAGCAGGATGTGTGGGAATTTTTGTTGGCTCCAATATCTCCCACTTGGCATCACAAATTGCAAAAAGCTTGTCAGCTGGCAAAGGCAGCAATAAACCCACTGATGTCAGCAGTCCAAGGTAATGCAAATTGAAATGATCAGTTGTAATCACGATTTGTTTATGTTGGACTTCAGATTCAGATATAAACCGTGTTGGATTCAGTCAGTCCAAAGAGATCCTTTCAATAAGACATTAACAAACAGAGGCCAACTTTAAAAAAAAAAATAATTGTCTGCCAGAATTAAAGAAACGGGGCAGTTTTACCTTGGGCATTAGCTATTGATTTGGTTTGAGTTTACTGCTTGGGGAAATCTTGCTCCTTAATTGTTTCAATTACAGAACTGCTCCCTACTTGCTGATCATGTCTAACTAGTACAGACCAACGCAAACTTTCCATTCACACAACTGAGGAGGACTCATCCATAATAATGACGGTAAAGTCTGTTTAATGTCCGGTCCAACTTATTCGGACATTTTTACATACAGCTCCTTTGCATAATGTCTAGATAAATTTAGGGTCGCAGTGCATGTGTGAAAGGGGCTCTTACTGAGATACCCACCATTTGCATATTTGAACTCGACAAAGCTGCACTGTAAACAAAAAAAACACACAACCCAATTACAATTAACCAAGGCACACTTACCTGCACCCTTCAGATTGTGCAATATACCAGCAAATCAGCTCGGACACATGTCTCATGGCTGCTAAATGGTTTTGATGTCAGCTGCATTTACCATGCTGCATCTACCTCACCCAGGACAGATTCAGAATCAGCCCCTAGGACAGTGGTTGGGTTGTTCTGACAACATTTATCACTCATATAAATGCAATCACCTGTGTGTGCTAGATATTTTTTTGTTATTCATCTTTTAATCCCACACATTATCATGGGTTAGATACCTGTTTCACTCATCCTTGTGTGTTTTAGACTTCCCTTGACTCTGCAGGGATCCAGTTCTACATTTCCACTCACTTGTGGGACTTCAGAGGCTATTTTCAGCCCTGATGATGAACAAAACACAACCAGAGAGAGAAGAGCAGACTGAGGGGGGAATCTGCAAAAAACAAACCTTAATGAATGTGACAATAACCTTAAAAACACTGTCCCTTTAATATCATGATATGATGTTCGAATAATCCTCTTTATGTTTCTGCTACCTTGGTTAGGTTTTAGGCCACATAACTTTATTTGTTATGATTTGGGTTCAAATAAGTGTGTTAGTTACATAACTGCATTTATGTTAGATATGTGATGTAAGTTAAGTATGTTAGGTTAGTTTACTTACATTAACTTAACATAAGTCAGCGTTAAGTTTTTTTTTCACACAGAACACAAACACTGATCAGCAATGTGACTTAAAGACCTCTGTCAGTAGAGTTACTATCTGTTTGCATTTGCTAGTTCTTCAGTCTTTATAAGGTCTTTCACAGTAAGGCCTGTTTCATCGTCTTTATTGATTTGGCACTTAATCATCCCTGTTGGAAGGTAATTCATATAGACGCAGAACCAGCAGCGTAACATATTTGTGATTGGACCCGGTGCAAATATTTTTCTTGTGCCCCCCCCCCCACCACCCGGCCCTAAAAAGCACGCTCCTGTACACGCGGCACCACACAGCAACTCCACGCAATTGCAGACCTGCAGTCTTCGAACAGCGACGCACATCAAACAGCCTGTTCTGGACTCAACAAACTGAAATAGCTTTAGCCAGCCT
>NW_023339763.1:13194009-13249391 GCF_004916995.1 Morone saxatilis | reverse complement strand
AATAGTTGTCATCTATTTTTGTTCGGAATGCTTGTAGAATTAGGTATTTAAATAAAATTCCACAAATCCATTAATTTGTCACCCTTGATCAAAACCACAGCTTGTTGCACCGGATTCAAAGGGATGAAAGGACAAGCTATTGGGACATGGAGTGTTGTCTATACGTGACCGGACAGGAGACGAAGCATTTTCCATTTTTGTCAGCCCAGTTGCTGAAGTTCTCAGTTCACACTTCAGTGTAGTTTGTCATGCTTGACTGCTGATAGATGTAATCACACTTAAGGAAATAATAACTGATAAAAAAATCCTCATTACTTAATTGCAGTACTTGTAATGAAGTGGTGCATTACAAAATTATTATAGAGCATTTCAGAAGGGCATAATCATTCATAATTAACCTCAAAAATTATCCAAATATTCACAAGATAACAATCAGAAAAGTTCACTTTAATAAGATGTTAGCCTCCTAATTAAGCCATATAATTGCTTTCATATTAGTTCCTCCACCTTCCATGAAAGATATACTGTAAAGGTTTGCCAAAACAAAGTCGGTAGAACCATTTTCAATTATCTATTCAAAGATGCACCATCAATATACCAGAATTCAATATTTAAAGCCCCAGTGTGTAACACTGATCTATTAGCAGGAATGGAATATAATTATGCACAACATAAATTCCCTGGAAAGTAAGAATTCACAGCATTTTCGTTAGCTGAAGAATGAGTCGGTTTTTATCTACAGACGTCCCACAGTTTGCTTTCCGTGGAGTCTACCATGGTTAACGGCCATGTTTCTAACAGTACCCAGTAAAGACAAACCAAGCATTGACTCTAGATATGGCAATTTCGTTTTTTGCAGTCACCATAGTTTCTCCTTCACGCTTGGAGGGGAGGGTGGAGTGAAGGCGTTGCCAATCTTACCAACTGCAACGTACCCCAATTACGATGTCACTAAATCCTCAGACTTGGTTCATTAAATAAAGAAGCGATTTGAGGTTAAAACATCTTTCTAAATTTAATCCTGGAAATGAAAAATGTGTAGGCCCAGCCTTTTGAAAGGAAAATGCGGACTTGAGCTGTCCTGATTTCTTGCTTGCCTCCCTGCCATTGATGCAGCCTTCAGCTTCACAAAAAAGGATTCAACTCATCAGACACACTTCAGGTGGGGGGTGGGGGGCGTGGGGGGGGCTACCTCAGCTTCATGGGTGAGTCAGAATTTGTGTGCGTGTTTATGTTCCTGGTGGGTAAGTATTTATTTGCACTTTACTTTGTGTCTTTACTTCCACCTTTAATCGCTTACAAGAGCACAGACTTAGTGCGTCTGTTTGGGTGGTTCTGCTTTGTTTTTGTGAAAAGGTTTTTTTAGGCGTGGGGTGGGGGTGGGGTCGTACTAAGGTCTCCCTAAACACACAACACCAAGAAAGTCTCTCTTTGGTTCAAGCTCGCTCTCTTTCTCTCTCCCCCTCTCTCTCACATCCCTTTTTGTTGGTCTCTGTAAATATCTGTTCTGTCTGACTGTACCTGCCTGACCTTGATGCTGAACTCTCCAGCACTGACTGAGAATTATACGTGGCTGTGGAAAAGGGCAAGCAAAAAGCAGACGAATACTGACCTGTGCACATTTAACCAGGGTAAGTTTTTCCAGTTGCTCTCTCTCTCTGCAATAATCCAACAAACACTTAATACAGCACACAGATAAAACATATAAAAAAACATTTCCTTGGTCGCAGAACCATACACTAGAATAGATAGCTATGATCTAAACTAGAGCCCTACTTAACAATGGCACTGCTCACTGCTTTGGGAAGATAAACCTGGTAAACGACAGGGTGGTCAAGTCCATACTTGTCATCTGTATTTTACTAAACATGAAAAAGAGGTGTTAACATGATATCAACATGAACGCTACATGCTGTCAGATTGTTAGTGGATAAGTTAGTAATGTTCCAACACACTGAGATTGGATCAACTAGTGATGCTGTCACACTTAATAGGATTTGAGCCTTTAGGGGCTCATCAGAGTGACTGGTGAGATGTTACCATAGATACAGTAGATATTATAATGATACAAGCTTTACTCATACACCATTTAGTACTTTCCAAGCTCTCTTTGAGCAGGGAAGGAAGATTTTTTTAAACCAACGGGGACAGAGGAGTGACATATACATGTGCCAATTGAAGAGCAAAAGGCTTATATTCAGGGTTAGGATGTGTGATTTCCCCACAGGGAGCTTTGAGAGTTTAAGACTTTGTAACTGACCATGAGTACCATGTGGAAGAAAATGTAAGACTAAATATTTTTACATGTCAACTGAGATAGTGGTAGTAACACTCTCCTGTTGGTCTCTGACAAGCATATTTAATACACTGCACATTCTTTGTGCTGGCACAAAAAACACTAGTGACTCAATGCCTTATCCACCATCATGCCCACAGTTCAATTCTTATTGAACCCTCTGTCAAAAAACCTTAGACATTTAATTTGGACACTGATGCTCCCTGAATGATTAATCTACAGTCTTATATATTCTAGCCATGTTGTCATCAATTGATGCTGGCAGTGATGATGTCTGCTTTAGCCTTAGATAACTATTTTGCAATCTATTTTGTATAATTTCTAAGAAATTATGACTAATAAAGTAACAGGAGGGAATATCTTTGCACTGACATCTGAATGAAAGGGTCCTCTTGTTCATGCTTGGAGGGTCAATGTGCACTCCAAATATTATACTGTTCCAGCCGTCAACGTTTGATATATCTTGGTCAAAGACAAACAAAAAAAACTGATGGACACATTTGTCAACCAAAATGCTAATATTGCAGCATTTAACTCCTTGAAGGTTCCATATGTAATTTTCAGAAAAATATTTAGAAACATGTTATCTGTCTATCTATCTTAAATGTTACTATCATAAAACACATAAATAAAAAAATAGGAATCTTTAAAAGCTGGATGGCGTTGAAGGGGGCCGGGTAAATAACTATGTAATGACCCAGAACATGTAATACCTCAAAGATGTTTAAAGGTAGAAAAAAAATAACTTTTTAAAATTTTTGTACAGAGCTGCTGTTTGTTCGATATAGACATGGAAGAAGTCACGCAGGCAGTCAGTGTTCTCTTGCTTTGTCGTTATCAACTTAATAAATTTGTTCGTTTATTTGACTTCAGTCTTTTGTAGTTGCTTCTGTGCCAATCGTTATTTCTCTCACTCTCACACTCTCTCTGACACGCAGACACACAGCTGTCTATGAGTCCCTAGAGACCAATTTGCTCCTGCAGCTGGCATACTGTAGGTGGTACAGGCCATGGGGCATTTACCCATTTACCAAAGTAATGAGGCTTACTACTATTCATGGATCTCTTACTCCTCCGCTTTAAAAAAGCTGAATGCTCCCCCACTTTCTCCCACACACAGTGAAGAAAAGTTTTTTTGTTGACTTTGGCTCAACCTTAGTCGAATTATTCCTATAGCACAAAATGAAACTGGAATTGACTGCAATTTAGCACGCTTCCAAGGCACAATTAGCCCTAAAGGAACAACAGGGCTGTTGCGGGGCAAGAGCAACAACGCTATGGCAGTCTTGGACGCCACACAAGCACATCTATGTGTAACAAAACAGCCGCCACTGAAAAGATGTAGTAGAGCAAATACATAACCTGAGGGAAGCAACAAGGTGTGCCAAAGAGGATTCACAAGCTGTGCAGCCTCAATAAATGAGCATTGAAAGCACAGAGAGGAAGAATAGTGTTACCTGAAAGACTTGCAGTAATTTTAGATTGCTGAGATCCCACCCGTATCCATTAGGCCTACTTTCTCTGACTTATCCTGCCAGGATCCAGTTTTGCCATGCAGCTCACAGTAAACACAAATCTTTTACTGTTAGGACTGATAACAATCTACAACAATTGTTTGCATCCATTCTGGAGCAGCTTCCTCCTGTAGAACTATTGATGGGCCCTTGACATAAGTGGAGGTGGCGAGGTAGAGGGTCACTGTACACTGCATTGCAGACACTGACATTTAGACTTGCACAAACACCCCTCAGCTGGCAACTGGTTGACAGAAAAACTTGGGCACATAACCCACTGAGTGGACTAGATAATAATTAAGAGGTGGAGACGAGGCGTGATGAGGAAATTTGAGTGATAATTGTCTTCCTGCTTGAACTTCAGATAAAAGCTTTTCATCTTAGAGAACAATATGAACAAGTTCAAGTTCATTTTTTACCCAAGAGGGCAATTTTAGGTGCAAATAAAAAGACTGAGATCAAAACAGCACATATGGCACATCAAAGAAAACATACCGGTAATACGATAATAATGCCTAGGAATATGGCACATTAAAAGCATCAAGCACAAGGACGCATACATAGAACATTAAAATGCATACACAATGCTAACAACAGACAATAGTGGACATCACACCCATCACAACCCTTGGTTCCATTATGGAAAACACCAACCCACATACTGCTCTTCATGTTCAGGACATCAATAGGAATCAGCACGAATGAGTTTCTGTAGCTATTAGTCATAATAGTGGACAGTTCACTCAGGAGCCAGTGGTAGGAGTGGAAACTCACTGCTGAAGTCAGGAAGAATTTATTATTGAGTAGGTGGCATGTTAAGACAGCTGAGGGAGAAAAGGGACTGGAAGATTCAAGCAGACAAATGAAAGCAACTTGCAGTCCCACCAGAGATTGTCAGCAGCAGTCTGAGGTCTGAATCTGAATTACAGTCCAACACTCAGCCGTCTGTTTACTTGCTAGAGCTTACCCTGGTGTGAGAAGAATGGTAGATGAGGGCAGAGTACCCTTTGTGGATTTGTAAGCCACATGTATATGAGTTTAGGGATGTGGATGGGGCCAGAAAGGGCAACCAGTGACTCTGACTGAAAGGAAAAAATACAAGTTAGAGTCAAGAATATGGAAATAAATTTCACCACTAGAACATCCGGTATGTTATGATATGGTGTTACAATGAACCCCTGAACCCTTTTTTCTCCTTGGTTATTTTTTTCACTATAACAGGCCTTTTTACCATAATTAATTCTAAACAAGAAGCCGTTGAGGCTTCGTCATTGAAACTCTCTTACCTGTGCTGATCATGCTGCAATTCATAAAAACAGGCCAATGTATTAAAGCTTTTGTCAACTTATGTTGAGCAAATGGTTATGCATTCTGTGTGTGAAATAGCTGATATTATAACTAATAAATATTATATATAATTAAGTGCAAATGTTCTCATAACTTTCATCCACTCCCCAGACTCAAACCAAGCCTCCTCTCGTCCAGATCCCAACTGCACGATGCCTGTCCCGAGGCAATCCCATATGTCCCGCAGGATTCTCATTTAATGTCAGCCTCTATTGTAGATGATTAGCTGATCAGCATTGATGGTGGATGTGAAGAAGTGGGGCTCTGTTTAACAATGTCTCTTGGAGTTTGTGTGGGCAATGCCTAAAACAGAAAAACAAAAGTACAAAAGATGAAAGTATCTTAATTTGGAAGTACCCACTTCACCAATTCACACCAATGACAACAGAAAGTCCCAGCTCTCATTTACCAACCCTCATCCCATCTACAAACAAGAAAGGAAGTTTTCTCCACATCTTTAAAACCATAACAGATATAGTTTCTTCAGATACATGTGGCAAATGATCATCTGTATTCTTCTTCTCTCTGTTGCATGTTGTCTGGGTGTGAAATTTAAGCAGCATAAATGTCTCTCGACAAAGCAAAGTTCAAGCGAGAGCTGTGGGACTCAAAGTTCTTCTCTTTTTTTTCTCCTTGTGATTCAAATTATTCAAAGTGGAGAATTCTCCTGGTAGTCCAAATTTTGTCATGGGGAATTAGTGCTAAATATAAGGGGGAAAAAGAATTGCAAGTTAACGAAGAACTGAGCAGCCTTTCTTTTAGTCTGGCTCTTGCCCTCTCCTGCCCTATGTTTCTGTCAGATAAAGTAGGCTGACAATGAAGCGATGTGTAGCATCCATGTAAACACATAGTAATTATAGATGAATTCATGTTCCCATTTTTACATATCAACTTAATGCCATTTCCCTACATCAACTGCTACAAGTATGCAGGCTTTAGATAATAACTTGTCGACAGCCTTCTTATTCACCCTACAAGGTACAGTGGTTAACTGACAGGAGCATGACATTTGTTATTACTTCATTAGAAGGCTACCACGGGCTCTGTTACACTGTTAAAATTATTCAGTAAGAATTTGTGTTAAGGCCCTGTGCCTGTGCAGGTTGCATGCACAATGCAAATAAATAAATAATTTCTGAAAGTCTGCCATGTTTGAATCACTCTCCGAATGACAGGATGTCACTCTCAATGAAAATTACATGTATGCTGAATTTTAGTGTAATTTACTGGACACGGGGGGCGCCCTGGTAACTCAGTAGAGCGTGCGCCCCATTTACTAAGGCTGAGTCCTTACCGCAGGGTTCGAGTCCAGGCTGTGGCCCTTTGCTGCCTCTCATCCCCCCTCTCTCTCTCACCCCTTTTCTGTCTACCCTCTGCTGTCACTATCCATCAAAGGCATAAAAGCCTGAAAGAAATACATTTATGAAAAATGAATAGACATTAATTAATTTGGACACATTAAGAAAGGCATCAGTGGCACATGCCTTTTAGTATAAAAGAAGAACAAATCTTTTTCTTTCTCAAAACTTCCAGCAAAGTCATGTTGTCACTGTCTTAACAGTTTTCCCAGACACAAATGGCACCACACTGTGACATGCTTCCCCTTTTTCGTATTCATGTAGTTGTCTTTAGAGTGGAAGGTGAAGTAGAAGTTATTACAATGGCACGCACACACACACACACACACTCATGATCACTGAAGCTATTGGTAGGCAGTTGTCAGCACAACGTTGAATGCATCATCATCTTCCTCCTCACGAGTTGTGGCTTTGTCACTAACAGTAGCTACTGTAGCTCTTCCTCATGGCTGGCTCGAAGCAACTTTCTGAGCTGAAGTATGAGAGTAGGGGAGTGCATTTTTACTTGGCTTGGCTGCCATTGCCACTAACTCTTGTCTTCCCCTCGCTGTTTGACAACCTCATTCTTGAGTCAGGTCAGGATACAGTAAAGACTTTTGCAACAACTGACCTATATAGCTGGTAACTAGCTTGTTGGTGCTGCATTGCTTTTAAATTTAAAGCTAACTTTTGAAGCTGTCTGCGACATGATGTTGATTGCTGATACACATTAACACTATGTGAGTTTAAGTAGCGCTGCTCATGGCTTTGTCTGATTTTAAATTAGTCATTTTAGTGGAGTGAAGAAAGAGATTAAATGAAATATGGGAGAAGTAAAGAAGATGCAACTGAATCAAGATTTAAAAGAAAAAAATAAGTAATCAGTATTGTATCTAGTTTTTGTACATTAGTAATGTTTGCAAACGGCAGTAAAATTGGCCTATATTTCATGGTTAGTTGAGAAACACAAAAGGCATTTTTTCTTCTACAAGTGAAGCTGTTCACTTTTTCACGTAATGTGGCTTTAAGTTCAAACAAATGCATTCCACATTCGTTTTTCGTGATATATTGACTGATCCATGGTCCATCTTTCCATCCATAAAGCAACAAAGTAACCAAGGTAAGGATTTACCCAACCTTTTCTCAGCAGCAGGGTGATTATCTATCTCGTGTGATGTAATGATGATGGAGAGAAAGAGAATATTTTAATGGCCTGATGTTTGTTTTCAGCCACTTGTCTGGTCAGCAACCTTTTCCTTTGCTCCGTGCTATCCCTTTTTTCATGATTTGCCTGTGGAGAAAGAAAGCACGACTGGATGCACAATATTAGTCAAAAAATGACGAGTCATTTTCAAAAGTCACTCTTTCTTTTTTAATCCTCCTCATCCATCTCCTCTCCGGCTCTCATGCTGCCTGTGGCCCTGCAGCAGCAGTTTGTGTTGCCACAAACAGAGAGCAGGCAGGAGAAACCCACCATGACAGGCAGATAACAATGCTGCAACACCACACTAATTGGCCTGGGGCTTACAGGGAGAGTCTCGTGTTCAGCAGCCTGGTATTTTGGGATGTGAGAGCAGAAGGGGGGGGGGCAAGGAGTGTCAGTTTTGATTATGGATGAGTTGTGAGATAAGTTGAGTTAGGACATGTTTTTGTGTGGCGGAAAGAATCGGATGTGTACGTGTGTGAGTTTACATTGATGTGTGTGAGGTTTCTGTGTGAATACACGCTGTGCATGTCTGCCACACAAAGCTCTAATCAGAGGAGATGGGTGATGCTTTTAGATTTGTTTTCAGAAGCTATCAAAGTAGGTACTCATAATGTATGTTAACATAATTTACCACTGCAAGCATTTCATTCACAGATAGACAAATACCCCCTATGTTAAAACCTGGCTCGGATGCACCATTAGGATTTTCAGCGAATGTTTTATTGATTTATGCCTTTGACACCTACAGGAGCCTCAAAAACAAGCTGCTACACACCCACTTTCAACATCAACAAAAAATACATTAGGCTCTCAAAACAACATTAAACCTATTGGCTTATATATCTACCTCACATAATTTCATCCAATGCTTTTTAACATGTTGGTCCTGTTATCTGTTCAGAAAACAAACTGCACCATTAATCATAGGCTAAAGGGAAGGCTGACCTTTTCGACTTTAAACCACTGAGCAGCTCAAAAACCAAGCTGTATCAGAAATTGTACGTTTAATCATATTCTGTAGTGTAGTGCAATAATAAACAAGGGCTGGGACTTGTGTCCGAGGTCTCTGGAATGAAAGTACCTCAGTGGCCTGGGACTTGCGCAAATAGACTGCTCAGTCTCAAAAAGAAGCTGCTGGTCTTCACATTTCTCATTCAGTGATAAGCCTTTTATACATTACTCTGTACTCGAGCCTCCTCTGTTGTGCTTTTTTCCCTCACCGTTCCCGCTGGGACTCCACCTGAGAGTTTGTCAGGGACCAGGGTGTGTGGGGACATGACAGTGGGCACTTAAAGTTCTGAGACAAGAAAGAAAAAGGCATAAATACAAAACGTGCCTTTATGTCTGTCTGGGTTTGATGTAACAATGACGTCACAGGGAGAAATCCAAGATTAAGTCATATTTTTATTGTGAGCACAAACTGAGCAGAAATTTCATTTTTACTTTCAGTGAATGGCTTCCTGCCTTCTGTGTCTGCTGACCAACTTTTCCACTGTTTTGCATGTAGAAACTGACAACTGAACCTCAAATGACATCTCTGAAAGGTCGTTACTTTGATCTTTCTTGCTTGTCTGTTATGCTAATGTCAAACAAAAAAATAAGTGGAAGGTGGAAGATTTCCATTAGATTTCAGGCTCAATCTGAAAGACAGATCCAGTGTGATCGCATTTCATTAATTAGCATGTAGGCTTGTGACAGGCTTCTCATGTTCACATTTGACTTTCAAAAACTACAAATTGAAAATGTTTTCAATTTCACAACTTCGTGCTATTTCTGATTTCAAAACGCATAAAAATACATAGTGCGCATGCTTAAGACACACACCCATCCACAATCATACTGTAGGCAGATTCATTGAAATATGCCATGAGGAAAACAGGTTTTCTAAAAAATGAGGGGACTGCAGGAACGGTTGTAATATAATTTAATTCAAACTAGTAGAGCAGGCTCCCCGGAGTCCTTACTGCAGCAGTCCGAGTTCAATACTGACCTGCGGCCCTTTCCTGCATGTTGGCGCCGTACACTTAAAAAGAAGCAGCTGTTCTAATGCTGGTTGCCAGCTTTTCATTTGTTTTTGTTTTTCTACAAATGGCTTCAACTAAGGTAAGTCATCTCTACCAAGACAAATCATGGCTCGTGACAGTTTCAAATCCTCTATATTCTTCTTGGGAAATAAAGTTTCATGACTCTGTCAGAATCCTAAAGGTCAACAATGGTCATTCTCATCGGTCTTGTCAGAGGCCACAATCATCAGCCTCCTGAGGAAAGTTCACATCACGGCAAGGCTTTGAAATTACGCAAGCATTTCCTATCCGATGACTGGGCATTCAATGCAATTTAGATGCAATTATTAGGTTAGGGACTGTACAAAATGTTATGTATTAAGGAGGTCAGAAAAGTGGGGGGATTCTATTGTGACATGTTGTGGGGAGGATGTTACACTTTTTTGTAATTATAGGGATTAAATAGAACATTAATAACCCATTAGCGTAAAACTGTTGTGCCAGTTCCTTCTTGTTCATTCCACTGATCTAAATGCCATCAAGAAGTGTTGAGAGGAAAGACGGGGAAGGCTAGATTGAATGGGAGGAGTTGCTTGAGCGAGTAGCATCCGTTTCTCCCTTTAAAAGTCTTCCAGGATCCTTTTGGGAAGTTTGAGCCAATCAATAACCTGTCAGATAGAAAGCCTTTTCACTTTTTGGCCTGTCCACCCGCTGCTGCTCAACTCAACTCAATCCAGCTCCCTACTTGTTTTCAGCCTTTCTCTCAAACTCGTTTTATTACCTTGACTCTATTGAGTGAGCCTGCCAGCTCAAAGAAACATTGTCCCCTCTTACACTGCTCAGACTCTTAATAAAAGAAGGGTCACGGTGTCAGAGATGCTCAGCAAATTGGGTGGTGGAAAAACCTCACATTACAGAGTATAAAGTTACTCCTGTAAAACCAAACCTCCACTCCTGCCTCTCTCAAGTGTGCCACTTCCTCCCGACATTTGCCGCACTGCTGGCTTTTGATTCTGTGGACTGAAGAGATTTTTGTCACTTTAAAATTGATTGTCTGAGCTCTAAAAGGACTTACAGTTTTTACAGTAAATCACAGCTGCAAAGGTTTCTTCTTCAGGAGAATGGAGGTAATGTGTTCAAATATTAGTTGATTTTAAAATTTTAAGGACTTAATGTTTTGAGTGTCAAAATTGTAGGTTTAATACATGTGAAAAAACTAATTTAAGTAAAGCAAATCCCTTTCTCTATTCTTTTAAAAATAGCTTTGGCTTTTCAGAAAGAGGAAATTATGTGACTATGCTACTACTTCTTGCTTTTCGGAGTAAACAGTTAATAACAAGATCTATTAAATGCCACAAGTGTTGTTATTTGCAGATGTACCTAGGCATGGGGGATAAACACAGTTGATCATTTTTGACAACTGATTTGATTTATTTATCGTCAATTTATTTCCTCTCAGTCCATCTCGAGTCATCTTGCAATCTGAACCAACAAGGTAAAAGCCCCAGAAAGGTTTACCCTCGGGACCAGAAACACCCCTTTCCTCAGGTAATCATCAGCTGTCAATCATCCATCACTCTGAGACTGTCAGTACATGCTCATGGCATCACATCATTTAGATGATTGATGACCAGTTGGGTTAAAAAAAACAGCAGTCTTCCACAATCTATTCCTAACAAATACTGTGGATTTCCACGCTCATGCTCACATGTGCAAACACACTCACACGTGAAAATAACCTGCTGTATAGTAACACATGTATCCTGCTATTACTCACCACTGTGACACAATTAGGCATTAATTAAACCGGTGTATCCACAGTCTTCTGGATGAGAACAAATACTGTGCAGCAAGGATAAGCTGTTTTGTCTGTCTTTAGCAAACAGAAGAAAATGTTCTCCCAAGCAGAGAGACCATCAACAAAAGGAGCTTTTTTTTTCATTTCATTAGAAAAACTCTACATCTAAAGGCATATTTCTCTCTTTACAATACTCTCCTGCACTTCTCTCTTCCTTCTCACTGTGGTTTCCCTTCTGAGTATCAGTTCATTTCTTCTACAATTCTTAAGTCGGTTGTGCATCTCAATATAATGTTTTTTAAAATTGACACATTACATGGAATGTTAGGTCACTCAAGGCAACTCAGTACAGTATAATGCAAGTGACTGCCTGATAACTATGCACAGCACAGACAGCAACGTAATCCCAATTAAAGGACCTTGTCTGTTAAGTCAAATAAACACCTGTTCTGCAAATCAGCCCAGCACAGTAGTTATTTTACAGCACTGCTGACTTTAATTTAGTTAGAATGCTTTTAATAGATCAGTCACTGAGAGTTATAGTGACTGATAGTGACATCTGTAAATTGAGTTTCCCCAGCAGAAATTCAGTAATTATCGAGTACGCACTGTACGCAGGCACTGTTGATGTCACAAACTTATGTAAGATTTGATCAGTTTGAACTTGAAGTTAAATGAGCTAAATGAGGAATAACATAAATTCACATAATCCAAAACATGTACTGTCAGTAAGAATGCATTGCTGAAGAATGGAAGAATGGATGATAAACAGTAACCGACTTCTCTTTGCTTATTTTTCTCTTGTGAACACATCAGAGCTCACTGTAAGGTCCACCTTCTTTATTCATTTACAGAGCTCTCATATCTGCTGGTATATGAAATAAAATGATAGGGGAAAAAAAGTTACCGACACATTTTGTGCATCTGTGCACTTAATAAACATATTTGTTGTACGAACACAGTATGCATTTGGGATTAATTAAATCTCTCATCAACTGAGTTTGAGTGACAAGAGTAAGCTCACCGCCGTCAGTGTCAGTGACTCACCATTCAAGCTGCACCCGATAAACACATGGTGTTTATTACCAGTCATTATAAATGTACTAATATCATGATAGAGGATTTTATCCATATTATTCGCCCCTATTTGAAAATATTTCAATATTCACAACGCATTACAACATATGAACACCAAAAAGCACTGTTTGCCATCATTGCTAAAACTATAAAGGCCCTGTCCATTGAATCAGCTGACATCCAATTAACTGATAAGCTGCTTGGAACAATAAATCTTTATTTTAATCATTGCAATTATTATAGTTCAAACTGAGTCATTGTTGTAGATTGACATCAGCGTAGGCACACAGGTTACACAGATATTTGTACCGTGTGGTGTTGAGAGTTTTCATCACCCATTTATATGACAGAATGAATGCCAAACATAGTCGATGGGCTGAAGCCAACCTTGATGCTGTTGGTTTTTGGGAGGCTGCCACTGGGCACAATGTAGCTTGGTAGCAAGGTCAACTAATTTTAAAAGAGCTCAGTCTTCAGCTCATCGCAAGGTCGGATGCCCAGTGGCTTTACTGTGGCATGGTTATGTTGATATTTTAGATTTATGTGTTGTAATTTCTAAAACACGCATTTATTTATCATCCACTAATGGCCACACTTTCAACATGACATACATTTGTGAAAATCTGTCAATACACTCCGCATAAAACCATCTGATATATTACACACACGAACGCACGTATCCCTATAAAAGGTGAGTGTTAAGCCAAGCACGCTCCTTCATCGACCCACACAAAATGCCTGAAAGCACATTGACCGTGGTAGCCCAGTGGGACTGCAGAGTCAATATAAACCAACAGGAGTGATGATTGATTGATCCCCTGCTACCCTACTCTCCTTCTCTCTGCCGCCTCATCATGCCCTCCTTCCATGCCCCACCTTCCCTCTCCCTGCAGTCTCTGTGGGCTTGTTCAGACCTCGTAACTTCAGTGCAAATTTATCCAAATTGGATCAAGATCCAGTAGACATGGATTGCCGTTCACACCTGGCATTAGAATGAATCTCACCAGGTCCACACACTAGGCCAGCTAAATCTGAAAAAACATATTTTCCCCTCAGTTTTGGCCTTTCATCCACACTAAGCCACACACAAAAATTGAGCTTTTCAAAAACACTCTGCAGACTGGATGAACCCATCCTCACACTCAATAGAAATTACGTAAGACAACAGTGTGTTGTCACTAAAGTCAGGGCAGCCGATCACACAGTATGGGTTTGTTTCATTAATCTCATGTTGAAATCATAAAACATCCTGTAAGACAACAGAAAAAAACAACAACTAAATTGATAGTTCAGCTGTATTAAAACACAAGTGATAATGGAAAGCAGGATGGGACAGAACGGAGGTTTAACCAGCATCGGATGTCCCAATATTCTTAGCCTACGTGCTTGCTGTGATACAGAAAGAGTAGGAAGAAGAGGAGATTTGGCTACTCTCCTCTTGTTTTGGTACTTCGGTGTGAATGGAGATGTTTACAAAAACAACCTGAAAATGCTAGCGTGGACAAACGTGTCCACACCAAACAGATTTAGCGGAATTAGAGCAGATATAGTCTAACTTCTGAGACCACTTCCCTGTTTGAGTTAGATTTTTATTAAAAAAGCTGCTCAGCAGGAAATCTGTATTGCCACTCATTGTCAACCCTTTCAACCCTCCTATTATAACCTACAGTTTCCTCAAGTATTAAGGTTGAACAATAGCTTTCACGTGTCTCCTTATTTATAGAGTATTGATGAAAAAGCTCATTAGCGTGGGTGTGGATCCCCCATTCAAGTACCAATGACTCGTGCCGTTTACACTTAATTATTTATTATTTTATCTTTGGGGGGAAAATAAGGTGTACGTGTTTGACTGTAACTGAGGGAGGATTTGTGGTGCACGGTGAAATCCCATCTGGACCCTTTATCAGGGTACATATTTTAATGAGCCAAACACAGAAAGAGAGACAGGAAGCGAGGTCAGCTTTAAACACAGTGATTAGCAGTTCAAAGAGAACAACCGGGGTTTCATCTACCTCTCCTCCCCTCGGCCGTCCCTCCCCTCACACCCAGTCCCTCTTATCTTCAAACGACCCGAGTGGAGGGTGGAGGGTGAGGGATGGCCTCTCCTGGGTCAACCTACAGGGAGCATTGATGGCAGGAGGATGGAAGGCTGGAGGGCAGCTTTGTTGCCTGCTTGGCCTCTCCCCTTGCTGGGCAGTGATTAAATCAAGGCCCTGGTGTGAGGCCTTCTGCTGGGGCAGCAGTGGGCTTCTATCCCCAGTGAACCTGGATGTGTCTCTGAGAAGAGATGTTACAAAGTGCCTGTTATTTCATTTCTAAATGTATTGTCATTCTACCTCTCTCTCAGGGCTCTTTTTCTTTTTCTTCCTACTATGTTCAAATATATCACTCACAGATGTCCCATACCTGGCCAGAATCTCAAGTTGTTATTGTTAATCTGCTGGACATCAAACATAAGATCAGATTGGATTGTGATGCTCTTCACTGATATACTTCACATAGCCCTTCGACGAGAACAAAGGGCACTCTGTAAAGGTGACAGGAATCACAAAAAGGTATTCTCAAGGCAAAGTTCCGGTGTGAAAGCCCTTCGATTAGTATTCTGTGGTCGCACGCACGGACACACAGCAGATTTGATTAAGAAATCATCTGTTGTAACCTCAATTTTATAGAGACCACAGAGCCTTGGAAATTATTAAAAGTACCCTAAAGCTTAGAAAAGTGTACTTTGAGTACAAGACTTCAGGACTGGAACTGAGGAGCAGGTGAGAAAATCTGGGTCAGGTGTAAATGAGCTGTCCCTCTACAGCTATTATTGAAGTACCTATGAGCAATCCCCTGTTGTTCTTGAGCTGCTCAGTAGCAAACGGCAGAATGCGGTTGCCCTTGGCAACTCCCTGGTGGGAATCTATATAACTGTATGAATGTGACAGTATGGTGCTGAAAAATAGCCTGCATGCTCAGCCAAAGCCCCTGCATAAATAAAGATTCAAAAAGTTAAACGCTAAGAAAAAAAGGATTTAACGTGTAAACATTTTAAAGATTATGACTCCCTCCTGCAGAGCACCAGCAAGTGATTGCTGTGCCCCAGGTCCTGTTCCTGTCTGCTTGACAGAAAGAAGGGGGGAATGCGTTCAGGGAGAGTTATTTTTATGTAATTACTTGGGGGGGAGAGATAAGTCTTTTTGTCTTTACATGTAAACTTTTGGGAAATTCTAACCTCCTGCAGAGTAGTAGGGAGTGATTGCTGTGCTCCAGGTCCTGTTCCGGATGCAGTGACAGAAGGAGTGGAGAAGTGCATTCAGGGAGTCATCATTTATCCCCTCGTAATTACTCTGAAATCAAGGTGCTGAAATATCTATACTCAGGCTGACGGAAGAGAAAAGCCCCTGAAGGACTGTCTGAAACATACGCTGCCTAGGAAATGAAGAAACCGAGAAGAGGGGCGAACTGAAGAAAGAAAACTGAAATGAAGAGATGAGAGGGGATAAAAGTCGATACAAGGTCGAGCAGTTTTAAAAGAGATGGTCTAATGAGCAGTCAGATACAATGATTAATCAGCAGACGGTGATGAAGAGTGGAATGGAGATGTGTAGAGAAAGAGTGTTTAAACTGTGTGAGCCAAACTGAAACAGTTATTTTAAACTGCATGGAAATGAGTCAAATCCTCTGTGTTATTTCAGGTACCATAGATTGTCAGTCACAGAACAATGACCAAAACTGGATTTAAATGTATTGTCTGAAAATGTACTTGTTGCATTTATTTAGTGCTCTGTTTGGCTAGCTTAAAGTGGGAACATCTGCTGCTGAGAGTGTGTATGTTTCTGAATGTGTGCAATTGGGCACAATGACGTGCTTATAACTTTAGTTTATACGAAAATGTTGTTGAAATTCCTCTCTGAATTAGCTCCCCTTTCATCTTCTAAACATCCGCATTGAAAATTCTCTCTTTTCATTTTTTCCAGCAGTAATTCTCTCAAACAGGAGCCTTCTCACCCTCCCTTTCTGCCAAATGAGAAGTTTAGTTAACACATCCAGCACTAATCTCAGGACCATTATGAGCATTGCAGGGATGAAAGAATGGTAAGGGAGCGGATGAAAAGCAAGGGAGGGCTTTCACTTCTTCTCCGCTGTGCTGTCCGCCGATGAGGGTGTTTTGAGGATGTTTGAGTAGATCATTAAGGAGGAAATAAATCCTTAATTCTCTGTCTTCTCCTCTCTTCTCCTCTCTTCCCTTGTCAAAGACAGCAGTTTGTGAGCAACATCTCTAATTCAAAATGCATCTTTAACACACACACCCACACACACAGTTTCACTCTTATAAGCTATACATGCACTCAAGAGCGTGTGACTATGACAGGAAATGAATATTTAACCATTGAGCCGCAGGTGTATGGAGCCGCAGCCATTTCTTGAGTCTTCTTGAGCGCATCATTTATTTACCAGTTTGAGGCTTCAAAGTGGGTTTAAATATCATAATTTCCTCTGTGTGTTCTTTTATAATCAGGCACATCATCTCCACCGCTCCCTTCATTCAACTTCAGCCTCCATCTGCCTTGCTCGCAGGTGCTGTGGGTTCTCAGTGCAGTCGGTTTCTGTTTTTCCCTTGTCAGGGGGCGCAGGTCAGGGTGCGCTCTTAAATCTTCAATACGAGTCCGACGTCTACTCCCAAACAAACCCAGGAGGGGGATGATTTGTCAGAAGAGGGGCTGTCTTTGACATGCATGTATGCAAAATAGGAGGCGGTGTGTGTGTGTAGGTGTGTGTGTGTGTGTGTGTAAGAGAGAGCCAAAATCCTGATAGAGTTTCCTTACCTGGACAGGATGTGTAACTATGGCTCCCAGTGATTAGGCTTTGATGTTACCTTGAGTGATAGATGAGAGAGGAGGAGGAGGAAGGTTTGGAGGAGAGTTAAGGTGATGTTGCTGACACAGTAGTTTGAGACAACTTTCTTCTCCATACTTCCCCCCCCCCTTTCTGTAAGTCTTTGCCACTTTTCTATCTGCACTCCGAAAACTCGGCACGAAAAACAACCGCCTCGCCTAAAAGATGGGTGTAGCGGATGGGGGGCAGCGGGGTGGCAGCTGAAGGGAAGGGGTTTTGAACAGAAGCATGAAACAGAGTAGTGTCAGTTTTTATTCTAATGCCTGAAGAAGACAGTTAGAGGTCACTGCAGCATTCACCAGTGTGGGTTAACGCCTAAGACACACACCCCACCCACTGTAATCAACTTAGATTTTCGCCACATACTGTAAACTCAGCTATGTGACACCAGCAGCCGGAGCAGAAATAAGCAGATCCTCTCACTGACACACACACACACACACACGCTCAAATGGATCATCCCCCACATGCACACAAACACATTAACCAGTATGAATGGATGGTACCATTTTCTCCTCTCCATAAATAACAGTCCACACATGAATGTGTGCTGTTTGTCGGGGCTTTCGGGTCCATTTGTGTTCAAATAGCTTGTGTCCCTGGTAACAGAGGCAGCTAGTTAGTTGATTTCATCTTAGTGATTGATAGTGAGAATGACCAGTATAGCCTGGCACATGCACAAGTTATTCCTCCTCTACTGTAGGAGGAATAATGTACTCTGCTAGCACAAAGCATACAAAGAATCTAAACAGAAATTACCTCAGTGAATCCCGATCCCTTGTTAGAGATAAGTATAATTAGTTATCCACAGTAGTCTTATTTTTTTTTTCAGCTTTGTACATGTGTGCTTGTATCACAACATTAATCCTGTGTCTTCAAAGGACGCTATTACCTGAGAGCACTGGGACAGATGAAGAGCTAATTCCAAAATTGGATTTCTGTCTTTAGAGAAAATTGACTCCCTCTATTATAAAAAATGATTGCGCTCTCGAAGGCAAAAGCACATGATTCATATGTAGATGTTCTGTAATGGATGAAATGTTTGTTCTAAAAACTGATGAGTTTGATGTCTTGATTTCGTCTAAACTAATATACATAGCCCTGCATTAATAGAAGCACTCAGTAAGAGGTGGAAGGTGTAAATCCTCTTGTCCTTCCATTACAATGCCTCTTTTTTTATTTTCATTCCGTCTTCATTACCTCTTGACACGCACACTGTGTATTTAATAAGCTGGGTTATTCAACCCTGATGTTTGTTCCATCAGTGCAAATGAAACCTTGGCTTCTATAACTTTGCTTTTACAGTTACTGTATCCTGCGGGGGCAATTTAAAGTGGCATCACTCCTGCTGCACTGCTTAAAGAGGAAAGACACACTCCCTTTTACCATGGTCCCCTGCACACACACAACAACCAAATAAATAATGATATACATCTCGCACAAATCAAATTGCTTCCCTTATACAAATAATCACCTGAAATGGTCACATATCGACAGCTTCCTCTTAGCGATGAGAGGAGTGATTTGATGAGCCTTATGAACCTTTGAGTAGCAGTATTGATGTCATCTATATTCATGCTGGCTTATTTCAGATACATTCAGTGGATCAGGAAATGTCATTGTATTTCATTAGCATTTATACATGAGTGAACTATGAGCGTACCTTGGCCACAAACACAGCTTTTCCCTTACAAGGGGCTACAGTGCCCCCAAGTGGTATTTACATTAATTTCATCCTCCTGATGAGGTTGTCTAACTGTTGCTGGTCGTCCAGAAGTTTCAGGTCACCAGAGCACGAATATTAGTGGATATTCTGAATTAATCTGAAAGAAATGGGGACCACTAACAACTAGAACATATCCTTTAATGGGATATATCTAAAGTGGCGTCGCTTTGAAGATGTATATCCAAGAGCCAAAGCCTTAAGGTTAAGGTTAGGGGAAGCTCAAGGTTAGCAGAATGCTTACAGCAATGGTGACGGGATGCAGCACAGGATGCATCCACAGGATGTACTGTTTATATATGCAGATTAGTTGTACATCCATGAGCACATTTTCCATCGTTACTACCTGTTTGTTTCAAGCACTCCTACTTAATACAACACAATAGGATATGATTTCTGCTGTAATTATGAATGTTTAATGGAGAGAAAAGGGGCTCTGGGACTTTGAAACTGAAATGCTACCATTAATGGGAAGATATTTATCTCCAATTATCGTTTTAATGGCAAAGGGTCGTCTTGATGTTAATTAATCACAACCTATCACTCCGGCTTCATCTGCGGTGACACTTTAATTTCAGCAGTTATTATCAGCGTACACTACACTGTGTCAAGTAATAGCTCTGTAATGACCCTCACTAACTGCAGCTCACATGTCTGGCATTTAATAAAGGAGCTGGATGTCGTCGAAGTCCAGAATGTAAATTATTTGTTCGTATCAGGAGAGACATATGCTCCTCTCAACTATCCCATTGTCTATAATGTGTTCAACATGCCACCATACATACTGCAGCCATCAGGCACAATTGCAGAGAAATGCATTTGGATCTTTCATCTTCTCCAGACTACTTTTGTAAAGAGCTGTCATCAGGTAAGTAGATATGTGAAAGACATAGCCCAGAGATAATACATAATGAGGGGTGAATGAAAGTGAGATAAAATTAAAGGAAAACATTTTTGAGGAAAGGGAATTTGTGAGAAAAGAGGTGTGGGAAGGTCATACGGTTGAAAGTCTTTTCAATTCCAACAGGTATTATTTCAATTTTATGATCTATCTATCTATCTATCTATCTATCTATCTATCTTATCTATCTATCTATCCTATCTATTAATCTAGTCTATCCGTCTTATGTCTATATCTAGTCTAACTAGTTATTTAGCCTGATTGTTAAATAAATGTTTATGTGAATAAATGAATACTCAAACTCAGCTGTCAACAAGTCACTAACTCCCATGCATATGTCTTAAGCTGACTACTGTGTGCACTATAGACTCTTCTGACAGCCAAAAGAGTAAGAAAAGTTGTTACGAATAACATTAATGATGGCTCTGTTGTATTCAAGTGATCCAGTAAGCCATGACAGTGTGAACAACCAGAGCAAACGCAAACCAAAGCAACTAAATTACAACCAATTTAAACCTGTACTCCTGTGGCCTGTGGAAACTCTAGTGTTACTTAACGTCATAGTCAAATACTTGGGTCAAGATTTAGGGTGGAGATGGGTTTATTGATGTTCATGACAGACGTCAACAGTCATTTTGTTGAAAGTGTCACTTTCACTGCAAAGTTGCCACTTCCCCCGGAGATCTCTGTCATAGTAATTTCACATTAGACAAGGGGACATGCTGTGTAGACATGCTGTGTAGACTCTCATGTGACACACTGAGATTGCATTATTGGAAACTGTCAGATTGGGTTGAGCTGACCACGGTTGGCAAAGTCAACCCTGACTGTGTCATTAATAATACCCTTGACCTTGAGTCGAATAGTTAAGCTCTGAAGGCTTATAAAAATATAGTAAGTGTTTTTACGCTGTCACAGGCTTTTATGGCAGTGTTATGAGTTGTCACAATGATTGCAATAGCTCGGACCTAAATGCAGACTCAAGATTGAGCTAATAGGTTAAAGGCAATTTCAGTGGTCAGGCTTATATTGTGCTGAGAATGATAAACTGAAAAAGACTTATCATGTAGACAGGGCAGGAATAGTTTCATTATTGTAATCTCAAACAAATAACTAGTTAACATCATTAAGATATTAAAGCTTGATAAAGATATAAAGGTTAATTGCATTATCCAGTGGTTCAAGTTTATTTTGCATTAATTAATGGGTTGCATTTGTATTTACATTTATAAATGAAACCAAATAATGAACACAAGCATAAAGATACGATAGTTGTATATGTACGGTATTATAGCCTTTCTGAAAAAACACATAATAAACAGCAGATTTCCCTAATTAGTCTCCAATTTGATTTACACTTTCACAAAAATTAATGTCACCATTAATTATCAAATTTCATAATTTTACATAACTTTCTGCTTGTGTTTTGTGTGTATTAATTATTTATGAATGAATGTTGAATAACTGTTTGTTATTTATTTATTTGTTTGTAATTGTTGTCTACATGCCTGATGCGTCATATGTACCCGTTTTGTCCAGTGGGGGCAGTATTGTGCCGGTGACGCACGTCCTCAGCTTCAAATTGTGAAGAAGAAGAAGCGCAATACCTGACAGAAAATGGCTGACTGAGTGTGGGCATCATTTCGTTTGGCTCCAAGCACAGTTTTAACGCGCCCCGAGTCCTGAGCATGCACTGTCGCATTTAGCAGAGAAACACTATGTTTAAAAAGGCGAAACGAGCTAACTTCCGACGGAGGAATGAGTCCGACGAGGAGGAGCAGGAGGAGGGCAGGCAGCAGCAGCAGCAGCCGCCGCCGCCGCCGCAGACATCGTTTGGGCCTGTCGTGGAGGAAATCCCGTTTATGGAGACCTCCAATAACAGCGGCACCGGAGCTCCTGGCAGCACCGACAGCTATCACAGCAACGGCTTTCAGGCTAACGTTAACAGCATACGAGCTGTCAAGAAAGAAAAGAAAGTCAAAGAAATCCCCACTGTGGTGCCCGGACCCACGAAAGCCAGCTTGTTGAGTTTCGACGATGAAGAAGGTAACTCAACCGGTGCTAACTCAGCTAGCTGGCTCAAAGCGTGTCGTCCTGTCAGGTTGAAATGTTACTGTTAGCCTGTTTGTCTCTGCGCATGATGTGGAGCTCTTTATTTAAATGCTCAAATCGTTTCTGTGACCGCCAGCTTAACCCATCAACGATGTGCACGGTTAACTTGACTCGGTTTCTCCCACGACTTTGTTTGTCAACAGAAGGCTCGGAGGTGTTCAGGGTGAAGAAGTCCAACCACAGCAAGAAGATTGTCAAACAGCTGAAGAAGGAATACAAGGAGGATTTGGAGAAGTCTGGTTCCGTCAAATCGGACAGCAGATCAGGTGTGATAAGCCGCTGCCCATTACATACTTTATCTTCTATCTATTATGTCTCTGCCTTCACATGAGCAGTATAAGGAGTACCTTCACCTCCCTAGCTGACTGGCTTTATCACCAAACATGAGACTTAATTTAGAGATGATAAAACGTTAAACTGCGACAGTAGACCATTACTATGAAAAACCCTTAAACTTTGAGAGTAAAATATGTATTTGTACCACAAGATGGGGGTAGATCTCTGAGGAAAGGGGTGGCCATCATTGTACATTTGCATTAAAGTAAACTCCCCTTTAGGCAGAAGTTTGTCTTTGCATTGAGCAAAATGATTCTCATATTGCATTACCATCTATATGGTAGGTCAGAATTTGTCTCCTCAATTAAATCTAATTTATAAGGTTATTTACTGAGATTAAAAGAGGTTTGAATCTTATCTACAGATATAATAAAGAATCTGAATGTGTGTCTGAATAAGTGAAGCGTTCTATCCGTCACCCTGTAGTATTAGTTAAATGGCTTTGATGTAAATGGAACGGAAGTGTGTTAGATCTGTTTCCTTTGTGGCTCATCTTTTTTTCTGCATCCTTTTTCCCTAGATGCTCTATTTCAGCCCGCAGTGGCCATCAAAGAGGAAGTTACTAGCAGAGCGGGTAGTGAACAGGGGGAGGAAGAAATGGAGGTGGACAGTGCTGATGAGCAGGAGGAAGAGGCAAAAAATCAAGGTGGTCAGACACACGGGCAAGTCTCCAAGAGCAACGACGCCGGGGCAACGTTCAGCACGCTTTCCTCCCTTGGCAGCCTGAGACCAGGTAATGTTCACACATGTTTTGACTATCATCACTGGCACAACCAGTCGGACTGCTATATGAGCACTCTTGGTCTTGTTTACGTAACCAAATTTTGGTTTTCATCATTTTTTTAAAATTGAATTCTGCTACTAATCTTGGAATAAATACCCTGAAGGTCTTTCTGGTATTTGTACGCACAATTCCACAAGTATTAGATCAAGAGCTGTTTCTCTCTTACTCTAGGGGAGATCCCCGATGCTGCATTCATCCATGCTGCCAGAAAGCGCCGGCAGCTGGCTAGAGAGCTCGGGGGCGACGCCCCTCTGGTAGAGACAGAGGCTCCCAAGAAACGTCTCGTCGGAGAAGATCAAGATGCCAGCGACGATGAAGACGAGGAAGAGAAAAGGATCCGCTTCAGCGGAGTCAAGAACAAAAGCCAGAGACAAAAGATAGCTGAGGAGATAGGTACCGTGAGAAAATGCTGAGCTGACAAGTTTGTTGATTAAATGCTGCTCTTTTCAATCAGTTGTCTCTAAGACATGAACATGTCCTTCCAATGTACAGGTATTGAGGGTAGTGATGACGAGGCACTGGACACAGGTCAGGATGAGGAGGTGAGCCGTTGGGAGCAGGAGCAGATTCGGAAAGGAATCAGCATACCCCAGGTAAGCTGCACTACGCCTCCAAACAGCTGTTTTCCTGTATGACTTCTGACAATGAATGGTGTGTGTTTTTCTCCAGTTGTCTTATTATTTCATCCTACGATACAATTACTTTATTGAAGGCTGGATTGGATTTAGGTGTGACAGATTCCTATTAGTTGTTCTAGTTGTGTAGTGGGTTGACTAAACAATTAGTAAATTGACAGAAAGTCATTCATTCATATCAATTGAATAATTTATCAAGCAAACATTTAGTTTTACATTATTGTATACTCTATCATTTGGTTTTGGGGTGTTACTTTGACAACACAAGCAATTTGAGGATGTCTGCTCCGGAAAGCTTTTTTGGAAAATTCTTGGCACTTTATAAACTAAATGAATCCAAAAAAAATATCAGTAGATTAATTTATAATGCAAAGTTGCAGCCCTAATTAACTGGTAGTGGACAGCAGCAGTACTTTTAGTGGTAGTAGTAAAAGCATTATGTGTTTTCCTTGTTTCCATTGACTAGGTCCAAAGCAACCAGCCGGAGGACAACACTGTCTACTACCAGAACAGCTATGAGAGCCAGCCCTATGGAGCTTCCTACAGCATGCCATTCACCTACAGCACAGTGGCACCACAGACTGGCAAGCCGGCTGGCCGAGCAGACAATGGCTCCGTTCACTACGGGGTCCCTATTAGTGATCTGACTCCAGTATCCATTGATCTGGTAAAGAAACGCCTGCGAGATAGGTAGGTTCAGTGGAAGGCTGCAGCAACGTCTAATGCCAATCTTCAGCTCAGCTGCTGCCATTTCTGTGTGCTGTGGTCCTGATCCAGCAAAGCTACCCACAGATCTAAGGGCCAGAGAAAGAATCTGGGGGTCTGGAGTGGGGGTTGCATTAGTCCCCCTAATTACAACTCCTGTTTGACCAGAAGGACATGATTGTAGCTTGTTGTCTCCTGTTAAAGCAGTTTTCTGCTTAGTGTATGTCAGTAATTAAGATTAGACTAGTTTGGTTCATCCTGTGCCCCATCTAATTCATCTTTACTGTCTGTCCCTGTATGTCACGTGTCTGTAGGCTCGGCCAAATGCACGCAGGCAACAATGCAAACATCAAGCGATACAAACAGATCGAAGAAGACCTAGCTGCCTCAGAGAGCACCATACAGCAGCTGGAGGGCTCATCCAATGACAATGCAGATCAATATAAATTCTTGCAAGAGATGCGAGGGTATGTTGGAGACTTGCTTGAGTGTTTCAGTGAAAAGGTAAGGGAGAATTTATCTGCTGTCTGATTAGCTGTTTTCTGTTTTGTGTCTGTGTGATCTCTGGCCACTTAATGTGAACTTTAAAGGGATTTAATCCAATAAAGATTCTGTATTGTGCAATATTAAGTGAGAGTCATAAAAAACCTATTTATATTGTTTTGATTTAGCCGTTCATTTAGATACTGTTATTGAGGCTAGATAACAGTGCTGACAAGCAAATGTGTCACTTGGAGCATGCTCCATTAATTTCCCAGTCGCTTCACAAGCCGCTCTCATTTTAGTGAGAAAAATCACTTTGATCTTTTATCTCAGCGATTTACTTTTGAATATGTCTTTTGTATAGAAAGGAAATGCTGTCACTTGTTAATGAATCCGACTGTGTAATGTCTTCAGCTACTTGAATATAATTACCCTGTACCAGTCATTGCTAAACAAAGTTACGATGAGTTTGAACCCAGTATATTGGTGTATGCAAAGAGGACGAGTCCAGTTGGTTAAAAAGAATGAAACGATGTCTCTGATGCAAGCTATATCTTTGTACAGCTGTAGCTGCTTACTAAAGGCATGTCTAAACAGAATAATTGAGTCTCGATCCTGCAGCAGCAGAGCAGCAACTGTGTGGAACAGAGAGAGAACTGGCCTGCCAGCTGCCAACCAGTGTTTCCCCATCCACACTAATGTCTGTTTTAACCCTGTTAGGTGACTCTCAGTGCACAGAACATTGTGATGGAAACGGGACACTAACCAACCTTTGTCATTATGACTTAGTATGGAGTCCTTTTTAATACAGCATAAACATCAAGACTGGAACTGTATATTGTCAATGTTGGGTAAAAATCTGATTTTAATGCATTAACTTCACAAGACATTGAACTATGCTTTTAACTTGGGTTGTCTATATTCAGCTTAAACAATTGGCTGGGCATAAAATTGTAGTGTTCAAGCTTTCCTTCGTGGAAAAATGACACGTTTTCACCCAGCACTAGTGATATTTTGGTTCCAGTATTATGTTGTCCGTCATGCTCCTCTTGTCCCTCCAGCAAGACATCCCTGTGACTCGGAGCCCCGCTTATGTTTGGGTCAGAGGTCACAAAAAGCATCATATCTTTCAGGTGCCTGCTGTCCTGGAGCTGGAAGCTGCCATGCACCAGTTACTAAGGCAACGGGCCTCACGACTTGTCCAGAGAAGACAGGATGATATTAAAGATGAATCGTCGGAGTTTGCAAGCCTTTCAAGTCAGTCCATCTTGAAGGTTTTTATGATTTATTTGAACAGACCTCGTTAGTTCTCTGTGTGTCTGTGTGCGTGTGTGTCATGTTATCCATTATTTCCCCCTCACGAGTGTGATTAAGGCTAACTGAGGTGTGACTTTGAGTGAGTGAGCATGTATGTACACGTGAAATGTTTTATTGGAGGAGCTCTTTCGGCTACTCTTAATTGGCCGAGTCTCACAGTCAGCTGGGTGGTTGTAACTCAGCTCAAGCAATGAGTCACTAAGTAAAGATAAAAATCTGTTAGTGACTTGTCACCTGTCACTTTCACTGTGACATATAGGAAGTTGCATCCAGGTAAGTGACTAGAAAATGAATGATACCACAATTATTTGTAACAAATATAATGTGTCATTGTATCTTGTACTTGTTCATCTCCTGTCTAGCTCATCTCATTTATTCTGAAGCATTTTGTATTCTAAATTTGAGTACACTGTTGTGTCAGATAGAGTGCCCAGAATAAGAATGGGTTGTCTCAGCCTTTCATTACTGGTTCTAACATGTCTCCTGTCTCTTGCAGATAAAGCTGTCATGGCACCTAATCTAGACTCATTTGGTCGAGACCGCGCAGCATACCAAGAGAACAGTCGTCAGAGGAGGATCGCAGAAAGAGAAGCACGACGGTATGAAACTAATGTACTTAAAGACATGCTTCAAAGATTAAGGCTTAACTTTTGTGACATGCTTCTAGGCTAAACAGTTCTCTGTTGCCCCTGTAGGCTGTGTTTTTGTGCTTGCCTTAGACCATGAAATGCTAAAAAACACTTATTGCGCTTTTATTCCTAACAATACAGCCGTGTAGCTTGGTTTGTAAAAAATAGTTTTCTTGAGTCTGTAGTCTCTCCAGAGCTGAACGTAAGATCCTGAGTTCTGACTTTGAGGGAGTGGGTTTATTGCCAAGCTGGTTAGAGTTTATCGCACATTCTGCCTTTGGTTTTAATTGTCTTTGTGCTTTTGGTTTGGTGCAGAACTCGCCGGCGACAAGCTAGAGAGCAGAATGGAAAGAGGGCTGAGCATAAAGAAGGCTTATCGTCTGATGATGAGGAAACCTCTACTGACATTACCAGCTTCAACATGGAGAGAGGTACATCATTAAACTGTTGGAAAACTTGCACTATTGACCATGATGAGAAGTACTGGCAAATGTGTCGATTTCAGTGTGATTCAACTCGGACGTTGTGCAGCTCATGCCTAACAAAAGCCTTTCATCTCATCCAGATCGTATCATCAGGGAATGTAAGAAAATATTTGAGGATGTGGTGGAGGACTTTCATTCTCTCGACTGCATCAAATCCCATTTTGAAGTCTGGAGGAGAGACTACGCCGACTGCTACAGAGATGCTTACATAGGCCTCTGTCTGCCCAAACTCTTTAATCCTTTAGTCCGTCTGCAGCTGATTACATGGAACCCTCTCGAGGTAAGGCATTTATGTGTGTTTTTAGTCTAATGTTTTTTTTTTCATCAAATGTGGTGAATTCTGAAATCCTTTTTGTTTTTGTTTTTCTCCTGTCCAGGGGCAGTGTGCAAACTTCGAGTACATGCTCTGGTTTGAGTCGCTTTTGTTTTACGGCTTTGAGGAGCACAGCACTTTGCAGAGAGGAGATGGAGATATCAGCTTGCTGCCTGCCATCGTGGAGAAGGTCATCCTCTCCAAACTGACAGGTAGAGAAACCCACACTGCTGCACCTAGCATACTAAGATTTGCTTGGCAAACATCGCAGGCCAGTGCAAAATGTGTCTTGTGCATTTATGTTTTGTTTCTTTTTTTTGTGTCAGTGTTGGCAGAGCAAGTGTGGGACCCGCTGTCGAGCAGTCAGACGGCCAATCTGGTGGGCTTCATTCACAGATTAATGAAAGGTTACCCCACTGTGCTGCATGGGGACAATCGATACACACAGGTACTGTCCTACGTAAACATAATGTTCTTTAACTGCAGAATAAGAGATTGCTTTGGCTCTTCTGCTACAAATGTCATCTTTACTTCCTTTTTTGTTTCTTTTTCTATCAGGAGCTTTTGAAAACTATTGTCTTTAGGACCAGGCGGACTCTGGATGAAGATGTGTTCCTTCCACTCTACCCCAAAAAGTATGTTACATAATTTTTAACATTGGTGGTAGTCCTCAGTCTGTACGTTGAACCTTGATAAGTCATTAAGTGTGTTTTCTGCTTTTGTTTAGTGTTTTGGAGAACAAGAATAGCGGCCCCTACTTATTCTACCAGAGGCAGTTCTGGTCTTGTGTGAAGGTATGTACTAAAGTGGAGTCAAGATAGCATTGCTTTTAGAATAATTCCTTAATTATAGTTCTGTTCAAATGAAGGTCATGCCACATATAGAAAAGAGGTGATTTTGGATGCTTTTTAAAGGTTTACACTTGAGGAGAACAAGAGCACTTGAGAAAGTGTTGCCTTGCCTGCATGAGGCTGATTGCCTCTTATACAATACAACAGACTGCATGTGTGCGCTTGATATAGCTCGGCTACTAACCACTGGTGGTAACATGTGCTTTTGTGGCAGCTAATGGAACTACTTGGATATTGATGTTAATGTGCTGCTGTGTCCCTGTCCTGGTCTGCGTATGTGCACAGTCTGACTCCGTTGTTCCCTCTGTGCAGCTGCTGGGAAACATCCTGCAGTGGGAAGGTATCTTATCCAGTTCCTGTCTGAGGGATCTGGCTTTGGACAGCACTCTGAACAGATACATCCTCTCTGCACTGCAGACCACAGATACTGGGGAAGACAATGTTCCAAAGTGCCAGAAGGTAGGAGACGCACACAGCAGTTGTTTCATAGCTTGGTGCTTCATGTGAAAATAGACACAGCAGATCTCAAATATTCAGAATGCTTGTTCAGATTAACCGGAATTATAAGTTTGTCACTTCATTTATTTTAGTTAAACAGAGAGTTAAAAACTATGGTTGGCTTGCTTTCTTCTTATGACGCTATGTAACAAACAAGTTCATCTTGCCAGAGTCGATCTTGTGGATATTAAAGCCAAAGGCGAAGAGTTTCCACACTCTTTGGAACAGAGTCAACTTAACATCTTCACGTGTTAATGAAGTCAATTTGTCACATTTCAGTCTATGTAGAAAGAGATGGGTTGTCTTTACAGTTGGTGTGTTCCAGAGTTGTGGAACTTGGCAAATGTACATCCTCATCATAAAATCTGACACACCCCTCTTTCACTCAGATGTGGCACCGCATGTAAAATGAGAGCAAGGCATTGGGGAAAGGGGATGTCTTCACCTTGCATTTACATATTTACAACCATGTGAATACCTTTTAGGTTTTGTTTAGTGATCTCACTCTTTTGACAGACAGCAACATCATTGGGAGCAGGTACAATGGAAACGTGTTTAATTGGACAGATTGGCCTCTTTTGTCTGCTATTTTGACTCCTGTTATTCCCAGAGCTTTGTCCCTGGCCTAGAGACTGAATATGTAGGGTGTCTCATGTTTAATTACATTTTAAAAAGTGGCACAGATTGCATGAGGACCATTTTTATCAGATGAAGCAGCCCACACTGTTGGCACACTTTCAGGTATTTGATGCCTGATTCCATCAGTTTAGTCATTTAAGCCATTGGAACTTCAGAGGCAGTGTTTTTTGCTCCTTTATTATTATTATTTTTTTATTTGATTTTTTTTTTTATTTTTTTTTTACTGCTAGCAGCCTTACCTCGACAAACTTAGTTAGTTGGCCAGCTCTTGTGATCACTAAACACGGTGTCACACAGCTAGTGTTCAACACCACCTTGTCTTTTTTTTCCCCTACCTTTTTCAGGTGGTGGAGTGTTTGCCCGTGCAGTGGTTCTCTGGGCTGAAGGGCCAGCAGACGTTGCCTCAGTTGGAGCCATTATGTCGCTACCTCACTCACCTGGCCAACTCAGTGCACCGCAGCAGTCTGGGAGCGTCTGACGTGGAACGACGTACTGCCAAGTAAGAGGCTCTACTGGGCTCTGCATATACAATTAAATACACGGTTTCTTCAGCTAAATTGGCGAACTCGAATTCCGTTTTAGCTCCATCAGTGAGCTATGTTGTAATGCTGTGAGTTTTGTCCATACTGCTTCTAATATAATCCACATCTGCCAACAGGGACCAAGTCAAAGAGGTTGTGAAGATGTTGGGCCACTTGAACGCCCTAGACCACATCATCACCGTGGCAGCAGAGCATGGTATTAAAGACATTAAGCAATTTTTGGAAGCCAAGTCGTAAAGGAGGACAACACTTTTTGTTTTTTGTGTGTCTTCAGCACATTTGGGGACATGGCATCACTAAGCTGGATTCATGGAGGAAAAAAAAAATGTGTGTGTGAATAAAACTCAACAGTTGTTACATTTTACTGAAAAGAGAAGGTAAAAAAATCTTGGTGTAAATATTGTGAATAATGTATAGAAAGGTGTGCTCATGCACCCATCAACACAAGGCCGATGCTTAAACAAGGCCTCGTATCGTCAGCTCCAAACAACCACTCAAGTTATACTACATGCTGGCAATGTTTTAAACGCATAATTTATTAAGAGGAAACAATTGTTGACATGGGTTACTGGCATCTGTTCGGAAAACATCTGATCCCTGAATTCACACTATATCCAACCTGGATATCTGTAAACCTTAACCATTACCTCTCTTACATGCTCCTTTCTTCCGTATGTGCCAAAAGAACTTTCAGAACTGCACACTGGCAAAGACTGACCAGCAGCTTGCCTCCCAGTGCTCTGCGGGGCAGTTGGTATGGTTGTTTTCCCCCACACTTCATCCCACTGTACTCGCGTCACTCTATGAACTGGCCCCCGATGACCCTACCAGAGCTGAGAGCTTTGTATTCAGATTTGTAAAACTTTTTTTTTGTTTTAGAATTTTATTTGCCTGACAATAAAATATCCACTTGAACGCTGTCTTGTTGTATTTAAGGAAAACCTGTGGCTCAAGAGATGGTGTTCTTTCTCGTAGAAAGGGGTCAATCCAACATTATTTCCAATGTTCTTCAATTTAAGAATATTTTATGGTTTTTAGTTACTCCTCCTAGGCTGAATCACTGTCACTGATTTTGAAGTTTTTTGGACCAGAAAACGAGCTTGAATGAAGCAGCCATAAATTGTATTGCACAACTGTTAATGGTAATGAGCGGGCGGGGCCTTGCTTTATCCCCCTCCTCCATTCGTACGCATTAAACACAGCAACCCGAAACTTCAAATTCCTGCTTACCACCTGTGAAGAGGGACTTCTTACTTTGCTGACCACCGTGCATTGAAGCGCAGTTTTGTTTTTAGCCAATTCCATTTTTAAACCTCTTCAGGAAATCGTCTCTATCTCGGATCACCGCTTCATGCGCTCCCGCAGGGTAAACAAGGTAAAGCTCTACAACGCTGCGTTAGGATACGTAGCCACATGCATGCCAATGATTATGCAATGTTTAATTACTAACTTTGTTGTATCTGCACCCCGGAGTTAGCTGATTTTCGGGTTACACACACACACACACACCAGCTAGAGCGCTGTAGGGGAACGCATTTCCGTGCGTAAAGTTGAATGGGTGCGTGGATACATGAAAGCAGAGGCAGCCACGCTGTAAACCACATGCTCCTTTCGCTCAGACCCCATTTTTGACTGCTCCATAGCTTCTCTTTCCTGCTGCATGCATGTGGAGGAAATCTCACAACTTCAAATGCACAATCATTTTCGTGCTCCTCAGCGCTCGACAGTTAAGTTTTTGGTAATTCTACATTTTAGGGGCTACTTATAGAGGGTTGTCTGTAACTATGACAATGTAATATGAGAGAGGGGGATTCCTGGAATAAGTCACGACTCTCTTTTGACTGTCAGGAGCCGCAGTGTAGCCTGCCCCAAAGACGGCTGATGAAGATGATGATGTGAGGAAGGTGGCGGCTGTCGTCTAGACTGGAGTGAAAGCAAGTGATCACACAGTAGGCCTATACTTGAAGAACCAGCAGCAATTTTGAAGGGGTGGAAAAAGTACTCACTCAGTAAAGTAAAAGTAATAGTATCATAATGGGGGAAAAATCTTCCTTCATCCATTTTAAAGCAAAAGCATGAAGAATTCCTCCCTTCATAATCTCTCTGACATTAGTACAGTAAACTTTTCTGTTTTCACTGCTGGAAAAATAAGAGTGGAAAGGTCTGATCTACTGCAGTCATCTGTTTCAATAAAATACACAGTTCAAAAGAGCATTGTAAGTCATCGTTGTGCTATACAGTGATCCACTTTAATGGAGGTATGACTCAACCTCACCAGAGTTTGGCATTTGAAAAAGCAGCTGGGAATATAGTATAAGTGACAGCCCATCAGCTTTGTGTGAAAGCAGTTAAAAGTGTGAGAGATAAAAAATTGCTAAATTAATATTCCCAAATTGAACCATATTTTAAGTGTGACTTAGTACAGGAGTTGACCTTTTAGCTCTTAATGGCTACAGTTCAAACCAGTTCCAGTCAGTCTAACTTTAGCTGGTCTGAAAGTGGGTCACTAGTGGGCAAGCTGCTGGCTGCAGGCGGAGTTGGAGCCTATACAAAACGCACTGTGTGCAGAAACTTTTCAGGTTTGCTTGAGATTCTGGAGATGGCTTCAGCATGCTAGGGCTTCGTATTTCCCCTCTGCTTCACCTACAGGCTGCACGTTTGGTTGCCTGTATGCTTAGTAATACCAGAAAAAAAACCTCGTTTGCTTTCTAAACAGTGTGTAGCTTTTGTTTATACTCTCAGTTAGGATGAAACAAGTTGCAGTTGGTGGTGGTGTTTGACTTTGACTTGTCAAAGCATTGTGCACAATGTAAGCGACTAACTGCAGTAAATAGAAGGCAGTGTGTACAAAACATAGATCAGGCGCTCATTACTCGGTAATGCACTCACAACATGCGTTCATGCTTACGGAAGTGATAAGCCGCCGTAACAGAAACAGACTGAGATTCTAAGAATGAAGTTTGTATTCAACGGGTAGGGATGCACCGAACCAGTTTTTTAATTGTCAAACATACAACTGACTTGCACTGCGTCCTTATGAATTATCAGAATAAAATATACACAATATCAGAATAAATAAATGTAAATATTCTCTTATTTCTAACATGTAAATAATATGTAAATAGGTTAAACACTTTGAAAACCTGGGAACTCAAATCTTCTATTTGCCACATTTTCTTCTGGATATCAATTTCTGACCGTTAGTCGACCCAAATTATCAGCAAATAATCAGTCAAGAGACTCCAGTATTAAACAGAGATATCAGTAAATGTTGCTTTCTTTCATACAGGTGTAGCCTCCCACTTTGTTGGCTTAAAAAGTAAAGAGCTCTCTTTATCCGAGAACAGTATATGTACTTGTTCTTAACTATCTCTGTAAAACCGAAAAGAGGTAAAGGGTCAATCTTTTGTTTCCTAAAGTATGTGATTATTGTGCTGGTCTGTGTCACGGAACAGGATTAGAGAAGGGTTGTTGTCTGTTCAGACAGATAGAGGGCACTTTGCCCATCATTTGTACCCTCGTCATGAGCTACAGGTCTAAGTTTACTGAAGCAACACATGCTAAATTAAGAATGTACTGTTCTGGTAATGCTCAAATATGCTTTGGAATAAAGCTTCCTTCTTTGACTGTATTTAGGAAACATTATCACCCGCCACATTTGTTGAACGCTATTTCCACAGCATTACCCATATTTGTTGCCTTTTTTCGTCCATGGAGGTGATGTAGCCTACAATTCTGCCATGTTCCTGACTGACTGACATGACATTGCTGAAATCCCCGCACAGCAAGTTCAAGGTGACCCAGTGGGGCACACTTAAAACAGGGAGCGTCACGGCAACACTTGGTTTCCATGTGCACACCAAAAGATAAAACCTGTCTAAGTTAGCTGGGTAAATTAAAACCACATCAGGACATTATTGCAAACATAACAAGTAATCAGATATCGGTAAAGTTGAGCGATGGCTCATTGGGGTTCGTTGTGCTTTTAATACAGCGACTTCTACCTAGCAGGACGCAACAGATGGGAATTGTAGCAGTCAACACTCCACTGTTGCATGCCGTTTTTTCTCCACAGTGATTCCATCTCCAGAAGCAATTTCTAGCTGCACCCCATAGTGAGTGCATGCATGCAAGCAGTTGCTTAAATCATTCTCGCTGACTTTCATCTCTAAAGCTGTGTAACTATTGTCATAACTATTGTCTCACCTAAAATGGCTTTACATGATATTAACTATCAGGCAAATGTCAGCAGAGTCAAGAATAAAGTTAGTTTGAGCCTCCCCAGTGTTGCACAGTGATTTACAGTGGAACTTTGTCTAACCTCCACTGACCTTCTGAAAAGTATTCCATCTACTATTTACTGTTTTTAGTAGACGCACATCATCAAATTACTTCTATACAAATCCTGATATTTTGTAGTAGTGTTAAAAAAGGACTCCTAGGCTTCCTAAATGTCAGTGTGTCATTCATGATCTACTTCGATTGGTTAGAAAGCATCACACCCCCTTTCCTGTTCATCCACTCACTCCGCACTGACAGGCACTGCCTCCACTTTCTTCACATCTCATCTGCCAAATCATTTTTAAACTGACAGCGGGTCGTGTCCATGTGTCTGTGTGTGCACAGATAAGAAGGGACCTTGCTTTCTAAAGCATGAAGGTTTTTGTATCTTTAATCCCTACACTTAATGGAAATGTAACTAATCATTTCATTATAGGGAATTGTGTATGAATGCATGCAATTGCATGCAGTGGTGGAATGCAGTTGAAGTATTTACTCTACTGCAAATTCAAGGTGTACTTGTACTTGAGTAGTTCCATTTTATGAAACTTTATACGTCCACTCCACTATATCTAAGAGGCAAATATTGGATTAGCTGGAAAATGCATTGTCACAAAGCTGAAATAGGTGTTTGTCTGTGCTCATGAAAAGGCTTGTTAGACATGCGTTGTTCTCACAGGACGACGCTATAAACATATGATGATCTTACAGAATATGATACATTGCTGTAGATTAAACTCTCTAACAGTATACATTTGTTACAATTAGCGCAACCTGAAACATATACACCCAAAAGCATCAATAACAGGGCCCATTTTCATCAGTACTTTTACCTTCGATACTTTAAGTACATTTTGCTTTTACACCAATGCAAAAGCTTGTCTGGATGCAGCCACAAGTTACCACCTCTTATTAGTGCTCACCAAGGTACATTTCTGTTACACAAAGTTATGCTGCTTTTGAAGATAAACTGGGTTACTGTGGCTTTTTACATCTATGCACCTGCAACTCCGTGGTTATGTAAGCATTTACATCTAGAGTTATTACTGTAAAAATACATTTATTAAGGTTTTCACGGTCAACCAGCTACTGCTTGACCATGCTTGTGTGTGCATGTGTGCGTGTCTCTGTGCTGCTTGGAATAGCCAAGCCATGTGATTCTCCAGATTCTATTTCAGAACGGCGGCTGTCAAAAGCTCTGCACTCTTCACAGCAGCTTGAAGAATAGTTAACAAATACACCTTTTTAATCCCTCTATCTGTCAAACTTTCCGCTCAAATCCACAGGCGAAGCGTATCTGTGGGTGGTTTCAAGTAAGTACTCCATGTATTTCTTATTCTGCCCTGCGGGAAGAGGATATTGTCATTTTGACATTTTTCTGCGGCAGTGACAGCGCGTGTTTCATCATGCCTCTTGTTGTTTTGTATTGTCAGATTTCCTCCGGTGGCATTGTTTGCTCTCATGAGTTTTGTTTATTGACAAAAAAATGGACTCTCGTGTACCCACGTCAGCCAGGGGTCATGTGGTTCATGTCGTCCGCTTTCTTCTGCGTTTGCAAGCGTGCATGTGCGTGGTCATTACTGCCGGCATTTTATGATTACCCTTGGATATTTGAATAGTATTTTCACTCTAAGCTTTTATTAATGAACTTCCTGGGTTTTTACGGTAACGTGATACACAAGCCGTTGTAATAATCAGCTTATTATCTGGGCAGAATAATAATGTAAGCATCGCTTCAGAAGTCTCGCTGCTGCTGGTTTGGTCCAGTAATTGAAATGATTATTTGTGTGACAGCTGTTTTCTTTGTTCTTTTTTTTTTTGACACATGTACAAAACATATTTCTCTAAATTAAGTCCACAAATTAAGTCCATTAATTAATTTCAGGTGTAATAATGCCTTTAATGTCAGCACAGAAGACCATATACTGTATGTAACATAACACAAAAAACAACCCTGCACAACAACACTTTTGAAGTATGGTCTAGGGCTAAAACTAGGCCTTCATTATCAGTTAATAGGCTAATTATTTTCTCAATTCATTGTTTGGTCTATTAAATGTCAGAAGATGGGGAAAAGTGCATATCACATCACAACTTTTAAAACCCAAGTTGACAATGTGTTATGTGTTATCAGTTTATTCGTTTATTATCTTAAGACTAATGGTACCGTCTGAGAAGCTGGAACCAGCCCTTTTTGCCATTCATTCTTAAAAGCTAACCAAATTATTCAATTACCCAAATAGTTGCAGATTTTCTGTCAATCCACTAATAAATAAATCAACCAGCCGTTGCAACTTTAATTAAGAGGCGCGCATTATCACGTTGAAGGCAGTCGTGATGGTAAACAATAAGAGAGGGCCTGTGTCGTTATTTCCACACCATTTCTAAAGAACATCCAGCGAGCGTCACCGCTGACATGTTACACCATTCACAATCAATGACACCATGCAAACAATAGTAGCCTCCACAACACTTAATAGCAGCTGCAAATGGGAGAGGCTGAATTTAATGCCTCCTGACTTGTGTTGCAATGTCAGCTTGATCATGTTGGACAGTTTGGGGCAACAGCCAAATACTGTAAATGTGATGGCTTTCTAGGAAAACTAAGGCAAAAGAACTTCTCCCACTATGGCCATCATATGACTATATATTATATTTGGTCTGATGAGCCAGGTTGGAAAGTTGTATGTGAGCCTTGATGTTTTCTGGATTAAAAAAAAAGGCTACAAGGTCATCACCTTAGCTTACCCTTATGTGGAAGTTTCCATGAGGTGTGACATGACTGTTGCACTGTCCACATGACCTTTCTGAGTTCATGTCCTCATGTCAGTGGGTTCTGGAGAGGTTCCATTATCTGAATATGGGTCATGGTGTTATGCTGCTGCATGTCACACTCAATTCCCTGTCTCCCTTCTATGGGACACCACTGGACCTCTGCCAGACCGGCACAACTTAACTTTGCTGCAGGACATTGTTTATACCCCCTCACCCCTTTTCCCCCCTATTCATTCCTCTGTCTGCCCTCTATATTTTGTTTCCTTCCTAGTGTCAAGTATTACCTCTCAGTATGTGAACTCAGCACTGGGGAATGTGCATGAAATGTTGGATAGGCTACTGACCCAGAGAATCTTCTCAGCAAGGAAAGAAGACTTCCAGCTGCGTTGAGCCTCCGGAGGGTAGAGATAGTTTCAAACTGCATTGGCTGTTCATTCCTTCCTAAGTACTGTCCACACACTCTCCCATTTTATAAACAAGTCTATGTATGTGTTTGTTTAGTCATAAAAAACACGCCACCAAAGAGTCTTTGATATAAGGGTGACTGCACTGATTTTACACTTCAAATCCAGTTTACCCATCATGAGTACTGCTCCGCCTGTGAATACAGTTGTATAATGTCTCCTGTGGCTCTAGACGAGCTTTCCTGAGTTGGAGAAAATAATCCTGATGACATCATCAGGGTTTATTTCGGGGTTGATGTTTTTCTTTTTTTAATAGAAAGCTTGCGTTACAAACTGGTGTGGGGTTTAAAAGAAATGTAGGAGACTATATTGCAAGACACCATTGATTGCATTTTGGGAATTGTAGGATCCAGCATTTTTACTGCATGACCCATACTAGAGCCTAAAAGTCAGGATGACTTGACCCCCTGCTGCTTCAGTTTTGACCCTCCTTTTTAAAATCTGTCTCTCAGGAGTCCCCAGCTGTATGCAATTGCAGTAGCACCCCTTTAATTTCTGCTTAACATTTTTTAGTTTCCGATTCTCTTTTTTAATTATTAAAGGAAAGTTTAATATTATATTTAAAATAAGTGCTTCTTTTTCCGTCTACTTTGGCCTATTAGGTATTTGTTAGCTTTCTGTTAATTTTAAACTGTTTTGGCTTTGTTTGTACCGTATGACCCTAAGCATAGGGACATAATAACAGAACAGTTGTGGTACGTTTTGTTTCTTCTGCTGTGTGTAGGCGTAACATAATGTGATGAGCCTCCACGGCATGTTTCAAGAAAGTGTTTCTGTGTCATGAGTTACGATTCTCTGCGTGTTGAACAATCTGTTCAAGAGCTCTGCCTCCTCTCCTATGAGGTGCCTTGTGTTATGTAACATATGTCGGCAACGTATCCAGCAATAAGATGGATTATCCCTATAGGCCCCTGGTTTTTTGGCTAGCGGTCACGCATTGTGGATTTGGGTTGCGTTATGTAACTCCCCAGGAAACAGTGTTCTACTTACAACAAGTTTGTCAAGTACAACTGAACCCCTTCTAACCCAGTGTGTTACACTTAACTGCTGTAACGACCAGTGTATGTAATTTTAAATGTGGCCTCCACATACTTTCATACAGAAACGATGCAAAAATGTGGCAGTGGGTAGAGCGTCGTATAGACTTTCTGCATATTTAAGTCAGTTTGCACTCTTGTAGTGACTTGTTTGTTTAAGAGCCCTTGTTATGTGTTCACCTACAATTTAGATTAGACTAGAGAATATTATATAATTGTCTTATGAACATTTCAACATCACATTTGTTACCCTAGTAAAGAAATGGCTTGGCCAAGAATTCTGTGCTTATTGTGAAGCACTTAGGTCAACTTTAAGTGTGAGGAACTTCCCCTGTCCCTCATATGTTTTTCTCCTTTGCCTCCCTTTAGGGTGCGTGTGACCTCTTCCCCTCTCCCCTGTGACCTCTAGAACCCCATTGACCATCTCCCCTTACCCTCTCCTCCCTGAGGCCAGACTGTGATCCATGGAGAAGCTTCTGGGTTTCGGGAAGCAGTTGCTGAGGCTGAAGGTGGTGGACTGTAACTCAGAAGACTCCCGTCTGTCCCGATGCCTTAACACTTTTGACCTGGTTGCCCTGGGCGTGGGCAGCACGCTGGGCGCTGGCGTCTACGTGCTAGCCGGCGCTGTTGCACGAGAAAATTCAGGCAAGTTGGCATTACTGTAAACGATTAGAATGTCTTGTGAGGCCAATCTTAAAGCCTCTAATCAAACAATATCCATTATCCCCCGTAGGTCCTGCTATTGTGCTGTCTTTCCTGATAGCGGCCTTAGCCTCAGTGTTGGCTGGTCTGTGCTATGCTGAGTTCGGAGCCCGTGTTCCCAAGACAGGCTCAGCTTATCTTTACTCCTATGTGACTGTTGGAGAACTCTGGGCCTTCATTACTGGATGGAACCTCATCCTCTCCTACATCATTGGTAATCTCAGCTACTATGTTCATTTTTGTTGTTTGTGTTCAAATATAAAGAAACAGAATGAGAGACAACAAAAGCTTGGTGACAAAACTGAAAAGACACCACGAAATCTCCCTCAACTGGTCTTTCTCCATCTCAGGTACCTCCAGCGTGGCCCGTGCATGGAGCGCTACGTTCGACGAGTTGGTAGGGAAGCGCATTGAGCAGTTCTGCAGAGAGTACATGTCCATGAAAGCACCGGGTATACTGGCAGAGTACCCTGACATGTTTGCTGTTCTTATCATAATCACCCTCACAGGTAGGAAAACGTCTTTCTATCGCTTTTGTTTTACAAAGAGCATTTTTTCCCTCACCAGTATGCAGTGTCTTACCCTTGTATCAGTTGAAGTTGCTGCAGTGGCAGATATTCACTACAGATATTTAGCTGATCAGTACAAAAGCCCTCCAGTATGGTCATTTTCATTTCTGTGTCTTCTCCATTTCTAAGGTCTGCTGGCATTTGGGGTCAAAGAGTCAGCGATGGTGAACAAGGTTTTTACCTGCATCAACGTCCTGGTCTTGTTGTTCATGGTCGTCTCTGGTCTGGTCAAAGGGACTTTGAAGAACTGGCAGCTAGACCCTGAAGAGATCCTAAGTGGCAATTATACCAGTGACTCCAACCTCAAGTAAGAACGTGGACATATACACACGCTTCTTTCACGTATCGAAGATGCTCTATGAAACATCCTATGATATATTTGATCTGATCTATACATTTCAACTTAAAGGGTCTCAGTTTCTCTGAATAATCCAAGTACTTTGTTTCCTATTTTTATTTTGGTGAACAGACCCTTTAAATTATTAAAACATTTATTTAAATGGTTCCTTTCTTTGCTGTTCAGTTCAACAAACATCCTGCCAACCAAAGAGAGTTTAGGAGTGGGCGGTTTCATGCCGTTTGGTTTCACGGGCGTCCTGTCGGGAGCTGCTACCTGCTTCTATGCATTTGTCGGATTTGACTGCATCGCCACCACAGGTCAGTGCTGGATGAAACCAGAAAACACACTCCCTGTTACCCCTGTTCCACTGCCTCATGGGTATGTTTCAGTTTAGAGGGGCTGGTGTAACTGAATCTGGAGTTGGGACCATTTCATTCCCAAGCCTGTCTAAACATCCACGAGTGTTACATAAGAGGGGCAGGGCAGAGAGTTTAGTGCGTTTGGCCTAATTTTGCTCTTGGCGGAATCCCAAGTACTGTCATGTAGGTTAGTGGAATAAATCATGATATGAGGTTTGGGGAGAAGATGTTCCCCAAGTTTGTGCAGATCTACACCTACAAATGGGTGTGTGTCTTCATGTAGTTCCATTTAATCAATGCAAGGCTTCTGGGTTGCAATAAAGAGAGAGTTTCTTCCAGCTTGCCTTCTCTCTGGCCCCCTGGCTTTTCCCACCTCTCTTTTTCCTGAATTCTAATTGGCTAGCACGAAGTTAACCCTGAATGATTGCTTAAGCTTGGCTTGTGGGGGCATGGCTGTCACACACACTCTCCGCCAGCCCAGAGCCATTATATCATCAGTGTGTATGTGTGTGTGTGTGTGTGTGTGCGTGTATATGCACATGTGTGTATTCTGGCTACCTAGGTTTAAGTTGGCATAAAGCCATTACCCATCCCCCCCAAACACACACACATACGCCCACACAACTGTTACCACTCTTATGCTTATATCCCCCAGCCTTTCAATAATCTGGGCCAATCAGTAGCTGTCACCTGTCATGAATAGTGGTGTAGAAGAAAAAGATCCAGGCAGTTTTATACACACTCCATCATCGCGATGTGATTTCGACGCAGAACAAGAACTGAGTGTTCGCCTGAGGAGCTCTGTTGCATAATCACCTGCAGCTGAATAGCTGGGTGTTTCACTCTTGTGGGTGCACAGGGAAAATAAGCTCCATGTTCAATTTGTTGCAAAATAGCACCCATTTCTTAAATACATCTGTTTGCCCAGTTTTCCACGTTAACTGGAATTCTGGTAATATGATCCTAAAAGAATGAATGGTGTATACAACTCTATCTGAACACTACATTGCACTAAAGTCTGAATACTTAGCTACCAACAAACAGTGGTATAGCAGCTTATGGACAGATGTTAGGATGATGCAACAACATTTGCACAAATAACTAAGAAAGTAAAAGTGATATAATCTCAATTATATATTCCATTCCAGGTATTTTCAAGGTCAATTGACAACTTAGTGAACAGTTCAATAACTTTTAATGAAAAGGTTCTAAGCACCTCTCAAAGCAAGCAAAGCAGTTTTTCTGAACGTGACACTAGGAAACATGGTAATGGTGACCTAGCTGATCATGACAACTGACATCTTGTCATTATATACATGCAATCTAATTATTTGGCGTCTGTCCAAGAGACTGTGTGTAGTGTATGTCTTTAAGTGGTGTTACTGCACTCGCCACTGAATGTTTAATTTAGGATGAATTCATTAAAAAGTACCGTAAACAGCAGAATCTACTCAAAATAAAAGTATATTTATTTATTTATTTGTGTCAATAAGGCTGTTTATTGCAGTTAATATTTAAAATATGTGAATAAAAAAAAGTTAATTATCTTCCATTCAATAGCACATATTGTTTAATGTTTAATCAATAAATAAGTAAAGTTGTACTTTTTGCCCCTTTAACTGTATTTGTTCATGTCATTTCTGTAGGTGAAGAGGTGAAGAACCCTCAGAGAGCCATTCCTATTGGCATTGTATCCTCGCTGCTCATCTGCTTTGTAGCGTACTTTGGTGTTTCTGCAGCCCTCACCCTCATGATGCCATACTACCTGTTGGACAGCAACAGCCCTCTGCCTGTAGCTTTTAAATATGTGGGCTGGGGCGGAGCCAAATATGCTGTCGCTGTAGGCTCTCTTTGTGCTCTGTCTACTAGGTAAGCAGTTACACACACCTGCATTGGTTGTGTTAAAAGGCATGCTCATGTACTCTAGTTCTCTCTCACAGATAAACATGCAGACATGCACACATGCACACATATAGATATTTTTTCTGTGGGTGTGAGACTGTGAGTGTATATTTAACTTTGGAAGAAATTTGATCCCTCAACTAAAAATAACAGCACTGCTAAGAATATTGTACCCATAGTTTATGTATGTAATTATGTAACACTCAGTCGTGTCACCAAAAGTCACCACAAGTTGCATTTTTATTAGTAATAATTTTTTTAATGGTTTTATAATGGTGGTATTATTGTATATATATAATTCATTTTGAAAGTACTTTGAATGACTGAATTGCTTTTTTTATGTGTGCATAGTGCATTTAAGGCTAATTGGTGTAAACAGATGGCTGCTTTGATATTAACCATGTTCCAGCATGCTGCTATTCTTACCACATATGTTACGCACAAAATACAGTATATTGTGCTGTGTAAATGTACTGTACGTACACTGTATAATGTTCCTTGTATATGTGAGCTGGTGTCTCTGTTCATGTATGTTTCACGGCATTCTTGTGGGTGTAAGTGTAGATACTATATATCCTGGTCTTCCCCCCTGGTAGCCTGCTGGGTGCTATGTTCCCTATGCCCCGTGTGATCTGGGCTATGTCCGAAGATGGGCTGCTTTTCAAGTTCATGGCCGAGATCAGCCCCCGCACCAAAACCCCGCTAACCGCAACCCTCACCTCTGGTGTAGTGGCAGGTGAGACACTAACACGCATGATTCAAAACAGCATCCATGTTTACTGAGGCTTTCTTTTCATGCTGTAAAGCTGAGCTGTGCCGGGTTGCAAAAGTTCTGGCCTGCTGATTGCAGATTCCATTGTAACTGTGTTTTTCGAAGAAACCTGCCATAAATCTGCACTGCAGTATGAAAAGAGCATCATTAACTGTCTCTAATCCTGTCTCACATGGCCAGATCTCTTTGTAGTTGGTTGAAACAGTCCAGGTTATACTTTATCATTCTTTTAACATGGGTCAATGGCTAGACTTCATGAGACTTAACAGAAATGTTCTACCTGCATTCTACCTACATTTTTTACATTGGAATATTGAGCAACAGCATGTGGAGCACCATATCTGATATTTATGGAGGGGGGATTTTGCATGCTGGCATCAGAATAACCTTGGTCCAACATCATACTGCAGTTGCTCTATAATGCAACCAGTCTGATATCCTGTTGCACGTTCTCCCGTCCCATATCTGCAACTTCTATCTTGCCAACCACATTTACCTCCTTTCACTAATTCTTCTCCTTTATCCCCTACTGACCTCTTTCAATTCTTCATTTCCCCTCATTCCTCTACCTTACACCTACAACTGTCATCCCAATCTGATGTTTTCCTCCCCACCCTCCCCAACCCCCAGTCTGTTGGGTTCCATGTTCCCCCTACCCCGTATCATCTTTGCCATGGCTCGGGATGGCCTGCTCTTCTCCTTCCTGTCCCGCGTCAGCGAGAGGAAATCCCCCATAACGTCTACTGTGGCGGCCGGGGTTATGTCTGGTAAGATGAATAGAGAATGTAAAATAAGGAGGGATAAGGAAAACAAAGGCCTGTATTTGTCTGTCATTTCTTTATCTTTATCTTTATCTTTTCTTTATGCACTGCACCACTTGTTGCATAGGTTTTGATTTGTTTCCTACCTATGACAAACATGCACACACAAAGACTACAGCCATGCTAGAAGCTGAGTGAGGTGGTGCTACACAACAGTGTAATACTGAAATCAGCATGCTAACATGATCACCATTACAATTCCAACATGCTGATGTTTAACATGTTTTAATGGGGAGGTCAACAGAGGTCATCTGCTGGAATCAAACCGGTGACAGTTGTGACCATCTTGCCTGCACTGTGACCATTTGGCCACTAAGGTGCTGAAATGTTTAGCATGTTTAAAAAATTACCACATAAGATCTAGACATTTAAACCCCATACATGTTTATGGGAGATCAGAGGACCATCTTGAAAACACATTGTCTAACTATGTTTTTATATTACCAAATGTATTCTCATGTTTCCAACTCTTTTTTCTTGCTCTTTACAGCTATCATGGCATTTCTGTTCGACCTGAAAGACCTGGTGGACCTGATGTCAATAGGGACGCTGCTGGCCTACACATTAGTGGCTGCATGTGTCCTGGTCCTCAGGTCAGTGGGGGGACTTAAGTACATAGAGTTTAACTAGGGACATTAGGGGGGGCAGTCCACCTGTCCGTACTTTCTCAGAGTAATTTCCATGTTGAAGTTGGTCCAACCATATATGTTTACATCTCTGTTTAGCAACCAGTGAAACTCAGCCCTGCATTCATGTTGAAGGCAGTTTCATACTCACATTTTGACTGACTTAAACTGCTATTGTTACAAATGTTGCAGCTGATGTTAAAATATGTTTGACATACTTTTATAGGCTAGGTTCATTATAGTGTAGTGTAGCGATATATGTTCCTTATCACTGTATCCACTGGGACTAGCAGCTATTGTAAGTCTTGTAAATACAAAGTAAAGTCTCAATGGTAAAACCGCTTAGTATGTGTGTTTCATTGTGTCAGGTACCAGCCTGAGCACCCCAGTCTGGTGTATCATATGGCAAATACCCAGGAGGAGGTAGAAATGAATGACAGCATCAGTTCCACCAGTGCTCCCAGTATGGGCATCCTGCCTGGTATGGAGAAGACTTTCAGCTTCAAGACTGTCCTGTTCCCAGACAACTCTGAGCCATCCACACTGTCCGGCTTCACTGTCAACATCTGTGTCTCTGTCATGGGTATGCGATCATACCAGGCCTATTTTAAAATAATGATCGAATATGAATAAATTAAATGGAGTGCTTTGGTAAAGAAGCTTACAGAAGTATTAATTTGCTTAGAATCCAAATGAAGATTCAGTGGATGTATTTAAAACATCTTTACTGAGTCCTGAGTGTTAAATGGCAGAGTTACACAAGAAATAATGTAAAAACACATGTACTTCTGCAGGAACATTGATCCTGGTGTTCAGCATACTGGCAGTTCAGGGAGGCATTGCTGTGTGGAATGTCATAGCCCTCAGTGTCATCTTCATGGTGTGTCTCCTCCTCACCGTTATCATCTGGAGACAGCCTGAGAGCAAGACAAAACTTTCCTTCAAGGTTTGATTCCAGAATTTCTGTCTATGTAGCATAGTATGGATTAAATGCAGTTGTGGTTTTATGTTGCGATGTTTTAACACAATTATTATGCCATGTTTCCCTTCTATGATATTTGACTCTTTAGGTCCCACTGCTACCCTTCATTCCAGTGATCAGTATGTTTGTTAATGTTTACCTGATGATGCAGCTGGACAGAGGCACTTGGATACGATTTTCTATCTGGATGGCTATAGGTAGGTAGCATCTATTTCTATCATCATAATTATATTTCCAGGGTATAAACTGACTTACTAGTTGTAGAAATTCTATTGATCCCTTAATGGGAAACAATCTTTCACTTGAGTGTCTCTGGCTAGAGGTTGGTTGTTTTCCTACTCACCTACTCACTACAGATGCTTTCAAACTAATTATATACAGCTGGAACATTGCCTACTTTAGTAGCTTGAAATAGGCAGTCCAACAAAGGAATGGTTAAGTCAGCCTTATTGTGTCATCATTTTGTGGGTTTTAACATATCTTTGGTGGTACATCAAGCCAAGAATGTGACAGTTGTGAGTGTTGGCTACCAAAATGAAACATAGATATTGTTAATAAAAGCTGACTCTCAAATGTTAGATGTCAGATATTAATCAAATAGAAACTTAAATATAAGTTTAAAAAAAGGGAAAAGCGACCTAAAGGGATAACATATATCAAGCTAGCTTCAGGTCTGTGTGAGTTAATTTTTACTCTGCATGAGCTGACACAACAACAACAAAAAACTTTGTTTAGACATTTTAGAGAGACTATATTACACAAACAATGATGTTGTGTCTTGCTTTGCTTTTTAAGGTTTAGTGATTTACTTCGGCTACGGCATTCATCACAGTACTGAGGCAACTACGGCCCGCTCGTCTCCAGACACGGAGATGAAGGCGGCCACAGCTGCCATGTCACCAGAAAAGGAGGCCTTCCTGCATTATGGGATGGATGTCAGGGAAGAGGACGATGGAGATTTGTAGTAAGCATTAGACCATGCTGCGTGGATTTCAACCTTCCCCAACGCCAGTCTGTCTGTGCAAGAGTTTTTAGACCGGACAAGTCCCAGTCCCTCACTGGCCAAGGTAGTGCCTTTTGGGGAAAGAAATGATAAATAACTTTGACCTCAAATTCACAAACCTGTGAGTTCCCCCCTTGACTGATGGGTAGAACAACAGGATTTCTTAAGCCATAATTGACATGTTCTGTTATTTCAGTATTTTGTGATGTGTTTGTTACCCCCTTTTGCTTGGCTGTGTTGGCTGGGGTGAGGGTTCATGTTGGAGACACAAAACATGTCAGTGTTTTAGGGCGGGTTCAGAGATTCTGGGAGACCCTAATATTTGTCTCTCTTCATGATGGGTCGTAGTTACTTCTTTGGAGAGTGTCTGGGTTACATTGCTGGTAGTAGGACTGTGCACATGTGGTAACAGCTTTCATCTGCGTGCCAGAAAGTTCAGCAGCAGTAAATTTTTTGTCCTTCTTTCTGTGAAGCATTATAACTACTGTATATATCTACACAATTCTGAAAATCAGATAACACAGTTAGTATTACCAATTGGTTACAGTAGCTACATTTTCTGCCAACTCTTGTGTAACCGATGTTGAAATGCTGCTCTAAAAGTCCTCCCTGACAAGTGAAAGCTTGCACAATACACAGTTGGCTTGATATAATTACCCTTGTTCACTAGCAGAATAGGGTGTCGAGCCAATGGCTGCACGTGTAAGTGGGCCAGCAGGGAGCTGTAGCTTACAGTCCTTATGAGTCCAAATTCAAATCCAAAGGATGGCATTGATACCATCTGAGGTACCAGGCTTTTTCATGCAAAAGGGAAAGTCTGGCATCTTACTGTATAGTTTTAATGCAGGTGTACTGTATGTCTTGGCAAGAAGCAGTCATGAGCAAGCCATTGGTCTGGCTGCAAATGATGATGCAGAGACAGCTGTAACAACAACATATCATGTTGGGCAGGTCTTTACTCTGAGATACAGAGATTCAGAAGAAGTAATTAAGTATGAAAGGCTACCAGATACATTTTTAAATCGTCAAACCATGTGACTAGTACTAGTTTAACAAATACCTGATTTTACATCCTCTTCACAATAATAAGGAGCGTTGTTAAAATACACTTTCTTATTTGGGCTATTTAACACCTTGGTAAATATAAAAAATCTGAAACGTGTTAAACATCAGGATAAAGAGATTAATTGACAGTTGCTGAATGTCTGTTAATGTCATGTAACATTAGATGATAGTGGATTTTCTCACAGTGCTGGCTGCTGTGTCGTTTTGCATCTGTAGCTTGTAACATGAAGTCTCTCTTTTTTTTAAAAAAGGTACAGGCCGACTTTTTTTTCTAAAAATGTTTAATTTGGATAAATGTATATGTTCTAAATTTATTTTACTTCCTTACTCATGTTTATTAATGTCTTTTTAAAACATGGTCATTTCCAGTGTGTTTTACAGATTACAAATCTGATTTAACTTAATATTTACAATTATTGGGGCGTCCGGGTAGCTCACCTAGTTAAGTGTGTGCCCTATGCTTACTGCAGCGCTTTGCTGCATGTCATTTCCTCTTCCCACTTTCACTCATCAGCTGCTCTTACAAAAAATAAAGGCAATAAAAATCCCAAAAAGTATCTTTATAAATAACCTGTCTGTGGGTAGTGTGTGTATATATATATATATATATACACTAACAAAAGGTTAATGATCATTTAAATGCAGACCTATTCATCAACCCATATCATGTTATGTTATGTTTCCATTTGTTTTAACCCTTAAGTGCTTTTACTGTGGTTTTGGGAGTCCTTTCAAAAGTAGCTGTCTATAAGTAGAAGCAGTAGAAAGTAGAAAGATTGTGTATATAAGATATTGTTTATATTTCTTGCAGTAAATTATTTGTAAATGGGAGAAAAGGCTAATTTTATGATACCCTATCTGTGTCTAACATTGTGTTCTTTATATTGTGTTTACATGATCAGTGCAACTGAAACTTTATCCTTAGGGTCGGCAGAATCACTGCCTTCACCTTACTTTACCCGTCAATACCTTATTTACAGAAAAGTGCAGTTATGAAAGTAGAAATATGGAATATTAGCATGACTGTGGCAGACACAAGTTCCTTGAGATCCTTCTTAGGCTGCCCATAATGCAGCCTTTTACAGTAAAAGTGGAATAATAGTCTGTGACATTGCGTTACTACTTCAACCATGCGTGCCTTTTCCGGGGGTTTTGGTAATTAGTGTACATAACACGTTACTACTTACCTACTTTTTGATAGTTCTTCACAAACTTGTAGTCCCACAAATCGTCAAAGCACATGAAAAAATGTTTAAATGTCCCATAATCATGTGTGTCAAATAAATCTAGCTATGCACGGTATAACAATAAAACAGTAATTGAACTGATTAATGTTTTAGCTTAAAGTCTCCTTGTTAGGTGTGAATATGGTGGTAATTATTTGTTTTTTCTCCGTTAAATTTATATTTGGTTTTCTGTTTAATCAATATAAAGGGATTCATGTGTATTTGAAAATCTGTGTTCTGGCATAATAAGTCGACAACTTGTTGTTCCTTCATGTCAAACCTCAGAGTTTACTTCTGAAATAAATACTATGTGTATACACATATATGAATAGATTTTTAAAAGGGAGCTCCTTTCGTTCGCCCTGCTGCTTTAAAACCCTTCTAACCACAGCTTTTGCTTACAGCCGGCTGCATCATGTTTATGTAATTTTGCTGTAATTACATCATTTTTTCCTCCACACTCTTTCTTTTTGTAGCCCTTTTTGGTTGCCTTTTTCTTGGTCGTTGTTCGCTTCAGGTGTGTTTAAAACTATGTGTAAATGTTGAAAAAGCACAAAAACAGTGTGTTGATTCGAGTCTGTCACTCAGCATCTTTCTCATGTTCTCTTGTTTTTCGTCACTGTGGTTCAAGTTTCCTCGCTCAACATTGCCTCACTGAAGAGAAGCGCTATTTTCCTCCAGCTGCATTTACGCACAAAACTGCAACTTTTTAAAACATCATTGTCGTGTCAAAATTGTTAAAATTAAGCAAATGTACATAGTGGTGAGCAAGAAAGTTCATATTGGCCTTGCAAAAAACTCCTCACAGCCTTCTCCGGTTGCTCAGGTTGTCATGGAGATAGTTGTCAGTGTATCAGTGGACTAGGAAGTTATGGTCCATATTTGCTGGTGATGGCAGCGGAGCAATCTCCATGACACCTGAACAAATGATGATTGAACAAATGGCTGAGGAGGAACATGAGATTTAACTGAAAGCTAGAAAAAGCAAGTAAGTGGGCCTTGAGTTGCTTTTTTTGTGCGTTCAGGTGCAATGTTATTTTCAGGTGTATACCTACAACTGCAGCTTAAAATGGCTTCCCGGTCTCTGTTAGAATGCTAAACAACTGTCTGACAAGAGGACAGGTGTCACTATTCAGCTGTATTTCACATTAAAAGTCACCGTTTGTGAGATTTAAAATATCTTTACTTTGGGGCCACCTGCTGGTAGTGTCAGGACCGATCCGACCCAGTGATACCAAGAATGATCTCAACAAAATGCCCAATCACACAATAATCCCCCATATAGTAACTTTAATAGCAGTGTCACTGTGTATTTAACTTAATAATACACAGTAACTCCTCTGAGTTAGGAATGCCTGCACTGGTTTTGCTTGTCTTTTTGTCCTCTGTTTCCTTTTTTTTTGTTAAAGTCAGTGCATCTATCCTGTGAATAAAACGAGCTTTTAAAAAACTCCTTCTTTGGGTGTGTTTATAGAGAAATCCACTGATTCTACAGCGTGGGCGCACATCATACTTCTCTCATGATCCGGCAGAGAGCGCAAATGTGTTGAGAGACAAAAGCCTGAGAAAAAGGATGCTCTGCCAGGTGTCGGCCGCAGCATCAGCACCGCTCCTCCTCCACCTCCCTACTCCCTCCTCCTCTCCGCAGCATCTCTCTCTCTCTCTCTCCTTGCACTGTTTCACAGACAGAGAGAGTGGAAAGACACGCTTGTGTTGCGTTTTTGCAACTCCCCGCATGTGACCGACATTCTTAAATGAATCAACACCAGAGAAACCTGGAGGTAAGTCGCAGCACAACTGAAAACACCCTGCGGGGTCATTTTGCAACAATGCTTTGCAGGCCAGCATCGGGTTCTTAAAGAAGTGTCGCACATATTTCTGCTTGTAGGGGTTTTGGGTCTTTGGTGCCGACTCGGTTTCGCTCATGGCTAATTATGGATCTGCTCGTTTTTATTTCTGCAGGCCCGATGCGGTGCAGGTTCGTGGGGGGGGGGGGCGAATTTGGGACATATCACATCCTGTTTCTCCGTAACTTGACCCGTAGACCGTACTGTACATGGAGCAGTAGGCTACAGGAAAGAATAGCGGGATGAAGAGAGTGAGGTCAGACAGGGAAGAGCAGGTTGGTGTGATGGATGAGGCAGGTCAAGTCTCTGTGGGTGATGTTAATGATCAGATGTAGATTATCCAGGCTTTAGACCTGACTCCAGCTATGATCCACTGTACTGAGAGGTGATAACGAAAGACACTTGTTTTTAAGATTATTATATTATGTATTAGTTTTGTGCCATGTCTAGTCAGATTTCTAGGAATGATTGCGGATAGTAATTTAATAAAATATTCCAAAAGATTCCTAAATATTAACAGTTTTTCCTGTATTGTTTTATATCTGTGTCACAGTGTTATAGTGCTGTTATGCTGACTCAGGCTTTAGCCATTTAATGGAAGCTGTTTTTAAAGGAGTATGCAAAGTTACAATAAAGCTTTGTTCAGAGACTGATCAAACCTTCGAGGAAACCTTTTGCACGATTTATCACAGATGTGGTTTCCTTTAATACTGACATTCTAATTCCCTTTGTTTCTTCACTCTTCTTGTCTTTGTTAGGGTGTATCACTTAGTTTGTTTACTTGACAAATTGTTGTAATATTTTTAGCTTTGCAACTGCAGTGTGGTTCACATTGTTTTGCACAGCCCAGACACAAGGTCGATAAATTCTACCCTGACGTTGTGCATAAAATATGTGTGGGAAGTGTGGTTTTTGTGTTTATTGGAATTGTCTGCTGCCATTATCGATCCCAATATCGAAGACATCCCACATCTATGAGTCCTCCAGTCCATATTGCTAAATCTTGCCAATCCCTCCTGGTCATGTTAATGTGGAGGTTGACACTGCATCAAAGCGGGGCTTCAGAGCCTGTGGCCTTAAAACAGTATGTTGTAGCTGCTGTTCCAGATGCTGATGCATGTGTGATTGATTCATTACATCTGACCTCTGCAATGTCTGAACAGCGATCAATTCAGCAGATCTCTGCCAGGAAAACCACTCTCAGCAGCGTGTTGTTGTGTGTGTGTTGGTGCTTGGGCTCAGGTGCTGTGTTGTGTGTGTGTTTCTGCAGGTAAGACAGTTTGTCACAAAGCCCGTGAGTGTAGTGCACTGGTGCGACCTTCAAGGTCATTTTATAGGACAGAAGAGAGGAGAAGAAGGAGGAGGGAGGGAGAAGAAAAATAGAGATGATGAAGTGAAGTAAGGGAGATGAGGAGGAAAAGTATGTCAGTATGCTTCTTAGTTTCATGTTATGTGTATTTCCAAGGGCTATTTTTATAAACATGTTTGCTCTTGTGTTGGGACAAATGTATTGTGCGCATTGATACCACAGTTGTAAAAGTAGTTAAATGTGTGTGTGGAAAGACAAGAGAGAATGTCAGAAAGAGGAAGATGCTGCAGTTATTTCACTAACCTGTGTTGTGATTACTCATAATTAAACAATTTGGAGGCTTTGCTCAGTATGAGGACATGTGTGCTTGTGTGCATGAATTCAGTGTGAATGAAGTGTCAACACATCATGCAAACACGTTCTCAAATTCACGTTGTCTTTTGTCTAGAAGGTGGCAATGAGCTTGTTGTAGCTCCTCCCCTGCAGTCACAGGCAGGGCATCAGAGGGTGAACAGAGAGGCACGCCTCCGTGGATGACATACACACACACACACACGCACACACATTTCCCTGTTCTCTGGAGAGTCAACATGAAAGACCTTTCTCACTTGTATGTGAACGTGTATGTGGTTGCCTCCATTTGCTGGATTTGTGCCGTCAGTTTAATAGAAGGGCTATAGATGTTTCTGTTTTTTATTATCCTTTGTGTTGTAGGTATTTTCACTTATATCAGCCAGCAAGCTACAGCTCTTATTAAGCAAGTGAATGCCACTCTTAAGTGTGCCAATGTGAGCAGCGGTGTTTTTATGAGGACAGAACTGTAAGAGCCATACTTAACTTGACTGTAAAAAGCCACAGAAACATTTCTCATCATTAATTTTTTATGACACATCTCCACACTATATGTCCACATTCTTCTTTAGGCTTGTCCATGTTCCCAAAAATAAACATATCTGCCAGAACAGCAGCAGTATTATGTGAATCCTTAAACTGAGCCGCATTCCTCCTTAATTTCCCAAAGGAGTTCTCTGCCCCATGCTGTACTCTCGCACCTTCCTTTGTCCAGTGTATGAAAACTGTATTTTTGTTACACACACCCACACCACCAGTTTAAACCTTTTTGCACATCAACCCCCCCACAAAAAAAACCCCTCAGCTCACTCTATTCTTTGCTCACCTCTCACTGATCCTTTGCCAATTGTCCCTCCCCCACCCCCGAGGGGTTTGCCACTTGCACATTACACATGCATACACACATTTACACATTGCAATACTAACTCGAATCCCCCACATCCCAAATTCCTTTCCAGCCCCCGCCTCACTCTCTGCAGCATTATTTGTTTCGATTATCATATTGTCCTAAAATAAGCAGAAGTGACTCAGCCTGTCTAAGTTGCACTCAGCTTTTCTTTGTCTGAGCTGTTTCACCTTACCAGCTTTATGTCTGGCTGTGATTGTGTGAGCATGTGCCAACTTCCGGACAGAGTATTCCACTATCTGTGAATTCTTTGTCTGCAACGGCTTTACATTTTTGGTGAACTCCAATCCTCACCTCTCTCTCCCGTCTTTGTCCCCTCATACAGTTTCGCCCACCAGCCATGTAAGAGTTAACATTTTTCTCTGCGACAGGAGTGAGGGTAGTGGGTGGAGGGGCTTTGCTAATAACAATGCAGTGCAACCAGCAACCAACGTGGACAGACATCCTTTTTTCCGCTCCTCCATGCTGCCCCTGTCTGGATCTACATTAGTCTGTGTTTTAACTGCAGGGCTCAATGAACCAATATACACAAGTCTCCAGACTGTAGCAGTTTGTTTATTTCTAATCATACTAATCTCCCTATCAGTTCCTGTTTGTTTGTTTTTTGTTCCCAATTTATCTTATTCCCGTTGTCATTTCTCTTTTGATTTCCTGCACATTTGTCTTCCCTTTATCTATCTGAAACAGAATCCCTCCTTACAGGCTGCATAGCACAGCAAAACCAGACAGTGAAGCAGGGCTATGTCTGATTTAGTGGAGATTCATTCCCGGTACTTGCCAAAAGCAGCACTGAAAAAAATAACAATTTAGGAGATTATAAATTTCATCAGTAAGTGTGTTTTTCCATGACTGACGTTCATTTTGCGAGACACATTTTCTCCCAGTAAGAAGCTGTCTCTTTGTGTCTGCTCCTGCTGCAGTGATAGTCATAGCCTGACTGTGTGTAGTTATGTGTGTAGGTGATACTCATGTGTAACTTTCCATGCACATGTGCACACTTTAAGCACATTTAATTTGGCTTTTAGTTTAGGTTTTGAATGTTCTGTGTGATGGTCGGTTTCTTTTTTTGGTACAGTTTGTCATCTAATCAGCTCTGTGAATAACAATTGAGACAATTAAACCGTGTGTGAACATGTGTTGATGGATGGATGCGTGAACACGTGCCTCCACTTTCATTTCGCTTCGGCCAATAAATCCTATTATTGGCATATTGTCATTTTCCTGCGATTTCATAGCAGGTAGCAAACACCGACTGCCTGCGCGCAATAAGGAAATAAATCAGCTTTTATTGCAGATGATCTGATTTTCTCATTCTCCTTATTCAGTTAGGTATGACCACCCACTCTGACCTAAGATCCTACAGAAATCCTGTTACAGTTCCCCCTGTGATACAAAATGACTCCCCCTGGGGTACAAAAAGAAGTCTGACTGTGTGTGTGTTTGTGTGTGTGTGGGAGTGGAGTGGAAGAGAGAGATAGAGGGGGAGAGAGAGAGAGAGAGAGAGAGAGAGAGAGAGAGATAAGAGATTATTTGGGCAGATGTAGTCTGCCGATGTGTCGTCTATAAGGATGAAAATGGGATTGATCACTTTGCCCTGCCTCATTAACAGGGATGAAACAAATGGAATT
>NW_023339763.1:13191199-13193909 GCF_004916995.1 Morone saxatilis | reverse complement strand
GTGTCTGTGCAGGTGAGACACAATGCGCTCATGCACATACAGTCTTCGTGTTGTAACGTGTATGTTTCTGAAAACAAGAAAACCACTTGTCAGGTTGAATCTTATATTTAGTTATATAAAAAGCAGGACTCTCCCCACCGCTATCCCAAAATAATATTAATGGCCAACTTAACAAAATGGTGGATATTCCAGCAACCTTCTATTTATGATTAAAGACCTGCTAAATAAACAGTTATTACAGCCACAAAAGGACTGAACCTAGACAGTGTGACTGGGCAGTATTTTCACACCACTCTCCCCCACTAATTCCATTTAATTAAAATAATTAGATCAGATGATGCTATAGTCTGATATGTATGAGAAATAATGTGTCTGACTCAATTATGTTTCTTCTAGGCAGCTGTTTTAAGTTGTTTGTTTTTTACAATAAATCTCACAAAGAAGAAGAAATTGAGAGTTGGAAGAACCCCCTGTGTTCTACTTGAAAATTCAGTTTATACCTACTTTGAGCAAAATTTAAAAAACACAAACCCTCCCCTTTCTCTGACCCCCTCTCCCCTACTGATCATTTTAATACAGTTCCCTAGGAGAGAAACGAGGATAGGATAGTATACTTACAACCATTAGGTTCTGGGTGTACAGTTATTTAGAGATTTACTACCTGCAGAACAGAAATTCATGCAATGGTAATGTCAATGAGAGCAATTTAGCACTCATTAGCATTATATATGGTAAAGGATAAGAATTACTTCACTCTGCTCTCTTTATATCTGTAAGTCACTTCAGAAACGGGGCTCTATAGCTCGTACTATAGAGGTTCAAATGATATATATTCCCTTCCATCAGCCTTATTAGAAAGCTGTAGCTCTCTTGTGACAACTCTCCTCCTTTCTGGATCCATCTGCATGTCTCATCTCTCCCACCTCATGTCTGTCTCTCATTCCTTCACCCACACACACAGACCTGCTCAGATTCAGAGAAAAAAAAAGAAGGATGAAGCTGGCCTCTTTTCCAATTCTACTAAACTCTAGATTTAATTTTTCTCTCCATTTGCTTTTCATGATGGGTCCCTCATCATGTAATGTTCTAACTTTGCAATTTCCTACCTTCTGGCAAGAGCTTAAATGCAGCACTTGATAGGTTAGGAGCCTGGTGAAAACCACAAATGCTAGTCCTTCACTGAATTTGATCACTGCTTAGATATCGTCTTATCCTGCCTCATGCTCCCATCACTTCAGCGATGTGTCTATCCACCCACTTGCCGGGATATGATTGCTTCTAGATGAGTTACCTGGTCGGGAGAAAAAACCCTAGTCTTCACTCAAGTACTGTGTGTATTTTGTGTGCACTATGCGTTCATGTGGTTGCATATGTCTTTATCCGTGGTTGTGCATGGGTGTGGAAGTGTTGCACAGCAGAATGTATGCAGCTGTTAAAGCAAAGAGCTAACCTTCAGGACAGCCCATCTCTTTCTAACGCTGACCTTTTTCCCTGATGGTAGACGCAGGGGTCAGGACGTATACTCCCCAATTCCCAGGGATATGGCATTGCCATGACAACAGAAGCAGGACAGTTCAATTTTTCTTTCGTTTTGCCTCCTGCTGTTTTCCCAGAGGAGCTCAGACTGAGTAGTTACCTCAACTAGTGAAACAAAGCCCACCTTCATTACATATTCTAGCCCAGATTGCCTCAACATGCATACAGTATGTGCAGGAATAATATCAGAATTCCACCCAAAGGTCCAAATGAGTGCCACATTTAAACATTTTATAGTAGTGCTATAGTTTATGTTGAAAAGACATCCAAATCATGAAGATGGTTAAAGGTAAAAGCGACGCATAGCATTATGCAGTCACATCTTAAGTTAGCTAATGTTCACGAAACGCTAGGTAAGTGGCTAACAACTAATAGTTGATTTAAATTAGCTAAGTAAGCTGTAGCTAAGATTAGCTTTACGATGTAACTAGCTAGCTAATAGCAGATAGAATATCAAAGAACAGGCAAGGAGAAAGCTACTGAACAAGGCTTGCTCAACTATTATTTTAACACATTGCAAAAATCTGAATCAGAAAAAATTTATTGATCCCCAGTGGGAAGTTTGTTGCATTACAGTTCCTCAAGGTGCTCACAAGACAAAAAATAATTAGAACCTTAAAAATAGGTAATGCAATATCTAACAAACTATATATACAGAGAAAATATAAATATATTTTAAAAAAAGTCTGAAGTATGTACATAAAAGATGGAAATATATGTATGCTACAGTATATGACAGAAGTGTAATGAATAATGAATAAATAGTAATGATAGCTGAATCCTTAACATCTTTTAACATTTTTTTTGCACATTAACCACAGTAACATTTCAAGTGGAAGTTTAATGACAGTGATTCAGAGTGTCTGAAACTCTGAGGGAGGACTTTGACAGCCATAAGCAGGAATGACATCCTGTGGTGCTTGCTCTTGCACTGAAAGACCTCCTGTGTTTGACCAGCTCCTTGTGGAGTGTGTGGGAGAAGACCTGTCCAAGATGACATGTAGCTTGGACAGCATCTTCCTCTCTGACACTGCTGTCAAAGAGTCCAGCTCAACCCCCACAATGTCACCTCAACCTGCTGCCCCTGCAGCACACAACAGCAAACAGGATAGCACTGGCCACCACAGACTCATAAAACATCCTCAGCATTGTCCAGCAGATGTTAAAGGACCTC
>NW_023339763.1:13160683-13191158 GCF_004916995.1 Morone saxatilis | reverse complement strand
GCTCTGGCCCTTCCTGTAGAGGGCTTGAGTGTTCTTGGCCCAGTCCAGTTTATTGTCAATGTGTACTCCCAGGTACTTCTAGTCCTTTGCAGTGTCTACACTAACCCCCTTGATGGAAACGGGTCAGTGGTAACTTGGCCTTCCTCAGATCCACACCCAGCTCCTTTTTTACGTTGCGTTGCAGATTGTTCTGCTCTCACCATGTGACAAAGTTGCCCACCACCGCCCTGTACTCAGTATCATCACCCTTTGCTGATACACCCCAACACAACAGAGTCATCAGAAAACATCTGTAGATGGCAGGGATTTGTGTGGTAGTTGAAGTCTGAAGTGAAGAGGGTGAAGAGGAAGGCAGAGAGGACAGTTCCCTTTGGGGACCCAGTGTTGCTGTCCGACACAGAGTAGACGCACATACTGTGGCCTGCCAGTCAGGTAGTTGACAATCCAGGACACAAGGGGAGCATCCACCTCCATCGCTGTCAGCTTCTCACCCAGCAGAACTGGCTGGATGGTGTTGAAAGCACTGGAGATCATGACCCTCACCAGACATGCGATTTAGCGGGAAAATTATGGCATAAATTAAAAAAGAGGCAGTACTTAGGATGGGTCAGTTCTGAAAGAGGCAACTATATCATTCGCATATAGAGGTATCTTATCTATCCTTAGGTAACCGGTGAAGAAATAATGTAAGAGAACGTCCGTATTTGCTTGGATAATCGTTGGCAACAGTGCAGGGGGCTTGATGATCAAAGATGTTTTGCATAATTCATATTCCAGTGAAAGGAAACATCAAGTCTGCCCCAACAGTAGTCTTGCTTCATCCACTCACTTCCGTGTGATCCTCTTACTTTTTTTTTTTTTTTCAAACACGCATCTCAGAAAGCATCCCAAGATACACCTAATGTTTAATGCTTTTTATCATCACAACAGGTCCTTTTATTCACAAAGTCAGACAGTTTCTTTTGTTCTCTGTCTTATTATTTTCAGGGTTTTGGCAGATTTGTTACATCTGCCTCGCTGTGAGGTGATATGCAGCTTATTCTGGTTCAGCCACTCTGACCAAGCTTAGCGCTCAGCCTTCCAAGACTGCTGTCATCAGCACAACCTCTGGTGCTACATCAGCGCCGTAATCGATGTGCCACCATGTCCTCTCTGAGAATTCTCCCACTCTGTAATAAAACTCTCGGTTTCTTTCTCTCACCCCATCCCTCTCCTTCCCCGCCTCTTTGAATTTTGTCTGTATGTGTTTTATAATTAGCTAATTATTTGATTGTGTGCACCAGCTAAGGGTAAATATTATCAGTGCACACAGAGGCAGAGTGCAGAAGACACTGTGTGGATTATCCTACATGTCTATTTGTCTACCACAAATGATTTTCCTTCTGTCTCCCAGCAATCCATGATCTCAAGCAGAATATTATTACATTAGAAATGCTTATCTCAACCAGTATCTGATATGAATATCAAATTTTATCAAATTTCATACAAGAGCAAATTAACATTTTAGAGTGTGTAAAGTTTTGCTATTTGGTTAAGAAGTAAGTGTGAAGTAAAACTCTGACAGACTCTTCAGGAAGATATGGTAATATCTCCAAATCACTTTTAAGACGACCTTCAGGAATACAAATCATATCCTTGAATGTTTCCCCTCCCAGTGCATTTGGACAAAATGAAGCTCCACACCCGATTGGAGCAGCATAAGATGTGCCAAAGGCAGTGAGAGCTGCCGTCTTAGTAGTTCACTCTGTTCACTGATATCGCTGCCACAGGACACATGGAGAAGGCACCTGCTAATGAGAACAGACTCCCCCGTTGCACATATAATTATAAATATAATACTCAAATATTCAGTGTGATGGTTTGAAGACACACATTTAACTACATAATGACCATGTTGGTCTAAATATACAATATTACAGACAGATGACTGAATGCAACATTTACTTAAAGGTTTTGATAGAATATGACTGAAATGTCTATTTTGAGTTCTGTGTATAACTGTGTATGTAGGAAAAGCCTGTGTTTGACAAACAAGTAAACAAAAGATACTCAAATGAAGCTGAGTCCATTAATATTCTGTGGTTTTAATGCTTCTGGTTCAAGCCAGAAGGAGTATTCCTCGTGGAGCTCTTGCATAATTATTGAGAGATTTAAATGTAAAGAGAAACATGTTTTTCCTCTGAGAGTAAAAACATAACAGAGTCATTTCATGTTGTCAGATTTTTTGGGTGTGTTGATGTGTTTGTTTGTTGGTTTGTGTTTTTCTCTTTTTTTCTTTCTTATACCGCTATGATTAAATCCGTCCTGCATTGACATAGTGTGACAAAAGCTTTCAGACATTTGCCCTCCCTGCCATCTGCTCATCTATTGACTGCACATGTCACCACATACAGTCGGTAACTTTGAAATGGTGTCTACTCAGAGCGACGCAACAATCTGAATCTCAGTTTTCTGTACATCCTGCGGAATGTTGCTTTTAAATGAAGCAGGATGTGCTGTCGTCGTATACAATCGAATGATGGCATTGGCTTAATCAGCCATATGGCATGTTAGAGAGAAGACATGTTGAGAGAGGAGTGTTAATGATGAGACCTACATAATGGATGTATCCCTTCTGAACTGGTGTTTTTACACCTTGCCTATTACAACACCCAGACATAATTTTCATGCTTTTAGTGTTTCAAACATGCATGCACTTGAGCATCTCCAACCAAAATGGAATATACTTTTATTGCCGATTTCTTCCCCTTATCCTCATTCTACCTTCTTTTTTTCAATGTCTCCCGAGGAACAAAGCTCATTACAAAACACTTCGCACCCTTCCCTCTCTTCCTCCTTCCTGTCTTCATCAGACATCCCGGGGGTGATTTCTTCACTTACATACAAACAGCCTGCAGACTCAGCTATCCCCCACTTCTCTCTTCACTACCTTTCTCTTTTCTCTCTGCCCTCCAGTGAACATCCATCATAATTTGATAATTGCATTCCTATTATTAATGCTGTACTACTCTTGCCAGCTATAATATGAACATTGTTACTCTTTGATTGCATTTAGCCACCGGTCACATTAACATCATTTAATGTAGAATGTTTTGATTCAGCAGTTGTTTGTAAAAGATGCCAAAGAGGAACATAGAGGACTGTCACTGCCTGTTATGTCTCCAGTGTCAATTTGTCACATGGGAAAATTAATGAGGGTGAGCATGGGGGCAGGCAAGATGCAAATGACCATCCATTTATATGAGTCACTCAAATAAAGGGTACAAGATAGTGGGCTATGCATAGGTGATTTCAGAAATTGCTGCTACCCAGTCCAGACTAAATATAAAACACCTTAAGTGGCTCTGTGTGGGAAAAAAACAGAAGGGGTTCTACAAAAGCGTCTTAATTTCAGGCATACTTACGTTGCCCTTTCTTACAGTTTCCCTTTGTTGTCTTTGATTTTAGATTGAACAGACCTCAATCTCCCTGAAGAACCATCAAAGACAGCATTGTTAACTCACAGTAAATGGAAAATAAGTGGCAAGCTGAAATGAAAAATATTTCATGAGATGACATTTTGTCCTTGGAATAATCAACTGAAGGGCTATCATTACACAGACCCTGAAGAGGAGCAACACGCAGGGAAGAAACCTTTGTAATTCCATAGATGGCCTCAGCACCCTGCAAGTGTCTTTGAGCTCAGCAACAGAATCGGTCCGACATGAGCATCCCAACTGGTTTACAGGGACTGAGGGTCAATATTGACAGAGGGGAAAAGATTGGAAGCAAAACCCAGATCCAGTTCCCCCAATCTGGGGATGACAATGCCAATCGATTATCTTCGATTGCTGATCAAGAAGGAAGAAGACTGATAGAGGACGCAGGGTACAACACAAGCTCCATCCCTCCTTTGGTCTCTCAGAGTGAATCTCCGGACAAGTTAGTGATCTGGGGATCTGAGCAGCAATGCATGGAGCCTGAGCTCAGAGATTTCGAGCTTTTGGAGTGTCAGGAGATACATGCATTCTTGGGAAACAGGGATCAGGAGGAGAATGAGGAAGAAGACGATGGAGGAAGTATCAGAGATGGAAAAGACGAGGGTGCCATGTCTATATCTTCAAGCTCAACTGCCAGCTCTTCTTCGACTGGAGTGAAGAGAAATGACAACGACAGCAACAAAGTGGAGAGCAGAATACAGAGGAGCAAAGAGGTGCAGAAAAGGATTGCCTGTCATAGTACTGAAGAGCTAGACACATGTGTGACAGGCTCAATAGAAAAAAGGGACAACAGGTCAGGCAGAGCAGGGGATAGGGAGAGACAGAAGGGAGGTCTGAAAGAGTCCAAGTCAGAGACAAATGTGTTTGTCTCCAGTCTGTCAGCTGTTTCCCTCAGTGGGAGCCTGTCGAGCGCTCTCAATAGTAGCGAAGAAGCGCAGTCTTTCATCTCTCTCAACTCCAAGACCAACCCTTATCCTAATACAAGCAACACTACCTCAGCCCAGGCCAGAAGAAGGGCAGCCCCTGTAGATGCCAACCAGAACTCCCCACCATCGCATCCTCAGGAGAAACATGGCTGTCCTCAGTACTACAGCCAGGATCAGAGACAGGAGGAGGGAAGTCAACATAGAAATGGATTGTCTTCTGATGGGGGGCTGGGCCAAAGGAGGAGGACTGGATTTGAGGAGAGGGTGATGCCACCACGACGGCAACAGCTCGTCAGGCCCCTCTGTCAGGCAGAGATGGGAAGAGCAAGGAGCTTAGAGCCCAGTGGTCATCAAGCTGAGACAGAGCAACCTTGTTCCACCAACCTCTCTCCAGATTCACAGAGTAATGGGTCAAACAGAAAGTTTACAAAATCGTCTTTACGTGAGCCATCGGATTTCTCCAACCTGTACACATTCACACAGCTCAGACAGCCCAACCAGGCAGCACAGAGGGAGGCTCCACCTGTAGAAAAACAGCCAGCTACAGCTGCGTGGCGAAATTCAAGTCCTTCCAATCCTTCCAATTTAGAGAAGAGGCCCCAGACTCAGCTCACATACAGAAGGAATTGCTCCAGTCCTAACCGGACGGGAGTTGATTCCAGGTCATCTACCCCTCCCCATTCCCCTCTCAGGACACCCCAGGGTTCACCACGCAGGCAGCCCTCCATGTACCTCGTTTCCAGGAATGTCTCTGGAGTGGTTAGACACATCCCATCAGGATGCAACCCTGCTGTAACAACCTCTGCTCAGGGCTATGGCAACAGTTGCATGAGAGCGCCATTCAAAACCAATATAAGCACAAGTGGAATCCCCAAAGCGCCTCTTAACAACCAGCAGAGCTCTAACCACAACTCCAGCCCCAAAGAGAGCTCCCCATCACCTAAACTTAAACCTAAAGGAGTGCGTCCCAAAATCATCACCTATGTCCGAAAAAATCCTCAGTTTAAGCCCCAGGCTGCTGATGGACCTTATCAGGTATCTTCTCTACCATCCCGGCTCTCAGCATACGGACACAGCCAAGCACCCACTTCCTTCAAAGACACCCCTAAAGACCCCTCCAAGCCTAGCGCAGAAACCAGAGGACCCCCAGTACTCAGTGCCTCCAATCTGCTTTATGACAAGTACCGCCAAGAGATGCAGACAAACATCTTCCCATCAGGAATGCTGAGCAGGAGTATCAGGCCCCCTGGACACACACACACTGTCCCCCCTGCGCACACACATGCCGCACCACATGCACACACACACAGCCACACAGCACCCCCCAAACTGGGCGGCAAAGCAGATAACTTCTACGGTGCGCCATCAGAGGTGAGTATTAGGTGCAGTCTTTAGTATTTGATTTCATGGTTGTTATTATAAATCTGTCTTAGAAGAATGAAGCTTGACTAAACTAAGAATAGTTTGATATTGTGCTCATTAGCATTCAACAAAATATTTTCTATCATGCTGAGATTGAGCACAATCCACTATCACAGCACATTCACACAAACAGTGAAGAAAGGACAGAAATGTAATGTAATTATAATGAACAGAATCTCTTTATGATATATAATGTTATACACATTAAGTACAAAGACAGACCTCCTCTGTTACATTTGTTGACTCTACAAATTAGTTTTGCTAGCTGATGTCCATAATTCCTATCCCACAGTAAACCATGTATAATTGATCACAGCTCCTCTGCATTTTATTCCCACTCTCACAAGAGATGCTCATTATCACTTTAAAATCATTCCTTATTGATTCTGATTAAATTGCTTCATTTGGCATTCATATTCATACAGCATCAAACACCAGCATGTGGAAATAAATAGTTAATGCATTTTGAAGTACAAAGCCCACAGGGAAAAGATGATTCTCAATGCTTTGTATGTCACTGCATGTACGTTAGCATTTTGTCCAGCACACAGAGTAATGCCGTTGAGAGAACACTTGCTCTTGAATTATGCTGGTGATGTTAAACAGCTCAAATATAGTTCTCAGTTTACCTACAGGTCTGTGTTACGTTGTCCTGTGAGTTTTTACACACAGCATAAATCAGATATGTGGACACAGTGCAGCCATGCCACCAAGATAGAAGATAGCATAGGTGGTAGAGATTCTTGTTATCTATTGCACATGATCAGCCATATCATATTCTAATTATTTGTTTTGTTGATACAAATGAGAGAATCCTATATGGATATGATGACAGATAATTAGATTACAGGTTGCATGAAATGTTTTACTGCCCAGCCTGTCCACGATATCACAGGCAATATATACAATATTAAACATGCCGTGGCAGCCAGACCTTGCTGGTAAACACATTAACATGCAAGTAAACGCCAGCAGAAAATTCCAATAGGTGCTCATGGACATTACATGACAAACACTATTTACATCTGTGAAAGCTTAGCAGTGTTTTTACAGCCATAGCAAACACACCTTTAAGGACAACTGATGTGGTCTCTGTGGTGTAGTGTGATTTCAAATTATGCATGCTTCAGGACTCCAGAAATGTTATCAGACAATTACCTGATAGTATTTATAAGTTAATTTCATTATTTTGATCTTTTAGGTGGGAAGATCTGCCAGTTTTAAAGGGAGTACTGCTGAGGAAGCGATGCAGGTCCGGACAGCCGCTCAGGCCGGAGGGAGTGGCAGTCTGCTGCGCTCTGGTAGAGGTCTGCGTCTGGGCCTTGGAGCTGTCACCCGAACGACTACGGGATCAGCTAAGGGCAGAGGACCCAGTCAAGGTCAGAGGTCAACACTGGTCTTCAGCCAGCCAGTCCAACCTGTCAGTCCAGCGACCTGTCAGAATAGCCAAGATGCAGGTAAATAAAACATTTCCTCACACGTTTTTCGAGCAGGTTTACATTTCCTCACAGAAATCCACCAGAGTGGCAGATGGAGATGGCCTCTTTTGAGCTACAGTGTATGTCAGATTTCATTTCAGCAACCCAAAATTTGACACACTAGAGAGCTACCTTATCTTTCTTCTATTCTGCAGCAACAAGCAGTGGTGGGACTGTTTCCTCCTCAAATTGGCATGAGATGAAGGCAGCTTATTAAAATGCATTCGCTGAGATTAATTTGGACTGATCTCATTGGAGGGCTTTAAGAAATACTCTGAGGGGACTTTTCTGCTCCAGAAGGCTGCCATGTACAAAACAAAATAAATAAATAAAAGCTTGCTCACGCTTGCTCTCCACACACAGTGAATTTCTAATTCAGATGATTCAGATACCACCTCTGACTGCTGAAGTCACATTTACATTACAGCTCGACCGTCGCTGGAATATCGAAGTATGAAATTTGCTCATCGCCCTGCACACTGCTGAAAGGCTACGCCATTTATCACTTCCATGCATATTTGATCTGCTCTCTCCCTGAGTGCGATAGAGACATACATGTGCATGTGTTCACTCACAGATACACAAGCATAACCTAAAACTGCACATACAGAATTGATCAGCGTAGTGTTATGAGGTGCCAGGTTTCCTTATCATAATCGCTATTAATACATATGTATGGTGTCTCAGTGCTGCTTGGCCCTCTGGGAACTGCAGACTTTGAAGTGCAAAGCAATTAACGCTTAAGTAACGTCAGTATCTTCCTGCTGGTAGCATCTCTCATCCCTGCTGTGCCCTACACACACTGCATGCATAAACACCAGCTAACATATATGTAGCATTGGTCAGTTTTGTGTGTATCAGTTTATGTCCTTGTGTATATGAGCTATGTAATAAGGGATTTCTGTTTTCTTTTCATTTGTTGTTTTTATTGTCCCGGAGAAGTCTGATCCGTAACCCTTAACAACGTGCCAATGATTATTCTTCATCACTGTAAATGACAACTTTTCAGGCTTTTGTGAAGAGAGATCACACACACATATTATAGTAATTGCACTGTATAGCTCTCTATAAGAGTCAAAGTACTGCTCACATCTACTCATATAATTACTGTGTAGATTTTGAACTCTGCATTGTTATGATAATGAGGATCATCCACGTTTGTGTTGAAGCTGCTGTAACTTCTGCATATTGAGGCTCTCACCCTCCCTTCCTCACAGCCATGAAGCCTTTCTCGAGCACTTATGCAGAATGCACTCAAATATCACATTTAATAACATGCAATTTAACGCCTTGGGGAAAAAATCCATGCAGGTTGTCGCAGCTCACCTTGGGTTGTAATTAAAATCGGTTGGTTGTTATAGTGCTCATCCCAGCCGCCTGTGCTATTGACTTTTCTGAGCCCAGTTCACATAATTCATCTCAAGTTAGGATGCTGTCCTTCAGCGAAAGCCAATGGATGTTTTGAAGATGTTTCCATTTCTCAGGGATAAGAAATTGCAGGTGGTGTTTCAGACCTACGGGCAAAGTAAAGTGGTTTTATTCAAATTTTTGGAATGGCTGAAGGGAGAAAACTGCAAGCCCAGGAAAACACCCAGGGTTTTATGATTCATGATGCATTTTCAAATTCACCCTTCAATGAATTTTAGTCCTATTTTTTAGTACTTTATCAAGTAAAGTGTATTTTTCAGGTGCAGAAACAAAAAAGTGACAAATGTAAGTGAAACAAAAAGAGAGAAAAAAAAAGTTATTTTGGGGCTAAAAAAATACAGAAAGAGAGAAGGGCAGTCAAAGTCATATCTCCTTCCTATCCCCTTTTAGATTCTTATGAATAATGTGTGTTTTCATTTAGAAGGAGCATAGGTCTGTGGTATCTAGGCTAAGGTGGATGCTTGTCAGGCTCTCTTCTCTCCCTCGTTTCTCAGAGGGGATGAATGGAGTGGAGGGGCAGGAGAGAAATTAGGTCATTTATCTTTAATGATCCTGACCTTCTCACTCACAAGGAGTGAGCTCCAATCTAATAAACACACCGCATGGCACACGGGCAGATATTGAGGAAGGAGGATAAGTTATAAGTGTGAGCAGCGGCACTGATGATGCTGGAGGGGGCTTACACTGGAGACTTTTCTCCCTCCTTCTGTCCCACTTTGTTTTTCCCTACCAACAGTGCTTGTATTCTGCCTCTTAGAGTTTTCTCTTGAATTGATGTGGCGGTTACCCTGTAGCATGCACTGTAGCACACAGCTGTGCCAAATGGAGAGGAAAGAAGGGCTGCCCACCTTATCTCTGCAGCCAGCAGGGGATAATGCTCTTCTTCTGCCCAGGATCTAAACCTTGTGCTGCAGGCTGGGGTAGCCAAGATGGGTCTTCTATCCAAGGCATGGGGATTTACCCACTGCCCACTGTGTGTATGTGTGTGTGCAGCCTTGGTTGTTCATGCTTGCACATTTCATCTGTTTTGCTGTTGGAAACCATAGATTACCGAGATGGAGGATTTCCCCCCATTGCTCGCTGACAATAGCTGCCATTATGGAGCTATGATTACTTTTTTATCCTCCCTGTCTCTCTTTGATTCCCTGTCTTTTCTTTCTATTCCTCTGTAAAGAGGTTTTCTTTCCTCTTTATTTTCTTCTTTCTTTTAATCTTTTTAGCCTTCTGGACTTAGCGTTAAGTCCAGAAACCTGGATGGGCCTTTGTGCACTTTGGTTAACTACAGTGAGAATCACTGTAATACCTTTAATAACGAGGAATTCCTGAACATGTAATGGACTCTAAACACAGGCAAACACAGTGTATGTGTTGGAAATGTATGTCATCTATGTCCTAAATTGTGGGTGTCACATTAAATGTTGTAACAGTGTTGGCATGAAAGGATTTGCTGGCGTCTAGCCCAGCCTGTAAGCACGGCCAGAGCCAAAAGCAGCTGTTAGCAGGTTGCTGTGTATATAGCTCTTATATTTGCTTGCTCTAGCTGTCGTCATAACACAGAAAACTTCCTGGTGCCCACTGAGACCTTAATCAACACAGGATGATGAATGATTCGCAGGGGAAATAAAACATCATGGCTATGCTGCATTAATGAGTTTACAGTAGTTACTCAAACACACACTTCCTATTCTTGTGGCGCTGTCCGTTCAGCACCACATGCTGCAGCATAAGCTGAAATGCAGGGAATGATGAGTTTGTTCAACATTGTCCTCATAGTGTCTGGCTGCTGCCTATATTATCTGTCTGGTTCTGCTAAGGACACGATTTACCCCCTATGAACAGCTTTCTGATTTAAAAATATTGTCTGATAATAAATAAAAAACAACTTAACAAGATTCTTTATTTTGTGCTTTACTAACAGACGACCAGGTCTTCACCCATCATGCTCCTGCTCCTTCTCCAGCGACAGCAGCAGCCCAGCCCCAGGCCGCGGCCTCCAGATCTCTGCTTCCCAAAGCAAGTCAGTCAGGCCTGCGCCCCCCAGGCTTCAGCTCCAGTCGTCTCCCTGCGGGCCGCCTGGCAGCCTTTGGCTTTGTCAGGAGCTCCAGTGTGTCCTCCGTTTCCTCGGCCCACTCTGCCGACAGCACACAGAGTGACCCCTGCAGAACAGCTCACCGTGAGTCCACTCAATACAATCTGTTTACGCTGCCATTTGTGAGATTTGATTCTTACAGATTTTCCAGCATGAGCTGAATGTTATCATCTGTCTTTTGTTTGTGTACTGATGTCTATTTGTTAATCCCAATGGTACACTTAAAAACACCTAGTTAACACTACATCAAGAGTACACTATTACCACCACTATACTGTCTTTATTGCTGTATTTCTCTCATGAATATAGTTTGCATAAACAGCCCCCGCCCACATTCATTATGTTGCAGTTTGCTTTCTCTTCCTGATCTCCACCCTGCTTTCAATTTATTCCTCACTAGGTATTTTCATACACAAGCTCCAAGTCAATAACAACATAGAGCACATTTTCTATACACAATATATGGGATTTCTGGAAATAGACACAGCCAGTACAATTATCCAATAGTGAATAATTGGGTATTATGATTAGAGTAAAGCTTTGATTCATTCACTTTGTGTTCAGTCATTTGTTTATCCATGGGTCACACATGATTGACCCAAAAGGGGGCACTATTAGTTCATTCAAATTATTCAAATTAAGACTAGAGGTCAGCATTGTGACATTGTTACTAATAGCTAATTTGCTCTATTCGATTCATGAGTAAAGGGTGATGACATAGTGCTAAGTTGGTGAGAAGGCAGGATGACTTTTTGAAATTTAGAAAAGTAGAAAATTGAATGTGAATTTCCAAAATTTACTGCAACACTGGTAATGCATTGATTCATATGCTGAACAAGACATGAGACTTCCCCATTTGACAGCTCGGCTTGTTTTTTTCTTGAATGTATGTAAAAATAACCGAACATCAGTAATTTTACAGGCTCGTACCTAACTAGGTCTGTGCTGCATATTCAGTCAGCATTAAAAGAGATAACAGTATAGAGTGGATGCCTTTAATTTTCACAGTCATGGCGAACTGGAGGTGTGCTTACAGTTGTGATTTCAATGCTGCTTGGCAGGCTGGTCGGTTAGTTGGCTGAATTTGTGGTAGCTGCATGTGTTTTTAATGTGACCTACATAGCAATGCTTGTTCTTCCTCTCCCAGTTACAGTTGACGTAAGCACCTCCAGTCTCACGCACGTCAGGCCCCCTGTTATGTCATCACTCCTTTCCCCCATCCCTCCCTTTTGTATTTATACTTTTTCATCCCTCTTTTTTTTCTCCCATTGGTTGAAAGTGAATACAAACTGTGTGGTAATGTGGGGGTAGGTATCTTTTTAGCTGTGAAACAGGGAAGAGATGACTCCTTGGGTGTTTATTTAAAAGAAAGTGGCATAAATGTGGAGGTTTTCATTTTTCATCTAATATCTATATTCATTAAGGCCTAAACGTTGATTTAATAACTCTTTTTTATCAAGGGTTTCTCCGTGTTTGGGTAAAACATTGTAAGAAAGGCCATATCATCCATTAGCTGGCAAATTCAATATTAATCAATGAGTAGTGCTCTAATTGCATTGTGAATATTGACCAAGTGTGTTGGCATGTGTGTGTGTGCAATAGAGCACAATTAAGTAATTTGGAGAAAAATGCCAAATATGGGATATTTGTTGGTTTTCTTTGTGTTCCATTATATTAAAGATGTATGATATGATATTGGGGTTTTGGACTGAGGATCAGAGAATGTTAAAACTTGAACTGGAGCTTTGGGAAATCGTGATGGCCAATTTTACTCTTTTGTGACCAAACAATTAATCAACTGATTAAGAAAATGATCAGGAGATTAGTACATAATAAAAATAATTGTTAGTTGCAGCCTTAGTGTGTAACTATAGCAAGATGCAACACTCTTTTTCAGTTTTTCTACATTAACTGAATCAGCTGTACATGGTGACACAAATGTCTACTACTCTGGATAATCTGTAGAAAAAAATTCGGTCCAAATTTTAAGCTCTTACCTCAAACTAAATTTCAATACATCTTGCCACCAACTGCCACTTGCAGCTGTATATTTTGATTTTTCAGTTTCTATTTTGGTTTGTCGTCAGAGACAAATGCAACATAATACACAGTATTTTCAGTAGCTTCATTTGTACAGTGCTTTTCCAAATAAATTACCATGCTAATATCAATATCCGGAATAAATGAAATAAGATTCAAGCAAGAGAAAGGTCTCTGCTGCACCATTCTGGCCAAAGAACACATTCTCAGCAATGCACATCAAACTTAATGTGACTCTTGTGCATCCAAGATAAATATACAAAATATAACAGTGCCCTATTGTTTGTTAGTATCTTATATATTTAAGCAGCTGCGGATATTAATTTGCAGATTCACTCCAGTCATGTAGCACCTGTAGTACAAACCTCTATAGGCATTTTGACCCCTTTATATTACACCTGTAAACACACACGCAAATTCACGAAGCACAGGAATACCTGCCAGCAGAACACAAAGACTAGAAGTTTTAAAAGTAGTGCCTGCAGCAGAATGTTCCTCTTCCTGCTGCTGCTCAGAGCACGGTGAGACCAAAATGAAAGCAAGGATGATAGACATGAGAGGCAAAAGATTAAGGGCCTTTGATGTTCATTCCTGTGTGTGTGTTTGTGTGTGTATGTGTGTGAGACAGTGGGAGTAGAGAGAGAACGAACATTTACTTCCAGTTTTGACTCTGTGTGATGCTTTGACCTTTAGCTGCGAGGCATTTGAACTCTTGGCTCTATTTGAACCTTCGAGACTAAAGTGAGCTTGACTGTAGATACTGCTCTCTCTCTCTTTCTCTCTCCCAGTGTGTGAGCATTTGTTGAGTTTCAACCAGAGGGTTGCCTGTTGTCCTTTTGTCAAGCTTTTCTTTGTTAAAATTGGGAAAACTGGTTTCTTTTTTGTCCTGTCTTTTCTGGACCTGGATCCATTCATCATAAATTTGACTGTTCCCTGCAGAACCCAGTCAGAGCTTTAACCTCAAACCTTGAAGTTTGGATGCTAAGGGATTCTTTTTTTTTTGTCCTGGAGGCAATTTATAAAAGCTGACAAAATAGGCGTGACATTTCGTTCAAAGTTAAGCCCTTCCCTGATCTGAATTTTAGATATTGTCAATATTTCAAAAGTAATTGTATTTTAAAGTCCTTATGTAGCCTCAGGCAGAATGTAAAACTGGAGTATGTTTCTGAGTGACTGCACAAACCCATTTGTAGACAGATGTTGATGTGATTTGCAGCAGGATGGTGAAATCCCGATGGGGACAGACAAGTTAAGTTGGGTTAAGTCGTGCGAGTTGGTAAACAATCTTCAGTTTCTAATTTCCAAAGGCTCTGTTTAACCTACAATTATATGCATGAACACAGGTGAGTGTGTGTCAGTACGGGAAGTGTGCATGTGGTGTTTCTTCATGAAACCTGATTTTCCTCTACCACCCTGGGATCTCTCCCCCCTCTCACCGCACTCAAACTGAGATCAAAGAACAGAGAGATTGACAGATGAAGTCTCGCACACCCTTCAATCGAAGTTGTTGGGGGAGCTGCAAAAAACCAAGTACCTCCTTCTGTAACCGAGAGAAGGAAGTCCAAGCTCAATTGCTTGTTTTCCTCATTGATCAGCAAGCAAAGCGGACTTCATTAGGGCTCTGGATGATACGGACTGGAGAAATCATTAAGGAATAGAGCGATGGGGAGGAAAGGATTGCTGCGCTTCAGTAAAGTGGGTTAGAGGAAGTATCCCTGGAGTTTAAACTCCCCGCTGTTGTAGCTCGTTGATCAATGTGCTCATGTGCAATTGTGTGTCTGTAGAGAAGAGAATGGAGAGGAAAAGGAATCATTTTGCACAGACAATGTTAGGTCACTTATTCCTTGTAGGCCATGCACTTAGTCATGGTTTTATTTTAGAAATTTTTCAGAAATCATCCCCTGAGTATCCTTCTGATCGTGATGGCATTAAAGGTCCAATGTGTACGATTTAGTGGCGTCTAGCGGTGTAATTGCAGATCGCAGCTCACTTCATCCTCCCCTTCCAAGCACAAAGGAGAAGCTACGATGGCCACAAATAATATAAACGCTCCTGTCTACAGGCAGTGTTTGGTTTGTCCGTTCATACCAATTCCTATACTCAGTTGTTTGTACACTATGCCTATAAATATTATATTCCATTTCAGCCTGTAGATCCTCCTTAATGTTACACACAGGACCTTTAAATGTAATTTTGTTTGTGGTGCACACAGCATTGAAAAATTACATTTTAAAAATTCAACAGCGTCATTTTTTCCCAGATACAATGCCCCCTCACTGAACACATTGTTTTATCAATAGTTTTCTATGGTAGAAAGAAGTTCTAATAAAAACTGTTGCCATCTTCTTCCATTCCATTCGAAGTTTATATCTAAATTAAAACTGGTGAAGTAAGACCTAAACTATAACGTAGATACCACTAGAGGTAATATACCTTTTTGTATTTTGGGTGTACCAACCTTTTCATATAATTGCAGTATTTTATTGTGAAGTAATATATACTGTGGATTATTTGAAGTGAAACAAATTACAAATACAGGAACCCTAACATGGAAACACACAATTACTCACAAACCTTCACACTAAGGTAGCTCAATGTCACCTTGGGTAGGTGACACTGAGCTAAACTCATATGGCCTTGATTGATTCTAATCTGTTTGCATATAAGAATGCATGCAAGTGTGTGTTTGCATATAAGTATGCATGCAATGTGTGTATGTGTGTTTGTCTAGCATCTCTGGGACTATAGGTTACTCTATATGACATTGATTAGCCATTAACCCAGTCCTCCCTTTAGCTGACATCCCCTAAGGTGTTTCAGGGATGTGTGTATGTGCATCCGTGCATACAAAAACACCGAGCACATATTACGTTAATTCCACTGTGATTGACAGACTCCATTACAACTCAATCGCCAAAACAAAGTTTGTCTTATTGGAGTATAATTATCTCCATTCGTCTTCTGAACGAAAGGAAAAACTGAGCAGACAGCTGATGGGAGGCATGGAGCTGAAGGGAGATGCACCAATAAAAGCAAAATTCAATGAAATGAGCAGAGTTTAGAGAGAGGAAGGAAGGGAGAATGTGAGAGGAAAAAAAGAGCGGAAAGAGAGAAGCATGGAGGGATTGGCGCAGGGAGGAGAGTAGCATGCCATACCCCAGATGCCATGGCTCAGATCTGGTCTGTGACTCATGCTAGCTCACTGTGAACAGATGGTTTCTATGGTGCATGTACGCACACCGATATTCACAAACGTGTCTACACGCACACACACACACAGGCAAGCACTCACTAGTAGAGCAGCAAATTAGATGTGCCAATTAGATATGGCTGCCATTCTGCAGCTGAGGAGAGGAAAAACTAACATGGCAGAAGCTTACTGAAGCAGTGTGAGGATGGGCTCAATGGGCCTGTTCATTAACTGATAAACTCCCAGCGTATTTTTTCCAGCTCCATGTTAATCACTGTTTATGAGCTTAACTGATGGTCCAGACTGACAAAAACACTGGAATGTGAAAACAGGAGCATCAGAATCAGATAAAGGAGTAAACCTGCTCTTCAACTCACCCAGAGGTAGAAGACACTGATTATATGTACTCACATGTGTCTTGTTGTGTATGTAAGTATTAGTAAAACTGAATTATTCTAAAACTTATCAAGCTCTGTATCTGATGATTATAATGGGTTTTGAAAAAAAAAATTATGTGATTCTACATTATTGCTGAAAAAGCCTTGGGTCATCTAATTTTGCCAAATAAAAAACACAACAGCCTCCCTGTCCCTCATCCTCGACTGGGCAACCCTTAATTCTGTTGACATTGTACGGAAGCCCCAAGAGGCAAAGGAGGAAAAGAACATTCTGGAAATCCATTTTTCTAATTCAGATCTGAAGTGTTTTCCCTACTGTGTTTATGACCTACAGCTGGAAAATACAGTCTTTCCAGGAAATTTCATTTTCTAAGTTAAAAAAGTTTTGGCAGGTGGAGTTTTGACAGTAATTGTACATAACTTGTTAACACATAATAGATGTACCTTCTGTTTAAGTGCATGGATAGGAAACATGAATGCTTTTGGTCCTATTTAGAAAATTTTTGTTAAAAAACTTCAAATGCAAACATAGTGTCACAGTAACCCTGGATAGCAAATACTAAAACTGGAGTATCTGTGGCTTTAAAACACGAAATAAAAGCTTTTTTATGGAGATTTTGTAAATTAATATTTTATTTATTCTCTTTTCTAGACATCCACTGGAATTGTTTCTTAATGTTATGCCAAAATACTTGGTGATTGTGCACTCTGCTGAAGTTACTACAACCTTCAAAAAGTCATATTTTTGTGGAGATCTCTGCTTCTAAAAAGCAGGTGTTGTTGTGTGCAGGAAGAAGGATTATTGTGATGGAAAAGAAAATTAAATTCACTTTCTATAGATATCTTGGGGATAAATGTGAAGCACAAAAAAAAAAAAAGAATTACAAAAGCCTCAGCAGCTGAACTTCCATCTAAAGCTGGCCTTGTTCCAGGACACTTGAATGATTGTAGCTGTCATGGGGTTTGAACCCAGGCCGTCTGGTCTCTTTTTAATTCCCTGAACTTCAACTAACTGTAGTGGCCTCATTTTTCTGTTTTAATTCTTTGCTAACCTTTTTTCTTGTTCTTATAAGTCTTTCAGTACTTTTGTGCCCAGCAGATTCTGGCGAGCACTGTTGGATCTTCAGCTAGAGAAGATCTCTAAGCATGCTTTGGAGATTATACCATGAATACTAAAATAACATTTTGGAGAGGATAAAGTCTGTGATTTATTATTATTGTGAGTTATCATATACCTACAATGCCATTTGTAAATGTTGGTCTGCCACGGAGAAAGATAAATATTTCACATATCCTTCTGGTTGGACTGAACCTTTAATCTCCTTACATCTGGGTCCTGACAGAGGACAGGAGGCCTGTGGATGCTGCTGTCAGCTCCAGTGTTATCATCTAATCTATCTTTCAGTCTGCAGCCCAGGTCTAGTCTCTGCAAGGCCATTACTTTGTGCTTTATTTATGCAGCTTTAACCTTGACTTTCACACACATCGTTGCAGATGCACAGTTGTGTACATTGTGTTTGCAGACTTTTTGTTGCTGGGTGGAGTTAATTGGTGAAAACACACAGTTTGACAGTTGTTGATGAAGGAAATATGTTAATATGTAAATAGCACTGTCCGTTTCACTTGGACTTTACAGATGACAGTTTCTGATTTCAAATGACTCAGTCTAGTTGCCAAGTTGGCCACTGTAACTGAAATCCAACATTTTAATCTCCAGTATCAAGTATCATTTCAATGAAATCAGGATGGATGAAGCAGCTTGTTTTTATTGTTTGTTTCCAGCATCATACATTAAGACTGAATGTTGTTTCAGTTTTAGCTAAAACCAAAACATTGCTTGCCTGGAGAAGATACAATTTGGCAAAATGTTAAGCAACATGTTGCCCAAGTGTTTAGATAAGTTTCCATATTTATCATATGACAGCATTAAACATCATGCAGACAGTATGATGTGTGCATATGCTGTGAACTCAGCAAAGATAGAAAAGATCACAGGAAACCCAATTAATAGGGAACAAAGTGCCCTGTATTTTATGATGGATGAAGAGTGACAGACATTTTAACGCAGCGTCAAACGACTGACAGGAAGCAATCATTAATAGGCAGGACAAATCATAGGCTCTGATGAATACAATCTTCAAGCTTAATTACACAGTGTCTTCTGCACTGAACAGTGCTGAATGAAGCTGACACCAGTCAGTGAGAACATGTAGTCTAATCAAACAGGCACATTTCAGGTTAGACCTCAAAATCAACTAAAACTATAAAATAAGTGTATAAACATTATCTTTTTTTAAACAATTGAACATTTCTCTGTGTGGCATTGAATGGTTTCAATCAGTTTATTTTCATGTTTCATGTTTCATGCCAGTTGTATCCATACACACTTGGTTAATATCCATATAATATGTAAGAAAATGTATATCACTCAAATGGCACTGATTCAAGAAACATCTTAAAACACATGACATATTTCACAATAAGTTTCAAGTCGTGTTTTTATTTAGTCTAGTTTTTTTTAAATCATTTTGCCTGTGTACCAGCATCTACAATATAAACACACACAAATGAAGCAGTTCAGTACATTTGCTCAAGCACTGTAGCTACATTATATTTCGACTCCACACATTTCACAGTGAGACTATTAGTTACAGTATAGTCACTTGTTACTTTGTAGATTATGATTTTACAGTACATATACATAAATTAACACAAGCTCCATCTTGACCAGCTACATTATTAAAATGTTTTTTACATGTTAATGCACCAAAATGAATAATAATCCATTAATATTATATGTAATATTATCACTCTTAAAGAATCCAACCTCTGTAATGCTTATTTTTTACGTTTGATACTTCAAGTACATTAAGCTGATTATCATTTAAGTACAGTTTTCATTGCAGGCCTTGTAATGAAGTATTTAAATTGTGGAATTGCTACTTTTATGTAAGTAAAGGATCTGAGTACCTCTTACCCCACACCACATACATACAATACAATTTAAAGTAGTCACTTATTTCCCAGGGGTGTCTGTTTTTGAAGAACAAGAGTTATTTCTTTGGCATGTCAGCACTGCAAGCTGTGCACCTGGGTGTGTGCCGCTTGTGCTGCAATCAACCTGGACAGACTACACCATGATCAAATCCTTTAGGACAACAGGAGAGTTTCTTTTGCAGAATGTGAATGTGCTGATTTAGCTGACGAGCAAAAAAAGTGCAGTGAAATGAAACATCTCCAAGGTGGAATTTTACAATCAAATTAAATTGGGAACTTAAGCAAGTGACGTTGCCAACACAATACACTAAGGGACGGCTCTGGGAATGAACACAGAAAGATCTGACAATGCACAGCGTATGTTTTGATATCTGTTTCCCGTTCAGACAGCGTATAGGACTGAGATACAAGAGTCAGCGTTATTCTACTGGCATTAGTTTTGCTATGAGGTGCAAGCTGTTCCAATAAAATGGCTTCCTGCTGTGCTGGAGAAACCTGCCGTCTTTTGTTCTCAGCTGTTTCTACCTGCTCATATTCCCTTTTTAATATCTTTGGTATTTTCCATCCATCATCAAAATAGGTTTTAAGCTTGCTACAGGCTCCATCACAGCACCATTATTTTATCTCTCTTTTGTCTACTCATCTTGATCCCATACAGTCTCTTCCTTCCTTCTTCTCTATCCTCCTCACGCTTTGTTATCCATCATCGGCTGGCACTTTGCCAATCAGTGATGCATATCAGCTTGCTTTTACCGTTAATTAAATAGATCCCTATTTCTCTCTTTCTCCAAGTCCCTGAATTCCACTCTCCATTTTATGATTCACAGCATTCCTCAATCTTCCAACATCATCATTTACTCTTCCTGTCTCTGCTCTGCACTCTGGGAATTTCTTCATGAATACCTGACCTATGACTGATGAGCACACCTCTGTTCATATCAACCAGCCAGTTGATCCGTGTCAGCCCAGAAAATGAAGCACCAGTCAAAGCATTTCACTAAATAATTGTATTTGTAGTGTAGACATTCAGTTTATATCGTTAAGACTCTAACCCGTAGAAGTCCTTACATATATAGAGGATGTTGACAGCAGTAATTGAAGAGCAGAGCGTCCAAGATCATATATGGCCTGGATGCGCTGCCCATGCCCTTGACTGGTTAATGAGGAGGAAATACTGCTAACGGCCTCGCTAATCAACTCCTGCAAGAGCTCTGGGATGAAGAATGAAGCTTTGGGAATGTAACATGCATCTCTAGTATGTGTTGATGTAGCAATGTGAGCAGCACATACACACAGCAGTGAGAAATAGTAGATAAGGCATATGTACTATGTAAGCATTTTTATTGATATGTGTATTTTTCCATTTTTATCAGTCAAATGTGATGTGAATTCAATTAATTGAACGAATATCTAAAGCAAATACTGCGTGTGTGTTCCTTTTATCCATGTATATTCTATGTTTATATACACAGCGTTATTATTATAACTGCATGATAACTGTCACTGACCAAACACATTTTTCCACACTGTGATCACAAACCACAGTCTATGTCTTGTTCTCATTGCAATGTGATTGTGTACACAGTCTGTTATTTTGCTGTCAAGTTTATGACCTCTGAGCAAGCACTGTAATACGCTTGCTCCAATCTGAAATATGTGGCTGATCACCTGTCATACCTGTATAATTCTCATCGTCAGTTGCTTCAGGCTCATCTTCATTTTCAAAGTTACTATCATCAAAACCCTCCCGAGGCTCAAGTGATCATCTGCTGATCCACATGTTGAAAATGTCTTCTAATGATCAAGGCCAGGTAGCCCACCGCTATCGGCCATCAGGAACATTTTTAGGTACTTTAACTAAATGTGCCATGCAACCCATTTACTGACATCAAAGAAAGTAATAAACTTACTTGACACACTATTATGTTACTGTAAGCCATCAAAAATTTGGTATCAGTGATACAAAATATGAACACAACAATACTGGCTATTTCCTGACACCTGCCTTAAAAAACGCTCAATCATATACCTCAGAGAAAAACATAATAAAAAGAAAACAGTGAGGCTACTTTTTGACTTTTGGAACCAGAAAAGTGCTAAAAACAAATAGTTTGAGGAATATAAAAAACTTGAGTATCACAAATGTCTCTAAAGACCCAAAATATGGGTTTATATGCATACATACAGTCTGTATCTTCATGTTTGTATTGTATTTTACTTACTTAAATATTTATTTTTTCTTTAAATTTTTCTTCTTAAGTAACAGAGCACTGACAAGGGGATGTTGATGTGTCTTATTTAAATAAAATTAAGAAACTGATCAACTATCAATTCTGCAGTGGTTGCTAACCTTAATGGTAAACGACCCAATGACTCAATGTCGAACCAACTTCCCACTCACTATTTAGAACAATGCCGGTACAATGCGCAAATGTTGGAGGGAGCAAATGAAAGTGTGTGTTTATAAGTAGCTCAGTGTATGTGTTGTGTTTGTGCAATTGTTTCTGTGTGCACAGGTAAGTGGAATACTTTGGTCACTAAAACAATCCACACTAATGGAAAAGCTGCTCCTCTGAATAAATGAGACTCCGTGCAGTGTACTATTCTAATCCCGAGCGCCTGAGGGACTTTGCTCCAACATAAAAGACTAAAAGAAACTCTTGATATCTAAATGTTCACAGCAACTGCTTGTTAGTTTGTTTATTTATTGCTGTCACGTTTTGCAAAGCACACTGATCTCTGCGGATGCGGATGGAGGAAAGTCGTGCTGCATGGCTTAATCATCATCTCAATGCTTCTTACAGGCAGCTTTACATTAAAATGTTTATCCCCGCTTGTCACATGAAGAAGGTGGACAAGTGCAGGCAATCTGTTGTGTCATTATTGATCGGGGATGAGGAGATGAGCAGGATATACGCAGTGTGTGAGAGTGTGTGCTTGCAAGTGTGTACTAATCAGGGTGCTTATGTGTGAGTTTTCCTGTGTGTATGTGCTCATGTGGAAGCGTTGAAGTGTCCCTGTGTAAACATGTGTGTCAGACTGTGTGTGTGTGTGTGTGTGTGTGTGTGCAAGATAAGTTTCCAGGTTAACAAAAGAATGATTGAGAGCAGCAGCATATGACCCAGAGGTTACAAACCATTTCATAGTCCAGTGAACCTAAATTCAGACATAACCCAGCCCTGTCGGATTGTAGAAAGGACTGTATGTGATTGGAAAAAGGAAGAAAAGAAAGCAATTGAAATATAGAAAAATCAGACAGAGAACTCTGAAGAGATATAAAAGTATAAAAGTAATTTAAACAAAATCTAATTCTGTGCATTCCAGGTCTGAGCGTGAGCGAGGAGCCTCCTCTTCACAGAGTGACCACCGGCCCTCCATCAACAGATCACCAGAGAGGGGCACCGTGTCGCAGCAACAGCCTCCAGCCCCCCTCTACCCCAGCCCTGCCCCGGCGCTACCTGCCCGCCCAGCCAAGAAGCTCCCCTGGAGGTCAGTTGAAGTTTTTTTAGGAGAACAGGAGCATGATTTTTGGTTTAACCTAATAGATAGAGATACAAAAAAATTAAATATTTTGTAAGAATTTTCTGATTTGGGTGATTTCAGTCAAAATATGTATTTCAGTTTGTGAAAGAACAATAAATTGGGTTTTTAAAGCCAACATGCACGGTGCACGATGCATGAACAAAGCTCCGTGCATGTTGGAGAGATAGAATTTTCCATCAGCAACAGATTGTGTCCTATTGTCACATGCTGTTGTCACATATGTGGTGAACAATTTAATAACCAGCAAGCCATACATAATGATCATGACAGTATCAGGTGGTTCAAAAGCAGAGGAATATTCAGCTAAATGTCAGTAAAGAACAGGCTTTATAGTCAGTACTTGGGAATCATAGAGCAAGAGCTTATGTTCTATATACTTTGCACAAATGTTAAATATTTATATAGCAAGACATCAGTGGTATATAAGGCACACAGTGTTCTCATTGGAATAATTCAATGCTGTTAAACTCTAAACTCCATATACAGTGTAGGAACTATCTAAGCACAAGCACCTCCTTCAGGGGTTGTTGAGAGGCATTTTGGGAAATGCTGGAAGCCAATAAAGTAACACTTGGCCACCTCACTTCTAATTACAAAATCATGCACATAATGTATTAGGCTGTGTTAGGGATATCCAAGAGTGGACCTGCCTTTTAAGCGTTCGTTTCAACCATTTATTCCAGTGTACTTCTGTTCATGTAAAATACCACAATCAAAGGGTTTAAAATACCCTTTTACCCGCTTAAAGTACCATAAAACACAAACACCACGCATTTAGCATGTTCTTCACGGTCTACCGTTAATACATTTTTATGAACCTGTCCTGGTTGAATGTGCCGATACAGTCTGTTCAGAAGCAAGGAAGCGCACCGGCAGTGATGCTTTTCACACACAGTTGAGTTTTTCACACGCAGAAATTAACACCAGAAGCCCTGTAGTATCACACTTCTCTCACTCACACTCACTGAATGTCTTTAAACTTTTACAGCGGCTGATCCATCTTTGCTGTGTGACCGGAATATCTAAAAACACACACACAACGTACCTGGGCAAAAGGCATTTTAGACAGCAAAACAATGTAGACATGAACTGTTGTATCGTTGCCTACAGTTTTTTTCCCCTCCAGCCAGGGTTTGTATGCAGACAGTGTAGTGGCTGTGCGTCTCTCACCCTGTGTTTCTGTTGCCCTGAGCTGATTTTAAATGTGCTGTAAATTATTGATGTAGAAGTTCCTGAGGAGTCCCTGTCAAACTGCAAGTCATACACAGACACCACTTTTTATCTGTGTAGTGTATTCAAGTTTTGTCTGTCTCAATCCAGTACTCACACATTTTGTCAGACACACACACACACATCTTACCAGCCCCTGAAGGTTTCAGACAGAAACCTTCTGTGCAGAAAGCCCATAACAACCTTCCACCTGAGACTCTCTCACACACACACACACACACACACACACACACACACACACATTTGGGCATAAGGCTCAAATTCAATTACAATGCAAACATGCTGATATTCCTGATAGTTACACAATCCTAACAACTTTTTCATTTCATGAGAAATTAATTCTGGCATCCACAGAATTGGCCAAAGAACAAGGATGCCCCACAACGTTTATGTGCTTGCCAGATAAAAAGAAAAAATCTGTGATTGCGTTAGCCTTTTCACATAAAATGTAGGATAGTTTAGCTTAAAACAGTGCTTCTGCAGCTTTTTCCTTAAGGGACCCCTTTTCTATAATTTAGTAAACCAGCTTAGTAAACCTGCTTAGGTGACATACTTTATGGATATCCCATATTGTATTAAAAACTGTACAATTAACCTAAATAGAGAACTCAGTAACTGCAAGATGTTTGTGTATAGGAGAAATTTGCATACATTTCGAGCATTTTATTTTCTGTTTAGGGAGCAATTCTCTGTCTATATTATCTATTATAATTTTTAACAATCACACATACTTACTAGGCTCCTTTCTTGACAAATTCAGCTTTCTTGTTTGTGACACTTGATCATTGTTCTATCACTGTTCTATCAGACAATTTAGTTTACAATTAGTAAAAAGTGAACCAAATGCTAAGATATAGGCTGGCTGTGTATATTGTTTAAGTTTTCTAGCACACCTTAAAATCAAGAAGGCTTCCTGGCCCACCATTAAGCTTTGGGGACCCCCAGTGAGGAACCTGAGGCCCAGGTTGAGAACCACTGCCTTAAAAGCACAATCCATGATCCAAATATAAACACAAGATATAGCCTCAAAATAAAAAAATATTATTTGAACTTACTAGCACTTTAAAATTGATTGATAACTCTTTTAATACAGGGATTAAAAGTGCTCTGGCAGTGTTGGTCTGTCCGTTGGTCGGTCAGCCTACTACTCTTTGGTGACATGTCTTTACAACTGTTAGACGAATTACCACCAAATTGTGTACTTAAAGCTGCTCAGCTACTCAGCTGTAAAATAGCAAATCTTAGCATGCTAACATAGGCACATTTTATTCTACCCTTGCTTCCAGCTACCTCTGTATTGAACACAGAGAGAACATTTATATTGATGTTCTCACCTAACCCCTGTTAAGAATATTTGTGAAATTGTTACTGTAAATTCAAGTTCAAGGCAGTCACACTGGGTTTTAGTAACAGTACAGTGGCACAGCAGCTGTGTGTGTTTGTGTGTCTGTGTGAGTCTGGGGTTCACTTGGCGTTAATGAGGCACACTGAGAGCCACGTTTGCATGACCACAACCATACACACACACACACACACACACACATTGTCTCTGCAGACCTGAAGTATCTCTCCAGGGTTATTTGGGGGATTTGTTCAGGATCAGAGGCTTCTCTCCCATTACAGGTCTAATTAGTTTCTTTTCAAGGCCTCTCTCCTTCTCTCCTTTCTGCTCCACAACAAATTCCCTGCTAACCTCCTGAAACCTACTTTCTTATTGACTCAAATTAGTTTTTTTACCCCCTCCCCACTTTAACCATTCTGAGCTCCCTGGATGAAGCATCTCACATTTACTGTTTCAATTCCAGCTGCTTTCCTTTCTCCCACTCACCTCACCCGCTCCACAACAAGAGTGTTGATTGTTGTCTGTCTTGGCTGCAAAAGTGTGCAATGTCACAGAGAGCGGGGAAGTGATGGGCACATTTCTCCCAGTATGCTCCGCTTCACTTTGACCCAGAGTCCCATGGGACTTAGTTATACTGCGCAGCGGGAGGTGGGTGGAAGATGAAAGCAGGAGGGTAACAGCAAGATTGAAAAAAGTTAGGAGAGGAGAAAAAAAATGGAAAAGAGCAAAAGGGGAGAGAGAGAGAGAGAGACAGAGAGAGAGAGAGAGAGAGAGGAGTCAACATTGAAGGATGGTTGGTTTGATGTGTGTGTGTGTGAAGTCTGACTGACGTAATATCTCAGTTAGCTTTTTTAGCATGTTACTGCTTTGTCATCTATTATCTGAATGTCATTGTGTGTTTTTTTTGTTCAAAGTAAGCAAAATAACACTTCACTGATCGGTTTCTCCTTGTTGATTGACAGTTGGCAGGAAAGAGTTTCAGCGGAGTTCAGATGTCACACGTTCTCTCCCATCCTCCCCAAAGAGGCTGGCGGTGGTTCCTCCCAAACCTCAGTCCCCAGGTCAGTATTACCAAAACACATCATACAAAAAGCACATATGCAAAGTTCCCGACAGCCGTCTTTAACCTCCTGCACCCAATGACAATGCAAAGTGCTTTTCAACTTTTTCACAGCAGACATTTTGACTTGTGTGACTAATAACATTAATTAAGACCCCATTCTAACTAACTGTCTCTATATGTGAGTGAGCCATCCTGCACAAATACCCTGAACTGTCTTCTGTAAAAGCAGCAATTTTTGATTTTCACAGCGGACATTTTGACTCATTAAAAGCATGCACAATAGGCCTTTTCACTGCAGACAGTTTGACTTGTCATAGCTGGAAAATCACAGGTGCAATTAATGACATAAATTATGGCTGCAGTCTAGACACTGAATTCTACTGAATAGAATGGCGTCATCATGTATGTCACCTTCCCAAACCTTTTCCACAAATAGTCCTCATATTTATGACCTCTTCTGTAATCCACTCACCGAAAGAAGCAGCTTGCATCTATCTCAAATATCGAGGGCTGGTCATACACTGCTTCAAAGAGAGATTCAAGATGCTTTCTTCTATGTTGTGATTCAATCCATACAGTCTGCAGAGGTACAACTTGTTTCCTACAGGATTGCAGAGGGCCTCATCTTTCCTTGCAGAGTTGACACATATCTCCTCAGGCTACACCTCTCTATGTGCTAACTTCACTATTTTTCACGAAAGTGCTGCTGATATTGTTCACCCTTCTCTTTACTGCATCTTTTGCTGGACCTTGCCTCCTCCCACACAGTCGTAAAATAAGAACATTTCCTTTTCATTCTCTCTGATTCTCAGCATTTTAGCTTTTCTGTTGTTTTTCAGATATTATCAGTTTATTGCTCCTCCTGAAACTCTTCTGGGCTGTGCCAGAAAAATGTCAAATGAAATGAAATAAATAACCTAGCCTCACCACCTTTAACCACACCCTAGCAAGAACAGACACACACACACACACACACTAGTCTCTGCATCCCACACGGTCTGCCATTACCTTCTCTCATTGTTTTTCACATTATTATTCCTCCTCCATAAACCCCACTGCTATCATCTGCATGCTGCCTTCACACTCAGTCACATAAACTCATTTGGTATTCACTCAACTCTCCCTAACCTTTCAGGTAAAGCCTACAGAAGTATGCATGCATTGCATGTGTGTGTGCGTGTGCGTGTGCGTGTGTGTGCAAAAGACATTTACATAAGACTTCTAGTCGTCTTCAAAGACGGTGAATCCTAATGTGCCTTCAAGGCAAAGACACTGATGAAGATGTAATATTGAAACATTTGCTGATATGTGCAGTTTGCACATTTTTAGAAGAAAGGCCTGGATTATTAGATACCATGGATATACATCTCCCTATATATTTATTTTTAATTCTTTTTTTTTTTTACAATTTTATGATTAGCTATTATATTTTTCAGAGAGAAATTCCCCCATTTCAGGTTTTATTTGCACACATACACTGGCAAGTATATATTTTCTCTAAATTGGCCTTAAACATCTATCGCTATTACAATCATTCAACGCCTTCAGGTACCCCTCTCTTACTGAATTCTTTGTCCTTCCACTCTCTTCTCTCCTTTACTCGTGGCCCAGAGCGCTCCCCTTATTTTATTCCCCCACCTCCCTCTAACCGATCTTTCACTCATTACCTGGGACCCTGCACCCCAAGCCCAGCCTCACGTTGTCATGGAGACCGCCCCTACACGCTTCAGTAGGCCTGAATGATATGGTTGAGGCAGGTAATGTGGAGCTGCAGTGATTTTGTGTGTGTGTTCGTGTGTGTGTACACATTAAGTATGTGTGAACACACAGAATGTACATTTTAAAAGAAATTTAAAAGAATTTATCTGAGTAATGCTCTGTTCTGATGCTGTGTGTCTCCACAGGCTTGTATGTGTTCACACCACATGACAAGGTGACTCACACAGAGGCTAATCTGACTGCCTGTATGTCAAGTGCTTAATGGTTGTGCCCCGCCCCCCCAGCCGAAAAATAGCTGCCACGTGTTCGTCTGGCCTTTAAATTACGTTTATCATTAATAGAGCCTTTACCTTACAACACAAGTACAACAAATAATATACTCATATAAATATAATTTAACAGTGTATTTATGTTATTGCATGCTACAGCTCAATCATTTCTTGATACTGATCACTTTCATCATAAGATTAGATGGTCCATCATGAGGAACACCAGACTGGGAATTACCCCAAGGCTTCCTCTGTAGAAAAGATTCAATTAACTTACTATCATTTATCATGTGAACACAGTCATTAGCAATAGGTCAGGTCAAATCTCCTCTGATTTAATACTCATCAATTCCAATAGTATAGCCAGATATGTCCTGGTTAGATTTAAGATTAGTACATGACTCCTTAATGCCATATTGAAGATACCGTATATATAATTTCAATATTTTTCTATATTATATGTATTTATAGGGATTTTCAGAAGGAACACATGCTCATGCAGAGTAATTTCAATTAATTTTCTATATTTGTTTCTTTTCCCTCCCTGCAGTCCAGAGTGGGCAGCGGCCCGCAGCAGCGGTGCGAGGGTCAGCTCCCCCGGGGTCCCCTCGCCGCGTGACCCCCCTGAGGCTGCAGCAGGAACAGCAGGAGAGCCTGCAGAGAGAGAAAGAGGAGTCTCAACAGAAAGACAGAGAAAGGAAAGCAGAGGAAACAGAAAAAGAAGAGCAAAGGGAGGAGGTGAGTTTTTGGGAAAATCTGTAGCACCACTTTGGGTCTGCTTTATTCTATTGTTTGGTTTTTTTTTTTAAATTCTATTTCATTCTTCTGTCACTTAGGTTCAGAGGCTGCAGGGACGATGTGAGCAGCAGGAGAGGCAGCTGAAAGCTCTAAGAGATGAACTGAGGAAGACTTCCTTGGGTCTGGAAGCCTTCATTATCACTACTCAGCATTACTGCCTCAAGGTAGCCCACTTGAATATACAATCCATACAATAATAATATTAATATACTTACACCATAATAATGCTGTCTTGCATTACAGGACAGGCTTATACAGAGCTCTAGTGTTATCATTTTCATCATCATGTCTATATCCCCCACAATCCCACATCTGATTAACTTGAGATGGTCTAAAGGTTATTCTATGCTCCTGTGTAGATAACACGGTGCCTCAACCTTTAATTCACTCCGAGCCCGGGTTGAGGAAAACACATGCTCACACACGTGAAATCAAGAACACATACAATATTCAACACCATGAGGTGAGATTCACAGCATGGTCCATGAACAGTGCGATGAGGAAGAGTGATTGCGACTGTGGGAAGGGTCCTTCAGAGTTCAGTGTGCCATTGAGCTGGTTTCATCCTGTCTGTGTGTCTGATGGAATGATTTAGCCTCCAAGGTGCTATAGCTGTAATACTGCTGTGAGGTGGTTGAGAGACTGTCTGACTTCTTTATGGTCACTGGGTGCTGCAGTCACTGGCCCACAGTGCTGATATACAGAAGAAGACAGGAATAGTGGGCCTATTTGAGTAGGTTTGAGCTCCCTCTGCTGGCATCAGTAAACACAACAGCTACAGTAGGGTTCAAGCATGTGTGTGATTTGAATCTGAAAATGTTGTTTATTTCCTACATTTCAGAATAAAACTACAGAGGAGAATCAAAGGAAATTGTCCTTGGAAATCCAAAAGATCAGAGAGGAAATGGGTGAGTAAAGATGAGAAACAAAATTTGACCAAAAAAGGTCTTTTTCACAACAGACATTTTGACTACCCATAGTAGGAAAAGCGCAGGTGTTACCAATGACATTATCAGTGGTTATATTCAAGTGTCCCAGTATCTTGTGACAGCGTGTCAATGAGC
>NW_023339763.1:13148551-13160565 GCF_004916995.1 Morone saxatilis | reverse complement strand
TTGTTTACAATAATTATATATTATAGTGAATTTACCCTTTTCTATAGTCATAAATTCACAGTAAAACTTTGAATATTCTGCACTCTCTAATAAGATAACAACTCTACTTCATCCACAGCATCCAACTCAGCGCGATGGGAAAGACTCCACCGGGAAAAGACGGCGCTGGAGGTGGCGTTTGAACGTGAGCTACAGGAGCTGCAGCTGCAGCAGGAGGCAGAGCTGGCTGCTGTGGAGGAGGGGCTTAGGAAGTGTCACTCAGCGGAGGCAGAGCACCTGAAGGCGGAGCATCTGTCAGAGATGGAGGAGCTGAGGACTCAGCAACAGGAACAGGTGAGAGTCAGGCATCTGTTTTATGTTAGCCACGATGATTGTTCACATGAAATCTGATCAGTGTGTGTGTGTGTGGGTGGGTGTGTTAGGTGGAGGAGATGACAGTCAGCCACCAGGCAGCCATTCAGGAGCTCAGAGACATGCATAACATCACCATGGCAACACTGCATGAGGAGCACGCCCGTACCATGAGAGGTATGATTTTAGACCTCATTTAAAAAACACAATATGACACCACCACTGCTTGAAACAACATCATCTCTCTTTTGTGCTTCTGAATCTGTGTGTAGACTTAAGGAAAGCTCATGAGCAACAGAAGATCCTTCTGGAGGAGGATTTTGAGAAACTCAGGCTTTCTCTACAGGTATGATTCCATTTAAAAAAGATACTTTTTTTGTTGATGCACAGTAACATTTACTGATGCGATGTACGTTAATGTGTTTGGATGCTTGTGCAGGATCAAGTGGATACTCTCACATTTCAAAACCAGAGTCTGAGGGACAAAGCCAAACGCTTTGAGGAGGCTTTGAGGAGGAGTACAGATGAACAGATAGTTGTGAGTTTGCCTACTGATACTCTCCAGCAAATAATAACAATGAGTCACTGAAAATACTGTAGATACCCAAATGTAATAATGCAGAATCAAATCTTTCTAAACCCCATCATCATTGCTCTCTATCTGTCTTTTCGCTTGTTCTTGTCTTTTTGCTTGTGAATGTGCGCACGTGTAACAGGATGCTTTGGCTCCATACCAGCACATTGAGCAAGATCTGAAGAGCTTGAAGGAGGTTGTGGAAATGAAGAACCAGCAGATACATCAGCAAGAGAAGAAGATCTCTGATCTAGAGAAAGTGGTAGGCTCAAATAAGCTAATCACCTCAGCTCAAGCACCACTACACAAGCACACACACACACACGCAGTGGTCTGGATACACATGATGGTCATGTACGGTGAATGAAATATTGCGCTGTGGTTGCATTCTACTTTTGAGCAGGCTCAAAAGAATGTGTTCCTTGAGGAGAAGGTCCAGGTGCTGCAGCAGCAGAATGAAGATCTGAAGGCTCGTATTCAAATGAACCTCACCCTGTCCAGGTAAGACATATTCAGTCACCATCATCACCATCTTTTTCCTCACTGTGGACACTGATACAGTATGTGATGCTATGTCTTTCCTGCTTCATGCTAAGGTTAGCTTCCTCTGTGCTTGTTTTTTCCCTGCAGGCAACTGTCAGAGGAGAACGCCAATCTCCACGAGTCAGTCGAAAAGGAGAGCACCGAGAAGAAGCGGCTGAGTCGGAACAACGAGGAGCTTCTGTGGCGTCTCCAGACCAGCCCCCTCATGTCCCCAGCCTCCTCCCCACTGCACCGCTCCTTCTCCACCTCCCCTGCCCCCTCATCCCCATTCTTCTCCTCCTCACCTGTAGCAGGGTGTGACTCCCCCACTCACTGCTATGGCTGCCCCCAGCAGGCTCAGTACTGCTCCCCCTCCCACAGAGCTGCCAATCAGAATATCTCCCCTGGACCAGCCACACCCACTCACAGGGCAGCAAGCAATCAGAATTACTCCCCCGGCCCAGCCACGCCCACACACAGAGTGTCAGCCAATCGCTGTAATTCAGCCGCTTGCCTCAGCTCTTTGCAGAGATAAACTCACATATCTCTCTCTCCTCTTTTCTGAACATTCGCTTTCATTTCCTTCATTCTCTGCTCTCCTCCTTTGCTTTTTGAATGTGAATTGCATTGAAATACAGAGGGCAGTTGTCTCCAGTCATCACAGGACAAAGTGGACAGAAAAAAAGAGTCTTGAACTTTCTCAAGTCTCTACAGCTGGTGTATGTCATGTGAAACACAACTGATGCAGATGACTGCAGCTCAGATCTCTGTCCCCAAACCGAACTTGAATTAATGCGAAAGTCTTGAAATGTAGACTGTATATACTGTATGATAGTGACACAGATAGTGTCGACATGTAGTGAAACCTCCCTGCATGGGTAGTCAGGAGTCCCGCACAAATGGAATCAGTACAGATTAAAAGTAGCACACTCTTGTCACCAGAACAGAATACTCTGGTGTGTTAAAACACAGTCACATCCTTGATACAATAAGCTATATTCTCTCTCATCGAGATTAGTTTCTCATAGTCAAATTCTTTTTAAAAGATGAGTTTTGATTCTTAGTCATGGATTGAATCAGCTTTCAGCAGAAATGTTTTTCTGTTTTCGTTTTTCATCTGGAAAAATCCCTAACAAAGCGCCTTATACTCAGTCCTGCCGTCTCACCAGCAGGGAACAAGCAACATTTTCTTTCATAAAGGACTTTGGATAAAGAATTGGTTTGTAAAGCAAAGCAAATCCTGTTTTTCAGCCTCCTTGAGGTGTATTTAACATTTTGTAATTAGTTCACTGGTGATAATTTTACTTGTGTGGGACAACCCTACCTGGAAACCCCAGCCATTTTACCAAAATACAGAGAACTTACACGTTCAAACCTTGCCAGGTCTTCCTACAGCGTCTCGCCACACAAGCTACTCTTCACTTTTGGGATCCCTCAGGTCAACTTGCAAAAACTACGTCTGCCATTTTGTATTTACCTCAGCGGGAATGTGCAGTCTGTTGTGTTTGTAGCTCAACAGCAATGACAACAACAAAAACAACAACAACATCAACAAAAACTCACAGCTACCAGGGAGCTCAGAGCTAAGGGGGAGACCCGACACATAAATCTCTGTTTTAAATGTTGTGGATTCCTTTAAAACGTGATATCTAATTTATTTGTTACATGTATTTTGCTACTTAAGCAAGCATGTACTGTGAAAGTCTTCCAGTCTTAATGTGAAACTTATTATTGCTGTGATCTGTCTATTTATTAAGCTTGAGGAGTGATAGAAATGAGTGTTTGTAACTTTTAATATCACCTATGGGACACAAGTGGAATATGTGATGTAGGAGAAATGAGATATAGTGCATATTTCTCTGACTTGTTGTCATCACACACACACATAGGTGGTGTTCAGGGGACTGTCTTATGATATGATATGGATCTATAAGCTATGTAGGTAAAAAAAAATACAGGTTAACCCTCTGTTTACTGCTTTGTGAATAGTGTCACAAAGATTAGCGTAACCCTGTCTGAACCTGTGTTAACCTCTTCATAACCTCTTCAGATGCTTCTGGTTTGTTTATCTGAATGACACTTTTTATCCTTCGAGTATTATGTTCAGACTTTTGCAAACAACACTGAACTCTTAGTGTGCAAGAATATATTGTTCAGGGAATTATTTTCTAAATTTAGATTTAAAATACTTTCAGTTATAATTTTGTATAGCTTCTCTACAGAACATTATACACTCTCAAGATGTTTCCCGAGATAATTTTCCACTTATATAGAATACGATAGAGAAACCAACCTTTGGTATATAGAAATGAAATTTATTTTATAGCATACACTACATCATAGCTGCCTCCTGTGCTGTACTCTACTGACTTACTTACCCTCAGGGTCCTAATCTGGCTTTGAACAAGACGACATAGAAAGCTACAGTATCATCATGTAATCTCAGTGATGTACTCGTACATTAACAAACAAAGCTAAAGCAGTTCGGACTCCACATGAAAATGTGCCACTGTAAATAAGCGAGGCCAGTGAGGAGGGACAAGGGTAAGTCTGTGTTGGCGGCAACATTGCTAATGAGAGCAGGGGTTAGCGTGTGAGACAAATGTAATATTGTTAAGTAGATGCATGGGGTGGGGTCGTGGGGGGGCAGTATCGAGGCCTTGAAATTCCTTGCAGCGCCCCTGGTCGTTCCTTCCATTAATTTACAGGTTGAGTAAATGTAACCTTTTACCAGCATGTAAAGGACGACGTTTCTGGGTTGCCAGTTTTTCAGTAATAGACTTTTAAGTAGATCTTTAATTGCGATACCAGCACTTTTGATGGTCGTGAAAAAAAAAACGATTCTTCACAGATCTTCAAGATTTTTTGTATGATACGTACCACATGGTTAAATGCTCTTAAACAAAAGAATGTCAAGTACAGCATCGGATTTGAGAAATGTATCTCAATTCCCGCTTATTTTATACATACACTGACGATTTTGAGAATGTCTTTGCATAACGATCAATTGTAAGAATTTACCAGTCAAAAAGTCACTGTGTTTTCAAATGTTTAGGATTACAGTTCACCTACGTCATTGAATGATTCTTCAGGGTCCTCCTAAAGGTCACTTCAGGTGCAAAAAATACAGTCTACAAAGATGCAACAAAATCTATTGTTTACAAACGACGTAAAGTTACCGACTTCATCATAAATTAATATTTCACCTTTGAATGGACTATGATTTCTAAACAATGAACTGGTATTGTAATGACCCTTCAATGTGTCCTGTGGACATCTGTGTCTCACTATGCGCTGAATGTCAAAAATGTAATGACTGCATTTTATACAAGTCATTCAATGTGATTTTGTTTAATATAGAAGGACCTCTTGTCTGACCATTATGTAGCAGCCATTTAATATGTAGCACTTGGTTGAGCCTCCCCACAACAAACATGGGTAATTTATCTAATTCATTAGGGATTGAAACGTCCATGTTGATGTTTAAATGCTGTTGTAGCAAATGTTTCCATGGCTAGTCAACTTTGAGCTCTAGAATTTGAATTTGTGGAGGTAAGCTATACAATTACCCCTTATGGATTTGGTCCAGAGACAAAGTTTACTGAATTTGTTTGTTCTGGCACTGATTGTATGTCTGAATGTAAATACATTTACAACATGAGTTGTGTCTTAGTGCACCAGAAAAGTATTAGACGCATGTTTTTTCTGTCTTTGCTGTTTCTTGCTCTCCCTTTTTCTTCTTTTCCCTCTCCGCATCTGTGATGGTCAAAATGTAACTGTAGCGTAGGAGGCCTAGAGGATGGAGAATGAGATAGTTCAACATGTAATGTATACAAGGTATGTTGATGCTTTTATTTGTACTTTTTGGGGAGAACACAGTATTAAAAAATATTCTAGAAAAGTCATGTGATGTCCATGTTTCATTTAAAGATAAGTCCTGCTCAGAGGTAGAATGTACCATTTACTCTACTCCTGTACTTAAGTACAAATTCAAGGTACTTGTACTTTACTTGAGTATTTTTCATTTCATGCAACTTTATACTTTAAATCCACAGAGGCAAATATTGCATTGTATTACTTCTTGAGCTAAATAAACTATTTAAAAAGCATCAGAGTATACATGGACAGAACTACCAAATTTTGAAATTGCTTTTATTGGCCTTTTTGACATCAGATATCCCGATTACATCCGTCGTATTGCTCTCTATCCATATCCAGCAACAACACTTTGGGTTTCAAAATTCAACAAAAAAGCTGACCTAACACATACAGTTCTATTTATATACACTGAAAATTGATAAATGTTGGTTATATTCATAAATTCGTTTTTTTTACAACCTTAATAAATCTTAGTACATGTAGACGGAAAATATTTAATTTCTTTTTGCCACAAAGGCTGCTTATTTCAAAAATATGACCTGAGTCCCTCAGAGTTTTTAAGAGAACTGTTCAATAAAAAACATTTAAAAAACCCCATAAACTACTACCATCCACAACTTCATATAAGGGATTTAAGAGTTGAGACATGAGGCAACAGAAGCTTAGTTTTAAACATTTAACATTTAATGTAAAGTATGCAACATTACATCATGTGATATCATGAATGAGACACTATTCTATTTATTAATCTTTGTCAAAGACATGTAAACTATGCAGACTACTGAATTTAATCTAAGTCACATTGGTTAGCAGGACTAGGATGATCACAGCTTGACTATATGAACCATAAAGGTGTTTTTATGATCAGTCTGAAAAAATGTCGACCATATAGCATTATCTTGCATCCTGGCAGATTATTTCACAAAGAGTCACAGAAATGAATCCTGAACCCACCTGACTCATGTTTTATTTAACAATGACTTCAGATGAAGAGCAAACTGACGCATCACTTCCGCATGAAGTGAGATATGATATCCATGGGAAGGGGGAAGATGATGGTGGAGTTCTTCTCTGCTGCGATGGTGTTGAGGGTCTGCAGGTAGCGAAGCTGCAGAGCTGACGGGGACTCTGCGATCACGAGAGACGCCTCCTTCAGTGCACGAGATGCATTCATCTCGCCCTCAGCTGCAATCACCTATAAATAATATTAGAGAGAGGTTAGGATAGTGCACTATAACTAGCCTGAAAGCTTGTGTATGCACATTGGGCTTGACAGTGGATTGTTATTTAACATTGTATGCATGTACTGTATGTGTCGTGTTACATGTCCTGACCTTGGCTCTGGCCTCTCGTGAAGCCTCGGCTTCAGCAGCCATGGCTCTCTGCAGCTGATGTGGCAGCTTCACATCTTTAATCTCCACACGCTCCACCTTGATGCCCCAGTTGTCTGTGGCTTCATCCAGGTTGGACTGGAAAAGACAGAAAGAGGTTACATTGATTTCTCCACAATATTGTAATTTATTCTCCAGTTTCTCTTTTTTTTGGTGTGAAATGTGCCCTAGTTTTAAAGTTTTTTAAAAATATCTTTAAATAGGCTTCAGATTCTGTACCTGCATGCTGTGAGCGATGCCCTCACGGTCAGACAAGAGCTCAGCCAGGTTCTTAGTTCCAAGGACATTTCTGAGGGTAGTTTGTGCCAGCAGACGGGTGGAGAAGTCAGCATTAGACACGTTGGCCACAGAGGCAATGGGGTCACTGACCCGGAAGTACACCACTCCATCCACAGAAACTGTGACTGAGTCCTTGGTCAGAATCTAGGATAGAAATACATGACAGTTTGCGTGTGCATGTCCATAGATTTAAATTGAAATCCTTGCACAATGCTGCAAAAAGAGCATTTTTTCCCCAGACAGTTTTGTGTTGTCCTACCTCTTGGGGTGGGATGTCAAATGAAACTGTACGCAGATCAACTTTCACAAAGGAATCAGTGCATGGCAAAATGAAGAAAATTCCTGTGGAGAAACAAAAAAGAAAAAAATCTTATTTCATTTATTTATTTTACCACAATCCAGGATTTATTTTAAGTAAAAAAAAAACATGAACATTGAAATTGTTAGTGTGTTTACCTGGTCCTTTCGCCTTCCTGTCTGTAATGCGGCCCAGTCTGAAGATGACGGCACGCTCATACTCCTGAACAATCTGCAATACAAGCAGGAAGACCACAGTGCAAGCTCAGTACACACTCAAATGTGCGTCAAAGGAAATAGGCTAGCGGTTTCTGTGCTGATTTATTCACTCACCTTCAGACAAAACCAGATAGTGATTGGGAAAAGGAGAGTTGTGAAGAGGCCAGAGATTATGACTATAACCCAACCAATACATCCCAAAGACCCTGTCCGTTCAGCTAGAGAAAGAGAGAGAGAGGGAGAGAGATAAGAGAGTGTGTTTGACCACTGTGCAACCCCCCAAAAAGCCCATATGAAGTAGAGAGGAAAGCCTCCTTGTTAAAGAAAAGTTAGAGATGTGAAGAGTTTTGCATTGATAAAAAACTGACCCAGTGGGGCTCATTTCTGAATCATAACATAACATCATTTATAATTCTTTTTAATAGATTGCACCTCTGTTTCGCAGCTTAGCTCTAACAGAAACTCACCGTTTACACACAAAGACTCTCTTACACGCAGTGCAAACAGTAAAATATTTACTCATGCAACATGATCTCTGAAGTATCACTACAGCAATAAAAGAAAGTCATTAAGTGAGAGAAGGGTCTGTGTGTCATGCCGTGTCATATTTTCCAGCTCTAATGGTTGTATTTCAGCCTTTATCTGTGCATGTTTTGCAAGATAGCCATTACATTGAGCCCCATGCTGTATTACACTGTCAGAGAACAATAAGTATATTATAATTGTCAAAAAGGCTTGACTTCCTGGCCATTGTCCTGCTTTGATTATAATTTCCTTTGTCTTAGTATCATTAAAAAAAACATTGTTCTCTCTTTCTAGGTCAGACCACAGGAAATGCAGTTTCCTGTTGTTGAAATAAAGGAACGTTTACTGTTTCAAATAACTGTAAAGTAGCATTATTGCCCATTACACAATGTTTGAAATTCATGATTTATGACAGTTTCTAGGAAAGGTCATTTATATGTTGGTAAGAGTTTATGAGGATTTTTATGATATAATCATAGCGCACACTGTGCCAATCCTCATTATATCTCTAATTTTTTTTTTTTTTATTCAATAGGTTTTGGACCAAAACTTGGTTTGTTTACATGGAATAACTTCACTGAGGCATTTTAATAAACAAAATTATTCATTCCTCATAATCTGTGCCGCCAAGTTATGTTTTATTGACTTACTGTGGATGCATGTAAATGATGAGTACACAGTAAGGTCCTGTTCAACAGGTTGGCCACCTGGAAAACGATTATTCTATAGCTCCACTGATATGAAAACAAGCTGTTATCAGCAACCAAATTAAAGAGCATTCACACAAGACAAATCCAACTGTATAACAGGACAGTTCCCATAACATTACCTAGTTCACCTGACTTCACTGAGCATGAATACTGACACACACACACACACACACACACACACAAATGAAGGGAGTAACACACAAACATTCAGTCACATGCTTTTGGGACTCTATCTCAGTGACATGTGATTTCTGTCTCCATGACAATGGAGTTCTACTTTGCCCCGGCCTCTTTTGCTGCTTTCCACCTGCACAGGTGAGCTCTGTCGTATACATGGCATACATAACACACTCCTGCCTACACAACTGACAATGTAATGCCGTGTGTGTACGTGTGTGTACATTCAACATGGAACTCAAGGAAGATTAAACAACACTGTTGATTTAAGCCTTAAGCCATGCCAGATGTTACGGTCAATAATCAGAGACTTCTTGTTAATATTTTACTTTTTAAAAAAACACATTAAAGCTCAGAAGAAAAGACAGTAAAGGAAATGTAGTTTATCTTACATATTAAATCATCTTGGCTCATTCCTCTTCTCTTCTGGCTCTCCATTTGGTTCTCCATTTCCATGGGCTGGTTACAACTGAGAGGGGAAGTGTGTTGAGAGTTTGTTGAAGTGAGTCTAATGAGGAGGGAGTCAACCAGCCTTTTAAAGCTGCAATGCTACAATATAATGCAGCTCAGAGGTGGTGTAGGTGTGGCGAGTTGATCATAAACATAGTACTTTCATTCTTATCAACACATAACCCAAAAACACTAGTAATATCATTTTAATTGCATTTATTATTTTTTTTATAAATCATACACTAGCATAAATGGATTCCAGTTTAACATTAAATACAAATTTACTGGTGGTAATTTGGAAGTTGCATAATAAACTTCTTCACTTCCTACTAGAACATTTGAAATGCTTATATTTGTGGGTATCTTCACAGGAGCTCATTTTACTCTAACTTTTTCATACCCTTTGTGTAGGGAACCTATCATGGTTATCAATGTTTTATGACGTCTGCAGAACTGAGTCAAATGTAATACTTTACATAACATATGTAAAGACCATAGAAGGAACAAAAGAAAAGAAAGAACAGATAATGGAAATTCAACATTTCTTTTTTTCTCTTTTCTTTTATAGCTTTCAGAGAAGCCATCATGTGCTGGGGTATAATACAAAATGTATTATACCCCAAACTGCTCCTGATGCTGTTCCATCAGTATGTGAGTGTGTGTGAATGTGACATAGTTTATAGCTAGATAGTTGGAAGACTAAACTCATTCTTAACATTACTTATCAAAATTATAAAAATTGGCTTTAGGAAAGAAGTGACCAATGATTAAATGTGCCTTGAAATTAAATTTGCCGCATTTTAAGATTTTACTTATTACTTACACTTTGTTCATACGCATTATCAATAAAACATTCAGCATATTGGATGAATTTGTTTGGTTTAGCAGAAAATAGTTATCAAAGAATGACTTGATAGGAAAAATGGAAAACTTTCTTCATATGAGATACCATAACTGGGTGTTGGAAGTCTCCTGACTAATTGACACATGACTGTGTATTGCGCAACATTATCATTACTCATGATAAGCATTGTGTAAAGCTGCATAGGCTGTAAAACCGTTGGGTAAAATAAAATATGGCGACCACAGCCTTCAGTACAGATTTGATTATCTGGTAACATTTGAGACTGTCATTTGTAATAATTACCTATCCTCATTTATCCTCTTTTTCTGACCATGAACCTTTACTTTAAACATTTCCTTTGCTGATACAATAAAGTTTGTTAATGAGAAGACTGTTAGGCCACTTTTAATCTTGACATGTTTTTTGTTTTTTTTCCCCAAGTCACATAAAATACAGCCCTGCCTTGTAAATGACAATAAATAACCTTGAATCCTTGAAACAGGTGATGATTGTTACACCTTTTTACACCCTTCAACTATTTTTAATTGTGAGTGAGTAAAAGTTCTTTTCCATGCAATGTTCCCAGCCATGGCATCAGACAGAATAGAGATAGAGCTACAGCAACCAGCAGTTTACTGACAAAATAATAAAACAGGTTCAAATACAAAAAAAAAGGGCAAAAAAGACGAAAACAACACAGTGTAACAAACGAGTCTATTGCTCTCAAACAATAATGTAACTCTTTCTGAGTGTACTGAGGTGTACAGTAAATGAAGTAAAATTACAGTTTTCACTATGTTGCTAAGCCTTACTGAAGAAAACAGACATTTTACAAGTCCACATATCAAATCAACGAATGCTTCAAGTTGTTCTCAGCAACGTTTGGTTGAATACTGTAATAACAGTACAAGCAGGGTGACATCTGTCAAAAAGAACTTTGTAAACATACAAAATGTAAACTGCTGACAGCCACAAGTGTGCGTTCACTGAAAATAACACAAACAGGAGCAGAACTGCCGTATGCAAGTTTATGTGTACAACACTCCCACCCTTGACGCAGCACAAGGATTCAAAATATTCATGGTGTGCCTGCTTCAAAATATTTCATGTCATAATACAATATTCAGTTCAGGACAATCAATCAGTATCATAAGCATGCCCTTTCCAGAGACTGGACGTGAAATACTACATGAGGATACTGTCAAGTCATTACATGATATCATGTACATTTTTTTTTATTTTCTATAATTCATTATTCACTAATAAATGTTGATAAACTTGATTAAAAACAGCCAAGTCCAGCTAACATTAAAACCAGTCACAGTCTACTTGTAAAATCTAACAACTTTGACAACTGATATTTACAACTGTTCACTATGAATAATATAAGTCATCCGCCACCCCCTCCCCCCACAACAGTGTTCCTCCTTACTTGGCTGTAACATACACATTACTGAATCTCTCCAATCAGCCCTGTGCTCCTCGGGGTTCAAGGCAATGTGTCTACTGCTGAGGGGTAGGGTAGGATAGGTGTCAGCATATGCGTTCTCTGTGTTTCAATGTGTTTCAAAGTGTTATGTGGGGTTTCACTGCCAACCCAACTGGGGGTGCAGGCCTGGTTGGATGGGGAAGGGGTTTCCGGGGCCTGGAGCGTAGTTGGTGAAGCTGTTGGGCTGAGGAGCAAAGTTCTCCAAAGCAGATGAGGGATGAGCCTGGAACAAGAGGAAGAGGAGCAGTGTTTTCGAGGCTGTATCAAACTGACATTTAATTATTTTTACTTTGTGTGTGTGTGTGTG
>NW_023339763.1:13142174-13148517 GCF_004916995.1 Morone saxatilis | reverse complement strand
GTGTGTGTGTGTGTCTACCTGCAGCAGAGCAGACTGCATGGTTGGGTTGTGTAGGCCTCCGAGCGCCGCAGGGGAGGCTGAGGGAGAGAAGCCTGGCACCCCAGGGAAGGACAGCAAGCTGGGGAACGCGCTCCCTCCTGGGCCCTGAAGTCCACTGCTCAACCTGTAACAGAATAACTACTGTCAGACTGTAAACAACGTTATCTTAATGATAATTCTATACTATTCCCCATCACTACTATTCCTACTGGCTTTTACAACAAAATGCTACTAACAGTGCTTACAGATATTGTTTTTGAATGCAGTGAAGTATTACTCTGATCAAGGAACATATTAGGTGACTATGGGACAATAACTATTGTTTCTGTTGTTCTTTAAAGGAACTGTTCAACATTTGGGGAAATACGCGTGACAGAAAGTGAGTTGAAAAGCTTGATGTCACTCTCGTATTTGTCCATTTAGAAACAGCTAGCCTGGCTCTGTCCAGCAGTAACATACCAACACCTGTAAAGCTCACTAATTAATAAGTTATATATTGTTTATTTAATATGCATTTAATTCCCCATGTATAAACATTAAAAGTAGAATTTGCTTCCTCATTTAATAGCTCTTGCAAGGATATCACCTGCCTCCAGTGCCTCAAGCGTCAATAAAAGTAAATGTCAATAAAAGGTGAGCCTTGTGCTTGCAACACTTCAACGACAAGATAACATGTCAAATATATGGCTGACAGTTATCACCATGTAGAGTTGAACTCTTTGAGACAACACAAAGCAAAGTCTAGGTCTGTTTCCACTTAGCACATAAAAACCAAAGTGGAAAATTGATAGACGTGATTTATGATGCCATGTTCAGGGAAATGGAAACAAATGTCAATTTCTAATTACCCTAGACCCAATTATTTATAAAATACTGTTCTTACTAGAAATAAAATAGAACATTTAAATTAAGTTGCTGCTATGGCCTTTTCATGTAGACGTACAGTAAATAATATTGGCAAATCAATATGAAATCATTAGGTTTATTAGAGTATCCATATGACATGGCTTCGTTATAATGGGCAGTCGAAATGTTAAGAGCTCACATACCCAGGCTGGAAGTTGGAGCTGAAAGCAGATGCAAAGCCTGGTAAAACTGGCGATGAAGATGGAACTCCAGCTGCGGCCGCTGCTGCCGCCGCTGCGGCTGCCTGCAGTGGTGCCACCGACGCTACTGACGATGGAGTGGCCCCTGGCAGACCCATGAATGAAGACAACACAGGGCTCCCAGCACCATGCCCTCCTGAAACTCCCAACCCTGGGAAGGCACCGGGGCTATGGCCTGGCTGAAGGCCTGAGAATATAGAGGAGGCAGAGGTGAGGCCCAGACCGAAAGGAGAGGCTGCACTGACGGCAGCGTTGGGAGCCAGGCCTTGGTAGATGGAGGTTTGTGGATGGTTAGAAATGTTGCTGGTGGGAGGCATGGCGGGCATGGATGCAGACATTGTGGAAGGAGGGAGAGAGGAAGAAAGGGAGGAAAAGGGGGACAGACCAGGATAATGAGAGGGTGCTGGGCTAGAGGACAGAGCTTGGAGGCCGGGGATTCCGACAGGACTAGAGAGAGAGACTTGAGGAGAACCTGAGGGGTGTGCCAGGGCGAAGGAACGTGCCAGAGCAGCCTGCGCAGAACCCGGCACCACCAGAGAGCTAACAGACGGTGTTCCAGAGCGGGAGGTGCCCTTAAAGGCAGAGGGCACAGGGCTGTTACTGCCACTGTTACAACCCCCAGTGTGTCGGTTCAGGACTCCAGCCGCAGCCATGGCGGCCTGAACCTGCGCAGAATGAACCGGGGAGGGTTTGGGACTGAGACCTGGGGTGGAACAGCTCGGAATAACTGGAGTGGATGATCCAGATGGGGTGTAACTTCGGATCACTGACCCAGGGGGGTTACCTGCTTGTGGGTGTATGCCAGGGTGGGTGTGTCCTGACTGGTGGTCTGTGGAAAAAACCTTCTGCTGAGTTGAGCCCATGGAGTTCGTCGTCTGACTTAAGGTGTCAGTGATGCCGCGGGAGGTAGCAGGGGTGCCTGGTCGAGAAACGACATGGAAGGGGGAAGAGGAGAAGCTACCCGGGACAGGAGTTCCACAAGGAGTGCCTGAAGGGGTGTGGGCTTTAATGACAGATGAGGGTGTAGGTGTAGCATGGCCACTGGGGGTGTGTGGACCTGCTTTGATCACAGAGGGGGATGGAGCGGGGGATGGAGAGGGGGCACTGGGGTTGTGAGAGGGCACCATGCCGGGGAAAACCGGTGTGATCGGGGTTGTGGGAGTCGGCTGAGCGGGAGAAGCGTGGGGTGGGACAGGGGTAGAAGGCGTGGACCCATGAGGAATAAGGAGGGGCCCGCTGTTGACTCCAGGTGTGGTGTTCTGCGGATTGCCTGGTTTGGCGTAACCTGGAGGCAGAAAAAGATCAGAGTTGGTGAAAAGGGTCATTTGAAATCATGACTACTATTAACTTATGTTTTAAATAGCACCAGTAGTTACATTGAATGATTCATGATTCATTCATTCATGATTGTTTTTTTCTGGTGAGTAGTGTTATTGTTTAATACAAATTTCATTCCAGGACACAGGCAGTACAGGTTAAAACCCAACAAACTATTGTAGAAGAGGCAAACCACTCACATCTAAAAAAAAAGGGAGAGGAGAGACACAGCAAGGAGAAATAGCCAGAGAGCATCCCTGCGTGCAACTTATTACTTTGTAAATTCCAACAATTTTCAAGATTGGAATATGTTTTCTTTTTACCTTTGGGGAAATGTTCAAGTACCTGTTTTGGGTTGATAACCTCAAATTAACTGTCATCGTACACTTTTCCCTTCTCAAGACTGCTTTGGACATTTGTCAATTTAATCAAACTTGAGGCATCTTTGTTCTTACGACCACATACAGCATCTCCCCAAAGGCCCTAAAAGATGTATTTCAACTGTGAAAACGGATGAGACAGTGCGTTCGAAAAATAAGTTATCTTAAGCGATGCATGTTAAATGCCAGCACATAGCATGATTGTAGAAAGAAAAAGATGAATCAATTAGTTTGAGGCTATTCCAAGTCCAGTCAATCAAAGTGCCGTCCTCACAATTCACCAAAACATACCTCTACAATGACTGACCAGAAAACAGAAGTACCAGCACATTGTATTGCAATACGATACAACAGCCTTGAAAAAAACACACGTTTTTGGCTGTATTTCACTAGAATTTTCCATTTTGTCTACTTCATCTACATATTCAAGAAGAAAATAGTAAAAATACTGTAATAAATCAAATATAACAGAAATGTGGTTGCATTGGATATAATGCAATTTAATATCTCAAGAATGATCACAGAATTGTTGAATCGACATCTCTCCAACTCCAACTACATGAAAGCGATCCAACACACAGCTGTTCTATTCGGGAGGGGTGTGTGTATGTTTCTGGTCACTCAGTGTACTCCAACTGAGGGAAGAAGCACATTCTTCACCTGATAAAGGCTTTAAGCTTGAGAAGTGCGAGTAAGCAGGTAGTTAGGCAGCAAGCTTCAAGAAGTATCTATTTGCTGTCACAAACACACACGTGCGCACACTCGAATCATACCTGCTACTTTGTGGGTGGAGCTGTAGGGGGGAGGGGGCACGTTGGCTGTTATAACCCCTCCCATAGAAACAAGGCCTGCGTTGTTGTACGCACCTGAGTAGCAGTTGCAAATATTACCACACACTCATACATGCACACAAACGTAAGAATCACCCCACCACTAACTATATCTCAACCAGTCCCAAACTGAAGTAAAAAACATGCTTGACTGTACCGACAACCAAAGTAGAATTATTCATTCCTCAATTGTCTATCTTTCATATGTGTTTTCTTTACATTGAAGTCATATGCAGTTGTATTACTGTAGAAGGCAGGGAAAGGTACTGTAAGGGTGAGTGTGTGTGGAAGTGGATTGTTTCTTACTTGGTGCGATGGTAGCATGGGGTCGACACGGTGGTATAGGGTAGGGCACAGGCCGATGAGGGTTGTAGGTTGAAGGAAACTTTCAAAAAACAAAGACATAAAACACACTGATCATCCAAATTTTGTCTATTTAGAATCTGTAATGTTTTTTTTTTATAGGCTAACTAACATGTTGAATTCATTGAGGGTGACACTGAACTGTGAGTGAAAACCTAAAAAGACAAATATGGAGGAAACACTCCTCTGTATGGTGATTTAAAACCCAAATGAGGTATTTCTGTGCAGCAATTGGTGCACCGGTTTTTTGTAATAGTCCTGACATATTCCAAGATGATTATGCTTATATAAAAATAGTGGAAGATTTTAATGAATACCAGAAGTCAAACATCTTTCAACACCTCATAAATCACCAGAACATTTGCATTATATATAAATAGCTGGAGTACAGTGTGTTTTTTCAAATGTCTTACATCTAAATATGAAGGTGTGTATGCATTTATTCTGCTTACGCCCTCTGCTGTACAGTCTTTACTCCACCTTGGTCATTAGCTTATATAACTTGACATGTAGGTTTTTTTCTTATCATGTCTAGGTAACGTAATTAGTCATGTGAGGCTTCATCACTCAGTCATGAGATTTCTCTGGGGCATCCTGGCACTATTGCAACATCCCAGTCAGTAATTCTCCATTCTAGTGCTTACAGGTTTGAATGGTCCAGTTATCCGAGAAGCAATTCCTTTCATCTCCAGATTGTTAGATGTGTCATCTTTCTTCTCGCCTTCCTTCTTTACTGGAGGGATTCCCTGTGATTTGAAAAATTCCACGGTCAGGCTTGTTTTGCGCAGATAAAAAAATCCAGAAAACCCTCTAGAGGGCTGAACACGTGCCACGTTTTTAGTTTTTTACTTTAATTAAAATGACAAGACAAAGAAATAAACTCAGTTCTCTACTTCAACCCAATTTAATTATTTCAACCAGTGAGAAATCACCAGCAATCTTCTTTAATAGTATTCAGATTTACACAATGTGTTTATACTAACTTTATACTATTCACTTTGTAAATTATAAAAAACGTAGTATATAGTATTCAAAGTGAAATATCAAACATTGTTTAGGGGAAGTCCCCTTTTGTATTTTGTCCACAGACAGTGCAGAAGATCAGATAAAATCTGAACTTAGTTCTGTTTACTAATATCCGAAGACATGGAGATGGAACAGGTTAAACTACAGGTACCTACATACCAAAGACATAGAGACCTGCACATACTTACAGGAAATGTGCCACTGACCAGGCTGGGTCTGCCTTTAGGGTATGGGTTTCCTGGTATTATACCACAGGAGGAGATCATGGCTACAGGAGCCTTGCAGCCAACCTTACACACCTAGTGAGACAGAAGTTGTATTATTCTAGAAATTGTGTGTGCTGCATGCATTAAAAGGTATTTAGCTCATATACCCATTATTATGGATGTCGAAGATAATGCATTAAAACATGCAGTCCCCAATTTTAAAAGCTTTACTCTACATTGCTTTTCTGTTTTCTTCAAATTGCATCAATTGCTTGCTTGACTCCACGAGGTCTTTTGATACAAAGACAAACACATAAGATTAGCAAGTAGTCTGTCTATAGTAAGCTAGGTAAAGGTGAACTTACCTGCTCCAGTATCCTGCGAGCACGCTTCTTCTCCGACAAGTGTATGCGAAACAGATCCTCCACAGGACGATAATTCTGAGCATCTGAAATATTCCTGTGTGGGAACAGAAATCCAATATTTAAAGACCAACCAGTTAATCTAACAGCTCCACAACTGACTGAACCAGTCTGAAACAGGCTCATATGATAATACAACATTTGACAAACATTGTTTTACATTTTCAAAATGTACTCACAAAGCTATTAGTTCCAGGACAATCAGTCTGTCCTTGGAGAAGGTGAAGCAATTCAGGATATTTGCAACTTTGGTTGTAGGGATTGCAACCATTTTCTAAGGGCAAAAGAAGGAGAGACATGTTTTATTAACACTATGAACATACACATGACAGGGAAAGGTGGCATTTTCTATCTATTTTTAGCTAAATATAAAGATACAAAAATATTTACAAATGCAAACCATGAACTTTAAAACAGGTGTTACTCACATGCTGCAGAGCTTTAACTGCTTTAATCTGTGGCTCTGCCCATGAGAAGTACTTCAGTATCTCCATCACCTGCAGATGTTCAACACAACGTTACAATTTGCAATGAGGGCTTAGGGTTAGGGTTACAAGTATTTTTATTTTTTTTTATATTTTTTTGGCCTTTGGATAGTAACAGGTTTAGATAGACAGGAAAGGGGGGTTATAGTTTTCTGTTGCTACTTTTAAG
>NW_023339763.1:13139591-13142074 GCF_004916995.1 Morone saxatilis | reverse complement strand
CAGTTTTCCGCTTGGTCCTAGTGCTCGACGTGTCTCTGTTTACTATAGTGTAACATTGTTTTTGGACGGTAAAAACTGCAGGGGACCAAAACGGCCTTTTGAAAAAGAGCAGGGGACATGTCCCCTGTGTCCCCCTCCCCACAAATTACGCCCGTGTCAGTATGCATTAGATCTAACAACGTTTTTGTGATTGTATCAGTTTATACACATAAACGTCCAAAACGTCCTTAGTCCCAGAAAATCTACCCATATGCAGCATTAGGGTGCAAGGTTTTGAGACTATACTTCTATCTCATGCCGCCTTAAAAGCTTCACAAACTGTGAGGGATTTCACAAATTAGTGGGAACCATGTTTGTCTAGTGTGGTAAAAACACAGCATGTGGTGAACCGTTTTTCTCAATGCGGACAAGCTGGAGGGTAAACATTAGATGAAAGTGCTGCTGTTTGCACAGTTACCTGCTCACTGGAGAAATACCCATGCACCTGCTCTATGGCTTTGATCCGCTGATCGGTCAGGACGCACTAAAACACAGAATGAACAATTACCAAACCATTTTAAATCTTTAATCAAACGTACAATACGGGATTAAACACTTCTTACCTTTCTTATCTCATCCAAGACGATATCAAATGATTTCTTATCCATGTTTGTAGATTCAAACAAACGTTCGCCTCTTTGTCAATGAAACAGTTATTACACTACGCAGCTGGTAAACACACTTTTTTTCCCCCCCCGTAAGATAAAACGCATTACTTTAAGTCGAACAACTATGTTTAACGACGCAACGTTACTGATTTAAATTCACCATGCTGCAAAAGCACAATACACAGCAAGGGATATGCGCAGTAAATGATGTGCTCCGTAATAAAGCCGCATGGTCTTTACAGCCCTTATGTGCGACACAACTTTCTGCCCGTGAACAATGACTGAAACAGGAGAATCTGCATCTGCAGTGTGAAACCTGTCTGCACCAGATCCGTCCGCAGCTAACAACAAGCTAGACAGCTACAGCTAACTCAATTGTGAGCAGGGCTAAATAAGAAAAAGACGCGAGGAAATGCGATGCAAATGACTTGTGCATCTGTTCGTTCAAGTTTAGTTTGAATCCGACGCGGGCGGTAATTCCAGTAGAGACTGGAAAATGTTAAAAATAAATCCTTCTAAATGTCTAAATAATGCGCTACGAGCGATAGCAGCCGAGCTAGCTTCCTCTGACAGCTGGCGCTAGTAACGATAAACAAGCCCCTTGAAGGACCCCTCTAAAGAAAGGCCTGTCAGAAAAGACACCATGTAGCGAATGATACAGAAAAGACACCAAATGAGAGTCACTTTGAGTCATATAGTCGACGTAATTATTAGTTTAATTTACTCTAACTTGTGTTTTCTGTGCTTTGTAGTGTTCGTCTGCAGGCGGCATCAGGCCGATTTCAGACCGCGTACAGGAAGTAAACATGAAATGGATGTCGGTACCGGAGTCGAATAAGGAATTGCAATAATTAGTTAGTAAAAATGGACCGCTTCTCCTGGTCAAACGGGCTCTTAGAAATAAACGAAACTTTAGTGATCCAGCAGCGAGGTGTCAGACTGTATGACGGCGATGATAAGGTACAGCTTTGTTTTCTGTTTGCTGAGTTTATTGGCTGACAACAACACAGCAGCTAAAACTAAACTAAACTAAAACGCGACAGTGTTGATAAAATAGTAGAATAATTATGGTTTAAAGCACTTAAATGTGTAGTGGGAGGTGGTTATAACACGAAAAGTGACATAGAAACTCTTAAAAAACTCAGATAACAGCTTGATGTCCTCTCCTGTCACTGTACCAGGCTAAGCTGGATGTTGGAGTTGTCTTGTTGAGCACCCATCGTTTGATCTGGAGGGACGTTAAAAACCACGTAAGACAGACAGACTGACTGCACTGATTGTGTGAGGACTGGGTGCTGTTGCTCACTGAATTGTCCTTTGTGTGTTGGCTCTCATGGTGATGTAGGAGTGCTGCATAGCCATGCCCCTGTCACAGATCATCTTCTTTGAGGAGCAGGCTGCAGGAATAGGAAAGAGGTGAGTGTCAGTACATATGTCTTGTGGTTTTTGACAATACAAATGAGATAAAGTGTTTCAGTGTCACGTTAAAGAGGAGCAAACGGCAATAGTATGTGTGTTTTATATGTAAATGTGTCATTTGACCCACAACTCCTGAAGAACTGCACCTCATTGTCTCTCTTCTTACCCTGATGCGCCCATCACTCTGTAACAGGGTAAATCTGGATTCATCAGACCACATGACCTGCTTCCATTGCTCCAAAGTTCAATCTTTATGCTCCCTAGCAAATTGAAGCCCTTCTTTCCGATTAGCCTCACGGATCAGTGGTTTTCTTATGGCTACACAGCTGTTTAGTCCCAATCCCTTGAGTTCCCTTCGCATTGTGCGTGTGGAAATGCTCCTACTTTCACTATTGTGAGTTCTACTGTTGATTTCTT
>NW_023339763.1:13139405-13139563 GCF_004916995.1 Morone saxatilis | reverse complement strand
ATATGATTTCACCAAACGTTTAAGCGATCTCTGATCACAATCATTCAAGAGTTTTTTCCGACCACATTTCTTCCTCAAAGAGGATGGATCACCACTATCCTTCCAGGTTTTAATAATGCGTTGGACAGTTCTTGACCCGATTTTAGTAGTTTCAGCAA
>NW_023339763.1:13135149-13139305 GCF_004916995.1 Morone saxatilis | reverse complement strand
TATCTTCCAGGTTTTAATAATGCGGTTGGACATTCTTGACCCGATTTTAGTATTTTCAGCAATGCTTCCTTAGTTGTTTTCTTTGGCTTGATGCAGGCCAATAATTTGACCCTCTGAAACTGATTACCATCCTTTCCACAACACAAGGATGTGGTCTTCCAACATGGTGGTTTAAGAATGAGAAGAATCACCGCATCAGCTAGGGTTAAGATAATTGTTGCAGCTCGAAACATATGTGGACTGCAGTAATTTCCAATGGAAGCCTTACCTATTGGTTTAGTTAAATCGATAGGTGGTGACTTTTGGACGGGCAGGTAGAACTTTAGGGTGGATGAACATGTGAATGACCTTCGGTCAATGAAATTATTGTTCCCACAGGATTGCAGTGTTGGTCACTATGATTACTTGACTTTGGTTACAAGAATCAGAAATTCTCTGCCCTCTGATTATTTATAGGGCCTTTTTAAAAGCAACATCAGAATGCATGTTACTTTAATTTGGCTGCTTTCCTCCTCAAATCAGGTTAGTATCCCAAACAGGACTTGCACTAATTGAAAATATGCTTTTGTGTAGAAAGTTTGTTATGTACTAGCTAACTACTATGTCAGATCCTGGTCAATTGTCATCTGTGAATTTAGTGTGGAACTTTGGTCGCTTGATAACTGGTGGTGATAATTAGGAAGAATATTATAGACCCTTGGTTAAAAGCTTCAGAAAAAACTAATAAATGGAGTTTGGAGTAAAAAAAAATGTTGTTTGTCAAACTTCATTTCCACATTCAAGAATGAACTCTTGATAACAAAAATAATTACAGCTTATTAAGAAGGCAATGTTAAAATTGTTTTTTCGATGCATTATTGTCATCCTGTAGTGCAAATGATAGTTATCACCTGCACCCAACACCGCAAACAAGGAGCCAGGCCCTACCAACACGGCAATTTGCTCCGTCATCAAGCTGGGTCTTCAAGAACATGTTCAGATTGAGGTAGTTGTTGAAAGTTTTTGTACTTATTGTTCAGCCTATAATCGGCCTTCTTTAGAGAGACTGTGCGTTATGTTCTTTGTTTATCCTGGACTCTGATATGTCTGTCATTACTTGGCAGTTCTTACAGTAGGCTAACAAGAGGAAAATGACTCACGAAGAGATGGGAGAATACACCAGTGTTCACAACCCATCCCACAGGAACTGGCTCTCCAGGTGAGAAGCATGCACAAATGTTCCCCTCATCCAACTAAGAATCTCTAGGGTTCTGTCAGTTCAAATTATGTTCCACAGGATGGCAAGTGTTGTCACTTTATATTCTTGGACTTGGCAGTTACAATAATCAGAAATTCTGGCTCTGATTGATTTCTTTTTAGGCCTTTTTTAAAAAGCAACATCAGTTGCATGTATTTATTTGCTGCTGTTCTCCCCTCATTTGATATTATGGAGTATCAGGTAGTACCCACAACAGGGCTTTCAGCTAAATTGAAAATATGCTTTTGTGTTAGAAAGTTTGTTATGTTTACTACTACTATCTCGTACTGTACTCTGGTATTTCACTTGCATTCATGTGTCTCCAAATGAAACTTACATTAAGTCTTTTAGTTTTTTTCTGAAACATTATGAATCATAGTCACTAAAATCTGTTTATGTAATGTTCCAGCAGCTGACTGGTAATTTGTTCCACGCTCGTTTGTCTTTTCTTGTTCCTCAGCTGCTTCCTTAGCCAACTTTTTTAAACTGCTTGTGATGTTTTCTTTATTTGTCGGTCATGTAGGCAGGAAGCGGACTCGTGCAGTGGGACTTGTTTGCATGGAGAGGCAAAGTTGAAGAGAATTGAGGAAAGAAACAAAAAACATTTCCTGAGAGTACTGTAGAAGAGGGAATACTTGGAGAAATGTGTTCAGAACTTGGAATTGCCAGTTGTAACTCTATAGATCTTATAATAAATATTTATTTTAATGTAAGTAAGATAAAGGTAAGAACTATCAGGTGTGATAAAAGGAACTGTCCACTCGGTCGAATCCCCTGCTAAAGTCTTGTGAGAGTGAGTGTTAATAAGTATATTATAGCTTATGTATAGGTATATATTACATAATTTTAAAAATTTGAATGTGCTGAGATTAAAGTGTGGTTTGTGTTTTCTTTACATGGAAATGCGTTGGATGGGTTTTTATCCTGTCATAAAAATGTACTCCACTATTCGGAATATATTGTTAACATGAATTCAAGGCTGGACCACCAGCTGCTTTGACACTCGTTAGGCAACCATGAAGCGCTTAACTGCGTTCATACAACCGCTGTTGGACAGACTCTATGTACATCTTTAATATGAAGTAAAATCAATAAAAATGAGATATATATATATATATATATATATATATATATAAATATTATATTATATATTTTTTGAAGGTATGACATCAAAACAAATGGAGCTTTAGGGCTAGGAAGTCTCGTATCATCAGCCAGGGGAGGGGTGTGAGTGCTGTGGAATGATATTTAAATGATATCTGTAGCCATGAAGTTTTGTGGTTTATTTAATTCTGAACATTTTTGAGCAGTGTTACTTATTTATTCTCTTTTTTTTTAGGCCTTTGAGGACCTCAGTAAGCTGATGGTGAAGGTAAAGAATGCTCCCCTTTGTATGTTCACGCTGAACTTTTTCACATTGAAGTATTTTATCTATTGACAATTATACTGTATGATTGTTTAAACATCATAACCATGGATACCATGCCTGTGTTACACTCATTGTCTAATCTAACAGGCTAAAGAGATGGTGGAGCTGTCCAGATCCATAGCCAACAAGATCAAAGACAAACAGGGAGACATAACAGAAGATGAGGTAAGAACTTGACCAGCAAACAGAAACAGGAAGATGTAGTTTCAAATTGCTGTACATGCAGCTGTTACACCATGCAATTTGGTTTTTAAGTAGTTTGTTTTTTATTAAAGTTATGTTCTGCTTTATAGACCATCCGGTTTAAATCCTACCTACTAAGCATGGGTATTGCCAACCCTGTTACCAGGGAAACGCATGGATCAGGTACACATTACCATCTGCAGCTGGCTAAGCAACTGGGAGATATGCTACAGGCCCCTCTAGAGGTAGGTTTGGCTTTTTGCGTGTCGTGTTTTTTTTTAAAGTCACTAGTCTCTTCCTGACCAATCCTGCTTCAGACTGATGTTGGGACCACCCACACAATCAACATTCAGACACAAAAATACAAACATGAATAAATATGGAAATACAGAAATACATATGTAAATAATTAAATGAAGAAATATATAAATAAATAAAGGACTATGTAGAAATACAAACATAGATAAATAATAAAAATAGAGAAATCACCATTAACTGGCTCTAATTTTTCCATTTTAATCTCTTATTGACTCTGTTTCTCTTATCCTTCCCTACTCTCTAAGGAGCGTGGGGGTATGATGGCTCTGACTGAGGTGTACTGTCTCGTCAACCGTGCTAGAGGGATGGAGGTAATGCTCACAGAAGTGTGCACGTCATGTTCATGGCACCGACAAATGTCATTGGTAGCCCGTCGCATACTAAAGTTCCTATTTTTCCACAGCTCTTATCTCCAGAAGATTTGGTAAACGCATGCAAGATGTTTGAGTCGTTGAAGCTCCCGTTGAGGTGAGTTTGAGTTTTGTTTGTCTTTGAATTCTGTTGTTTGCTGTTTCTGTGCGTGCTTTCATACATTCGTTTGTGTATAGGCCATGCTATGTGTTTATTAAAGGAATATATAGGGCAGGGTTGGCGCCTGCTTCACAGAGGCCAGGCTCTTCCTGCCCAGCTTCCTGTTGTTGGAAGTCGTTTCCAGCCCTCTGCGACTGTCATTTCCTGTCACTTCCCAGGGTTTCAAAAAGAAACACGGACCTGTTTCTGTACCACGCTGGTCCTAGTACGCTCAAACTGGTTGCTGTTCTTTAGCCACCTCCCTATTATAGCTTAATAAAAGATCTCTTCAGCATAAACGTATTGACCGGACACACACACACACACACACACAGTTTCCCTCATCTGTCTTGCCCTGTTTGTAGGCTGCGTGTGTTTGACAGTGGTGTGATGGTGGTCCAGCTGCAATCTCACAGCGAAGAGGAAATGATAGCCTCAGCTCTGGACAGTGTAAGCGTTACCGTTACAAACATTATACT
>NW_023339763.1:13109669-13135127 GCF_004916995.1 Morone saxatilis | reverse complement strand
TTCTTCTTCTGCTGCAGGTGTCAGACAAAGGCTCTTTGACAGCAGAGGAGTTTGCGAAGCTCCTGGGTCTCTCTGTTCTTCTGTCTAAAGAGCGGTAAGTTATCTCATAGATACAGATGAACGACAGTAAACCCCTTCACCAAGACACATCATGTCAGTCGGTTTTACTACACAATATTTATGATATTACTACACAATATTTTTACAACAATTAGAATATTCACAGTTGTCTTTCTTATTTTATTGCTGCATTTTGCCACACGTTTCTTCTTCTTAATTTCCTTTTCTCCTCTTTTCTATTCCTTCTTCTTCTCCAGGTTGCTGCTGGCTGAGAAGATGGGCCATCTGTGTAGAGACGACTCCGTGGAGGGTTTGAGATTCTACCCAAACCTCTTTTAAACCTGTTTACAGTCATTATTGTTGAGATACAAAAAAAACTTTACTGTGCTACACTGTCTCTACTGATTGACGGATGCATTAAAAACAATCCTCTTACCACTACACATACATACTGATGTACAACAGCGCACTGTCTGCTGTACTTTGAGTACAGTAGTGTACCTATCCGATCTGGTTATGATAATTCTGTTGGTGGTAGATCTCTGCAAATCCACTGTAGGTGCCACCAACTATTTCCTATCTAGGTCTAAGAGAAACAAAGAAGATAAAACAGACAAAACTGTTCAGAATACTGTACATGCAGCAAAGTGTTCACTTCTCGGTATAGTGATCATTATGTGTGTAAGGTAATAAGTAATAAGGCTTTGGGAAAACTGACTTAATGGGATAGAGTTTCTTTTTCCAAGTGGACGGTTATGGAAAGCCCAAAGCTACTGACCATGTTTTCTTAAGTAAAAAATAAATTTATGTAATAAATGATTAAAGAAAGAAGCTTGTCATGGTGTCTTATCTTCTGAGGAGGGAGAGATCATGGACAGATTAATTAAATGTATTACCTTTCTATCTTGTTTTGCTCTCTTAGCCCTGTCCATCAAAACGAGATTTTTGTCCAATTTTCAGTCAAACTGTCTTTGAATGTAATAGCCTGTGTCTGGGACAGATTTAAAAAAGACCAAGATAAAATAAAATACCGCATATCTGAGTTTGGTTCACAGCATATAAAATATAGGGTGCATTGCCAAATGTCATTCTTCAGGCAGTTAATCCCTTCATTGCAGAGGTTGCGTTATAGAAATTCCAGTTGTGGTTGTTTTAAAGCCAAAGTGAAAGGTGAGGACTGTATTAATTGGCACAATGAAGTGCTTGTAAATTCACATCACCATATCTACTCACAGTATATCACATACAAAGTAACTGCAGAAGTAGTACCGAATGTGTGAAATATGAGCATATTAGTCTAAGTAGCTCCGTGTCTAGATGTTATACTCTGCTGGGAGCGTTGTACTGTACAATGTACTTTTTATTTTAATCTCATGTGAGTCCCTGTAGGGCTTTTTTACACACAGAATAGAAAAGTTCTTTGTTTCCATTGTGATCTGAGCTAAGCAGTTAAAGGGTGTTTCATCTCCAGAGAAGCTTCCTGTTTTCAGCTGGCTCTCTCCCTGGAGGGAAAACGAAGGTCTGCAGTGCTCTACAGCTGATTAGATTACCCTGCCATCCATGTGGTTCACTTATTGATAATAAATGAACTCAGTTGCTTCATGAAGTCTTTAGAGCTGAACTGAGGCAGGTCTGACCATAATAACGATGGGCTCACGCACAACACTGAACTTTTGGTGAATGTTTTTTTTCTATACAAAATAGCTCCTGTTCTTGCATGCTGAGATGGACGGATTTACTCAATGGTGCATTTTATGTTAATCCCTATCTTGAATGGCTTGAGTGTAATGTTTTTCTTTTCCATCAGTGGTTTATAGAAGAATGAGTTGTCAGTCTTTTTATGTGGGGGGAAGGTAATGTGATTGTGTGAGATGAATAGTTTACTACCGTGACTGCATTGTATAAAATGTTTTATTTTTTTTTACCCTGCCTCCTGGGCCAATTAGGACACACAGTGTTTTTTTTTTTTGTTTTTTTTTTTTGTTTCTTTTTGAATGTAATCTTTTAACAATCCCTTCCCAAGAAAAGATTTATGTGTAACTGCCACTTAAAGGTGTGGAGCCATCTGTTGGATCTCACATATTTCTCCATTTAGTCACTTTCCTCAGGCACCTGTGCTGAAGTCTTTTGTGCCTGTTCAAACTGATAACAATCTCTTGAATGATTTACTTTATAGTGTATATCATTTAGCGTTAAATAATGCCATTTACTTGTTAGTCAATTAATCTTAATCTTGTACAAATTAACCTGAATGTAAAGGTACTGCATGGGCGTTTCTGTTTTTTTAAGAACCAATATTTCTTTTAATTAATATGAATCTCAATTTAATCACAGGCGCCCAGAAGCAAGTTGTGAGAGACACTTCCAAACCAGTGAATAGTTTTGCTTCATTTTGCCTGTTAATCCTCCCAGAGAGGAATGTAAAGGGCAGTGGTGGAAGAAATATTCAGATCCTTTACTTAAGCATAAGTAACAATACTTCAGTGTAAAAAATACTCTTAGAAGTCTTGCCTTTAACTCTATACACTTACTCACTTAAGTAAAGTATTCTGCATCAAAATACATTTTTAAGTAGCCAAAAGGAAGGTATAGTCCATTAATGACATATTTCAGATAATATATATAGCCTATTACTTGATTATGATTGGTGATGCATTGATGTTTAGATCACTTTAATGTGGCAGCTAGTGTGGCTATTTCTGGGTAGCTTAAAATTATAATTATATGATCATATTTCATTAGTTGGTTTATATTTTGAATTAATAATCCAAATCTGCAAAGTAACTAAAGCTATCAAATATATGTAGTTAAGTAAAAAGTACAAAATTTGCCTCTGACATGTAGTGGAATAGAAGTAGAAATGATCATAATACTTAAATGTATGATAAATAATTCCACAATTATATCATTGATCAGATTTTTTTTTTAAATAAAGAAAGCATGTTATTGGTTTGTGTACCGTTGAGTCACGCTGTGTTGTCTTCACTGTGTCTCTACACTTTGGCAGGAACGACACAGTGAGTGGCACATAACATCCACTGCGTCCTGCGCGCCACCGTCAGCGCATCTCTTTCACGCGCTCTGTACACCGGCGCGCGCTCTCGGCGGGGGTGGGGGGGGGTCACTGAGATGATGATCAGCAGTTTAACAGTGAGAAGAAATGTGCTACCAACGCACGCTGGGGCCGTTACTGCGGTCGCTGTGTTGGAAAACTGGGAGAGGAATAATGCTGTGCTGAGAACAACAAGAGATGTGAGTACAAAAAGTTTTACGGTAACTGAGGATAATCCAGGTTTTGAGTTGAGTATAATGGAGAAAAGATATTCATGCTATGCCAGTTATTTGGTTGGGAGTGGACTCTTCAGCTGAGAGTAAATATTAACCTAACTTTCTTTTTTGTATTATAAGTGTATGTATTGATTTTATTAATTGTGCTTTATCCATGGCTGGTGCAAAACAACCTCTAATAGTAGAATTTGAATGGGGGTGTAAAATGGTGCCTACATTTTAGGATTTGTTTCTAAGAAAGTGAGGTGTGTTTGCAAAGAAATTACAGAAAAAAACAATCAGTGCAAAACATTTACAAGCAACCAAACAACAATGATTCGGCTTTACCCCATTCATGTTTGTTACGGGTACAGCCCCCCTCCAGCTGCTGCACTTGGGCAGCCCTCTCCATACCCATTGTGAAGATGGAAGGAAGAGGAAGACGCCACTGTAAATCCAGAAAACACATTGTCACAGTTCTAGCCTTCCTGTTTTTCATACCTCAGATCAGAAGCACCACTTCTTCCACGTCTTTCTCTGTCTGATGACACCTTTCAGCTCAATTTGTTACCTGCTGCCTTCTTGTGGATTATTTTATTTTTTATTTTTGTGTTTATTTGGGGATTTTCCTTCTGATTTGTAGAGGTCAGAAGTGGTGGAAGAGGACGGTCATGTGGTGTTGGAGAAAACAGAGGCACGGACATCGGAATGCCACAGGCTTTCTCACTGCTGCCCTTCCTGCTGGCGCTCATGGGATATGGTGCGTGTCACGAAAACCATCTTAATAACATAACTACATGTCTAAAAAGGCTGGCAGGATCACTGATTTTTAATTAATCTGATCATGCTGACACTTAACATGAGCCAAATGGGCTGTACAGCTCTATTCAAATGGGAGAGGGAAGGAAGCTGAGCTGAAGGAAAGAGCAGAGGAGTGAAGGGAGTAATGGAGGGTCACTCTTCCTCTTCCCACACTGACATTGCTTTGTGAGGATGTGAGGTTCGCACAACAGGATTTACACACCATAGCTCTTAAAATATATGCTACCAGTGCTGCAACATTTCTGCTTTTTCCCCATGTACTGATATTGTGCTCATATGCTCAGAGGTGTTGCTAAGCAGTACTAATTGTTTAAACATGTTATAAAAATATGTGACTTAATACTACTGATGCTTATCAATTGTTTATGTGGGTCGACAGTACTGAAAACTGAAGTTATTGTTTAGTGGTACTGAGTACAGTCCATCATTTGTGACCTTGATGTCCCATACAATAGGCCCGTACATAATTTAGTGTACATGAATCATGATGTTGCATGATGTTGATGTCAACAGTGACGCTACATTGCAATTAAGTCACATTTCTAACATTTCTGAGTTCCCATTTGATTTTTCATACAGTCCAAACATGAATTAGACAACTTTACATAGAAGTGTAGACACCTAAACAAATCAGGATATATCAGTTCTAGAAAATGTCAGGTTATTGGATCGCTGCGGTAAATTGAACCAGAAACGCACCCTATGGGCACAGTAACTCAAAGCTTGCCAAGTCACATCAAGAAAAATTGAAAAAGCAGATTCTAGATATAGAAATAAAATAAAAAGAAATTCTGAGACCACATTTTACCCATAGGTGACCAGATGTATAAACAAATGGTAAAATGTTCTCTGTGCCCTATCTCACTTCTGTGCATTCTTTCCTGCAGCTTTTGCAGGGCTCAATATCTGGCCCTCCTTCCACGTTGCCCTTAGCAACGCCAGTGTATTTGTGGACTTCAGCACTAAATCTAACAGCAGCACCATCCGCAGCACTAGCCTCTCTCTGGTCAACACGGAAACCAACACCACCCTTCTGACCAGGACTCTCCCCAGCAACCAATCGGCCGGTAGGGTGGAGTTCAACTGCTCTTGCTTCCTGTACGCAGGAACTTTCCGGTTCCTGCTGAGGCAGACCAGCATCTCTACTGTTTCTCATGCTAATGGCACAGATGAGAGTAGCACGGAGAGCACTGTCTGGTGGTGGAGTTCAGAACTGCAGGTGCAGTGGCCCACCTTTCACATTGCTGTGGAGAGGGCTGGAAACCACTCGGGATCTTTTCAGGCAAGACAAACAAGATTTCAAACTTTACAGACTAAGTTTGATGACGACCAGAGTGATTAACATACATTTCTTCTTCTGTCTCTCTGCAGGTTGGGATATCCACTAATGAACACTTTCAGGCTTGCTCCAGCGGCATTGACTCTGCCCTCTTCCTAGAGGTCAGCTACATGGAGTACAACCAGATAGGGCGAAACAGCATTGACAAGGTCCGAGCTCGCACACGACACCCGATCAAACCCCTCCGTTCTCAGAGTGTTGAGCTGTCCTGCGCCTTCCCCTTCACAGAAAGAGACTTCATACGAGTGGCTCTGCGGTCTCCACATGCAACACAGGATGTGAAGAGCTCTGGAGCGCTCTACCTGTCCCGTATCTTCTCCTATAAGCTGCTGGTGGAGAACAGCAATGCTTACAAGAGTGGTTGTGAAGGAACGATGACTGTTAAACTGATAACCCCACCTTGTGCTCACGTCAATGGGAAAGTGTTGCTGTATAAGGAAGCAGGTGTTGGAAGAGGGGTTGCTGTTTCCTCTGAGATGGGAGCAGGTGGAACAACACTGATGGGGTTTGGACCAGAGGGGCCCTCTTCTCCTCCGTTGGCCTTCAACTGGCTGACGCAGGGAGAGAATGAGACAGAATTCAACTGCTCTGTGTTCTACCCAGGGAGAAATAAGTACTGCTTTCGCTTTGTTTTCAACTTCAGTCGCTCCCCTAGTCCTGCACAAACCTGTTTGGTGGTTCACAGGAGTGCAGGTGAGATTTAATAGATCAACACATTCACATTTGGCAGCTGTCAAGAATACATTTATGCTTTATTGCTTCCGCATTTTGACATGGTGATAAGAAATTAATGATGGCTGAATTTAATTTGGCTGCTTTGTTTTCAGGGTCCTGCTATTGTGCTGGCTGGCTCACCATAACAGTTGTGCTTTTCCTGCTATGACAAAAATGTCTTTATCCTGTAGAGAGTGAACATAAAAAAGATGACAAAGGCATAAGGTTCACTGTTCTATGTCCAGAATCAGTCAGTTTTTCATCAGTATTTTCAGTCAGTCTCTATTTTTGGGCATTCAAGACTGAAATAGTCATCTTTCTCTTTTTTGATAGTGAGGTGGAAGATGACCTAGTGTGTCAACATCACACATTATCCTTATATCCAGATATAGAGCTACTACACTGAAATTGTTATTCTAGGTTATTAATAAAGCTATGAAATCATTGCCAACAGAGCATATCGCCACAAGACAGAAAATAGGCACCGACAGGACAGGGAACTATATTAACCCTCGTACATTCCTTACAACACATGTTCATGTTGGTCCTGTTGTCACATTAAGCATAGTCAGTTATAATTATTCATACATGGGAGTAAATCAGTCACAAATGTCACATTCTTTTTATAGAAAGTTGCTTGCAGCTGCATCCTGCCTTTTTTTGGGGGATAATATAAAGCATTAACTGGTAGAGCCTTTTTCAGCTCCATGAGGAAGGATCCGATGTGTTATACTTTATACTGTTTTTCTGTTTTTCTGCAGAGTCATGGGGCCCGTGGCAGCCATGGAGCGTGTGCAGTGTGAGCTGTGGAGAGGGGGTTAGGGAACGTGTGCGTGAATGTATGCTGCCCTCAGGTGTGGGAGGGAGGCAGTGCACTGGTATGGTGAAGGAACAGTCCCTCTGCTCACTGGAGGATTGTGTCAGTAAGTCTCTTCACCCTTCCTCCTCCTTTTTTTTTCACTTTTCTCTGTACCTTTATTTCTGCTGAATTTCACTTTTAACATAATTCTCTCCTCTTTTTCTCAGTGTTGCCTGCACCTTCCCCATCCCTCCCCCCTGTACAAGTCGGAGTTGCACCCCTAGGTGGTAACATGGTCGTGGTGGTTGGTATCTCCCTTTGCCTGGCTGTGATTCTGGTTACTGTTGTGGTGACTGTGTGGAGAAAGCTTTGCCAGACACCTCAGTGCAGCTCTGTCCGCAGAGGCTCCATGCATTCCCCTGGAGGACGCAAGCTCTCTGATGAGGCCTCCATTTGCAGCCACAGCCTCCAGAGACCAAGCCTCTCCGACGGCCATGGCCCACTGGGTGTGGGTGTAGCCCAGAAAGACACTCCTATCTTGGGCAGTCAGCCTCTCTCACAGTCCTTGTCTATACCTGTCTCAGAGGACCCAGAAAGACTGTCCCCCACAGGTCAGAAGATGCTGCCAACAATATTTGGGTATGTTTAATATTGTTTTCTTTCATCACACATTATTGTCAAACTTATTCTATCACTCCCCAGTCTTAGAAATTGAATTGTAACTGTCTGTCCAGGTACCGACTGGCTCAACAGCAGTTGAAAGAAATGAAGAAGAAAGGGTTAAAGGAGGCCACACAGCTGTACCATGTCTCTTCAAGCCCAGTCCATGACACCCTGTTAGAGACATCTGCTTCTCCCACCAACTCCCAAATCCCCACACCAACTGGATTCACTCATCCCGCACTCCCTTTGGGTCTCAAGGACGACACCAACCACAACAATTTTCATATAGCGGCTCCCTTGTCTGAGCAAGCAGCGCAGACTTCTAGGATCACGCCAGACAGACTGAGCCCCAGAGTGGAGCTGGTCTTAGGTCCTCTGGTCTCTGCTCATGCAAGTGGGGGCAGCTCAAGATGGCGTGAACGCACGGCTGACTGGGTGGAAATGGTGGAGAGGAGCGGGTTAGCAGGTCTCAGAGGAGGAGGAGATTCGGGAATGGGAAACTCCTTTCATAAGAATCCAAATTTCCGCCGCACCTCCAGTTTTAATGACACAAAACCCCAGCCTCCATCTTCTGCATACTCCAGACAGTTCAGAGAAAGGAGCATGACCCAGGTCACCTATCCAGCTTTATTTAAGTGTTTATTGAGCTGTTGTAGCTCATATTTGTGTAGGTCTGTTTAATTAACAAAGATCATGCGTTGTTCTTTTCAGGTGGGATCTCGCACCCTTCCTGAAGGAAGTTGTTGGACCAAAGGAGGATGGGAGAGGCAGCCATACCACTCTTACCCCATTCCAGAGCATGGGGCCCCAGAGTGGGCTAAATCCAGACCTCAGAGAAATGACCAAAGGAAGCCCTGGATAGAGACAGCTGTTCCCTCTCACACTGGTGAACTCAAACACACAGGAACCAACACAAACAACATTTCAGCATATGCAAAACACGCCAAAGGAGACCTCAGTAGCACTGGGGAAAGGCAAAGGAGTGGTGAGACAGGAGGTGGAGAAGGAGTCTCGGGGATTGGGGGTCCAGCCACGGGGCTCGCCAGCCTGAGTGCCGATCGTGCAGAGCGGGCCGAGCAGAACTGGAACCGCCGTGGCCCATCGCCTATCCAGAGGAACATCCTGGCCCGGAAATTAAAGGAGGCTCAGTCCTACTCTGGGGTCAAGGGGCGGCAGCGCAGCTCCACCTTTAGCGTATTGTCTGCGGAGCAGAGGAAAGGTCGGTGCCGCTCTCTGCCCATGTCCGGAGACTACAGCAGCAGTGGCGGCTCACCCTACAGGCTGAGTGAGGCAGAGCAGAGGATGCTGGACCTAGATCTGTCCTCAAATGTAGGCGAGGAGGAGTAGATCACACAGGCTTGCTGCACTACAGCAGTACATCCTCAACCTACAGTAAATCCTCTCTGCTGCATCTGTGACTTTAACCTCATCATAACACAAACACACATATCAGTGATGAAGATTGTATTGTATTTTGAAGATTTAGGGACCTTGAGAGCTTTTTCCTAAAATATATTTTAAAAGAGTTTCTGTCTTAACGAAATGTTTTCTATTGCATTTTTATTGTATTTGTATTAATATTTCAATTTTTGATCAGCATTATAATTGAACATCATTTTGTCTTGTTCAGAGTATGACTGGGTTTCTTTGTATATCAGCTACTGGTCCATTATCTACCATAATAAGTCATTTTTACCACACGGCCTTGTACTTATGTCACCGTTAAACATGCCCTAATGACAGTGTGCATTTCTGCACTAATGAATGTGCTGTTTTTATAATGCTGTGAAGTCAATCTGTACAATGCTGAGAACCCCTCTCACTATTTAGGGACAATTTGTATGTATGATGTAAGCAATATCTCACATTTTTAATGTATTTTCTGCAAAATGCACAGGTTGGAGCAATAGCATACAGTTGTAAGTATGTTTTAGAGCAGTCAAATATGAACATCAGTGAGGCATTGTGGCTGAGATGCTGTTTGTTTTTATTGAGTAATATCATACACTTTATAGGAAACAAGTCTTACTGGGAAACAGAAGATACTGTACTATCACCATTTGATAATAGTTTCAATAAAAAAGCAAAGGGAGAAATTAAAATAGAAAGAGTGTAAAGTTTTTGTCCTCATTCACAACGGAATTTGAAGCCTGGTGTTTTTTAAATTTCCCCAGCTCCACTGCCTGTGACGTCCAAGAAAACCAGAGGCCGCACCTTCATGGTGGTGTGTCTAAGGGAATACCAAAGGCCTTTCCAGGTCCCCCACACCACACCGTCATCATACTGGCCCTTGTACTTCCCTGTGCGGTAGAACTTCCCATTTAGGTTGGCTGCATGACACCTGTAGATAGAAGTAATAGTACACAATGTCAAGAGGGTAGCATTTTCCAAAAGACAATTTAAGGTGATTCACACTTTATCTTATTTATTTTCACAATCACAGTTCAAGTGGAAATGCCTATGCATGTGCAACAATCCAACAGAAGGAAGATGACAGAATTGCAACAACAACTGTAATACACACTTGGATTTATTGGAAAGGTCTCACCTGTTGAACCACCATCCTGCCTTATTCTCTTGAGCACAGCTGCCCTGAAGGTAGCGGTCATTGTCCTGTCAATCAGCATCATCAGTGTTATCAATCATCGTCTGCACATTGTCAGTAATCTTACAGTTATCAGCACCATAAAAATGCTTCGAATGGTAAAAAGGGACATATTACCAACCTGATCTCTGGTGCTGAACTGCATGCCGCTGAGGCAAGTAGACCAGTGCTCCACCATCCCCCCACCACCAGTCAGCGCATCTCCAGCTTTCCCACTATACAGCTCATACTGGAGACGATACTTATCCTGGAATAGGCATTAAAGCAAATAATGTTAGTAAAGTAATCGTTACTTCTGAGATTAAGAAACAGAAATGTGAAGTTGTTTAACTTACGGCCTCATTAGTGACCCTGAAGTTCTCATAAAACGCATAATTTCTCTGTCCATCCCAGTCCATTAGATCTATTTTCACCAGGTTGTTACCTTCAGGGCAAATATATATAGGCAGAAAATGGGGGAAAAAAAGCAGCCAACCAGAAAGAACAGTTACTGTAAGAAAAGACTATTCAAAAATAGGACACTGCTTATAAAAGGAGATGTGAAACAGGAATTCTGGGATTACCTTGACCTTCTGAGAGTAGAGAATAAATGTACTCATTCCCTAACCAAAACTCATCATTCCACAGTTTGAAGTCACCAAAGCCATCTCTGTAGTCCACCCAGTCTCTAAAATGAGAATTAGGCAGATATTTGACCTTTTACCTCTGTCAACCATTGCATTATAATGTGATACTGGGTTTTGCAAGGATACTGGCACTCATTTTATAATTTATCATATACTGTAAGTGACATACTTTCTCCGATTAAGTACCTGTTGAAGTCAACTTTTCCGTGCCGACGTTTCTGAAACACTGTCCATCCTCCTCCGTCCTCCATGTCACAGTAGACCAGAAATGGCTCCTGGTGAGATTTGGGTCTGATGCGGTAGAAACCGCTTGGTGGTCTCAATCTGTCAAACAGCTCAGAACAGTCTAGGAAGATAGTATTAAAAAAAGGCCTTATAGATTGCTGATCATTGTAACTCATCATATACTTTATGTTGCATATATAAAGATCTATAATCTACATAAACAATATGCAAATCTCAGTGAATATTATATAATTTTTCTGAATTATTTCCCACACTGCATCATCCCAAACTAATTTTATTTAAAAAATAAACACCCAAACACTTTATGTGAGCTTTTTTTTTTTTTTTACCTTTGTCATGGACAATTAAATTGCCTGCTGGTGGAAGTGGTTTCATCACTGTCACATCAGAGCTGTCTAATGTCCCACTGCTGTTGTGGTTTACACCGGAGTCTGTGTCAGTGTCAGGTTTACTATTAGACACAACAGGTTGAAATGGCAGAAAGTATTTGTGTCTCTGCAAGTGCTCAACCTGCCAAGTCCCAATCAAGAGTTTATTCTCCAGTTTTCTTATGCTGCGCTTCAGAGCTACAACCTCTGGCCCACATGAGTCCGTTTCCTAAATGAGGAAAAATAATTAAGTTATACATGTCATTTCTACTTTACTGGTACCAAGAGAGGGGCCAGCAAAAGCATAGGGATGCATCTCCAGGCAGCTATGAAACAGATTGTATTTATAGGAACTCTGCACTTTCTAGGAATGACAGTTCTTTAACAGCCCTGCCTGTAATTTATGCTTCATGAACTATATATTTTTAATTTCCAAATAAATCAAAAACAAAGACAGATATCCTGAAGCCTTTAAAGAGTAGGGAAAGCTACATACTGACAACTGTGTAGAAGAGGCCATGGTTGGGCACATCAGAGCCAACAACAGCAACACTGGCATGAGTTTTAGGAAGAAGTCCCACGCTGCAATATCAGTCTAAAAATTATAAAAACAATATATTTTAAAGATCGAAGAGTTAACAGATACAGCTCGAGAAACTACGATTCTTCAAACTTTTAAAAATCTCTGCACCACAAGCCTACCTTCATTTCACAATGCCTCCCCTTGTTTTGTCCAGGTTCAGTGTTCTTTTCCTCTAAAGATCTGTCAGTATTATTTATAGGCAGTGCCGGTTCTGCATGGTCCACATTAGATGATCCAGACTTGACCAACCTTGCCAAACACTGAACTGAAGACAGTTTGTCCTTTTCCTTTCTCGATCAAGCATTTTAGTATTTGGAAAGAGTAGCTGATCCCAGACCTGCAATTGACCTCATGGATAGAGAGGACTCCATTCCTTACATACCAGCAGTAGTCCTTCTTATTTGCCCCCCCCCCCATTTTTGGCGAATGAAATCATTTTAAAACTTTGTTTATTCTTTTCCTTGAAGTCTTGATTAATGTTTTATTATTGTGCTCCCAAAGGACATTGAGTCTTCATTGAAATCAACTTAACCCTCATACAGAGAGTTCAGTTGAACACGTGGGTAAACCACCCTTTACAATTCAGACATAAACTAAGAAAATGTAGTGGGGAAATAATTCCAAGCGATGCGGAAGATAAAATAAAGAGTGACAGCTTAAAGAAAGTGGATGTTCTTGTATATATTGTACACTAGTCCAAATGCCAAGAGAGTGCAAATGCAAAAGAACCCTACAAGGCAAACCCTAAAACATCTAAAAAACAAGCATCTAAAACAACAGCAAGAAAGTAGGAGTACAAGGGAACAGGTAGATTAATACTTAATAATTAATACTGCCCAATATGACTTGAAATTGGTCATTTTATCCAACCAACAATCAAGACACAAGCAAAACCTCACATTGATGGAGACATTGTGTGTGCTGTAGCTCCCCCTGGTGTTAGCTTTTGGTTAGTGCTTAAAATATGTTTCAAGTAGTAGTTAATATTTGTATTGCCATATACATTTACGATATACTTATTAAATATTATGATGTTATATATATATTTTTTTATATATATATTATTATATATTATGTTTGAAATCAGTTTTGGCTGTGTTATATTGATGTCTTTGATTTTTTTATCCTACCTTTTCTACCATAAAGTTGTTTTTAAAACCAGTGAAAGGAGCTATGAATAAAGTGTATTATTGGTGTTATAGTTATTGTTATGCCTCAGTCTGCAGTGCTCTCAGCTTTATTGTATCCTTTCCCTAGGTTCAACACAATGCTGTCACTTTAGGTCACGATAACGTTATTCCTCACAGCTATTGCAAACCTTTCAGACCGGGACTTTGCGTTTGGGAATGCGCGTTCAACTAAAACCAGATGTTACAGAGAGGAGGGAGATGTGAGAGGACGGTCGCAGCCTGTTGGCTCGACTCAAACACCTTTTAAGCAAATACTGAGTAAGCCTAGTTTTTAAAAAAAGGCCTCTGTAATCGTAAAAGGGAGGTTATAGTCAGGCTGTGGTGTAAAAGTGGTTTGAGGAGGAAAGATGAGTCAAGAGTAACGAGGAGTAAAGGGCTGGCCATTTTTTTTTTTAAAACACAGAGGTCCAGGAAGTCTGAAACCGCTACGTTTGCAAAAAAAAAGAAAGAAAGTGGATGGACCGAAAAAAATGTTACCCGGTTAACCTTTGAACCGTCTTCCTTTGTGTTAACAAGAAGTCACAAGACAAACTCCCGTCTAATTTCACGAATGACTGTCCTAACGGTAAGCAGGCGGTGTGACTTTTGCTAGTCCCTTCTTTTTTCTATGAGGAGCTCATTTGGTGTCAGCGGGTAAACACACAGTCCGAGGACAGAGGGAAGGGAAGCGGGGTGGTTGGTGTTGTTGCTGGTTGTTTTCATTTTTTCTTTACAGGTAAAAATGAATCCTGGTTGCTTCACTTTCTGTACAAGGTCGCTCATTTCGTGCTCCTAACTGCTAAGTTGTTTTTTTTTTGTTTTTATGTGCCATCAACGGGGCTGGTTGTATGTTAATGAACTCCTGGATGCTGATTGCATGTTTACTGATAAAATGGTTTCTTTCTGTCAAAGACTATAACTGTCAAGAGATACTGTGTTTCAGGACAGGACATCTTTTTGTCCTCTAGCTTGTCTTTCCTCTTCTTTTTTTTTTTTACATTTTTTGACACTGTATCTTTTTGGGGCAACATGCTGAACAAGGGAGTTTTTTTTAAATCTTGTTACACTCTGTGTTTTTCCAATGCAGAGACTGCAAGTTCAGGACAAAGCGAGGAGGAAGACACACACGCCATGTCCTCTGTCTACTTCAACCCAGGGTCAGATTCAGGTGTAAATGGGTGAGGAAGATTAAACCTTTATTCTGTCTGTGCGTGTGTTTTCCTTTAGCCTACTTTTAGTGAAGATTTCAACTTTTGCATCTATTAGAAACATTGCAAAGATGGAAGATGCCAAAGTGGAGATAGACGATGGAAAGGAGGAGAGTGTCGTACCTGACACGATGTATCAGTAAGTTAATACACCCTGCACTCCAGACAGTTATATATATATATATAAAACACTTTATGTACTGACAAGCATTACATTCTTTTGTCCTTTGCAGCAATATCCGGAAGAAGATAACACCTTTTGTCACGTCCTTTGGATTTCGGTGAGTGTGATTTGGATGCTCTTTTGGAGAGATCATGTGGAGTGATGATTGCCAGTGATGGTTATTTCCTTCGCCGGGTAGTGATAGATGATGCTGTCTGTCTTTTCATCCAGTATATTTGGAATGATCCTGATCCTAGTGGACTTTGTGCTGGTGATTGTGGACCTCTCCCTGTCGCAGAAGAGCAGAGAGGTCGGGAACGCCTTAGAGGCTGTGTCCCTCACCATCTCCTTCTTCTTCCTCCTTGACGTTCTCCTGCGGGTCTATGTGGAGGGGTGAGTGAGAAATAAAAGGCCTTGCAGGCAGCAGTTTGCACGCACTTGCAGAGCACTTTGTACTCTTGTGCAAACTTGTGCAATCAAATGTATCCCTATATATTTCTCACAGCCTAAAAGATAAATCTTATCTTAGCAGAGCTTGTTATGTTATTTGGCTAACACTGTAACAATATTTGAAGGTAGTTTACCCACATCTTCAGTTACCACTGCAGCAACTGCCTGCCTGTGAGTGTGAGAACCAGAAAAGTTTAAAAGAGTGATGCAAACGTTCCCAGAGTGCCGTGTCAGCAGAAATCCAGTGTGATTGGCTGTTAAACAGGAAATTATGAAGAGGAAGCTGGACAGGAAATGTATGGCATGTACTGGATTGGTTCTGGGGAACAAAACGTTTCAGAGCACTAGTGCAGTGTCCCCCTGAATAAATTCTGTTAGTTGCATGATCTGAGCAGTTTTCTCCGCACCGTGTGAATCGTCTCGTGTTGTTTTAACTATCCACCTTCTAGGTTTAAAGTGTACTTCAGCTCCAAGCTGAACATCGTCGACGCCTGTGTTGTGGTAATCACGCTGGTGGTCACCATGATCTACACCTTCAGTGACCTGTCAGGAGCCAGCCTCATCCCCAGGTACCTGCTCTCCCCAGCATTCCCCAGCATTCCCAGCATTCCCAGCTAACGGACATGTAATGTTAACAGAATTGGCTCATACAGTTGTGTTAGAGACGCCACACAGCTGTTTTTACTTCTGTTGCCTGATTAGACTTCCTCTCAGGATTGTGTACAAAGTGTGCTTAATTAACACTCTCTGCTGTTAGTGCTGTTGCACCTGTTAGGGTGGGACAATTTACACCTGTGTCATTCCTATTGGGCCATAGAGTTAGACACCATGTAATTCCCAGATTAGATCCACCTGAGGTCTAATCAGCCAACGTGATTGAAAACACCTCTTTAGGTGTGCAGGGCTTTCATATTTTATTATTTAATTAAAAAAAACAGTGTGGGTCTGCTTGGATGGAGAATCCGGCTGTACAGTAGTACTCCTAAATTTTGGGGACCCTTTAAATACTGCAAAACACTGTAAAAAAAAAAAAAANNTAAAAAAAAAAAAAAAAAAGATGCCTTTTCCTTTGGGAGCTCTGTTTACTGTCAATGTTTTGCAAATGGCACGGCAATAATGACGCTGTTGCTTCAGTTTTAATATCAAGAACACAATTATTTAATTAAATATTTCAGTTTTAACCTCAGGCTGAACAATCAACAATGAACTCGGTGAACATTTTTCATTCTAGAGTCACATTGAGAATATACTGATATCTTAAAATACTATAGTAATATTCCCTAATCCCAACGTCACCCTACAGTACGTAGAGTGCCATTGACCTTTTTATTGTTTTATCATATTTTAGAAATACCTCATTATAGGTCAATTATAGTCAATGCCATTAAGATGTTAATGTTTGTTGATTTCATTGATTTCTAAGTATATATTTTTCCATTCGTTCTTCATCAGGGTGGTGACGTTCTTCCGTTTCCTGAGAGTAATAATCCTGGTGAGGGTTTTCAGATTGGCATCTCAAAGGAAAGAGCTGGAGAAGGTCACCAGGAGGATGGTACGGTCATCGCCTAATGTAGTGAAGTTCACTGGAGGATTGCAACTGTGTAGAATTAAGGTCGGCATCGAGAGAAAGGATGTCTACTACCTCCTCATCATTTATTTGTTACTTTTCTCAGGTTTCTGAGAACAAGCGGCGGTATCAAAAGGATGGATTTGACCTCGACCTTACCTACGTCACAGGTAGTTGTTGCACGCTGTATAACGCAACAAACGCCATACATGCGTGTCAGAAAATATATCTTAAAGAAATGACTAGAAATTCCGCCCCTGTAAGAAGTTGCACATTGTTTGCAATCTTTATCCACCTTCTCTAGACCGTGTCATCGCCATGTCTTTCCCCTCCTCTGGGAAGCAGTCATTCTACAGGAATCCAATCAAGGTAAGTCTGACACAAACCTTAAAGTCCACTTCTATCACTCGCTTTACATGGATGAAATCTAATCACACTCACCAATTTTAAAAAAAAATCCATTGATTGGTTGCTACGAGGAACTAGAAACCAAATACAGTAGACCCACACACCTCTACACACACTGTCTGTCTGTGCAGGAAGTGGCGAGGTTCCTGGACGCTAAACACGAAGGCCAATATAAAGTTTACAACTTGTGCAGTAAGTAGGCAACACCTCTCGTCACATGCGCTGCATTCCTTTTCATGTAGAACTATACCAACCACAGCAAAAATATCATCTTCTGCTTCCAGGTGAGAAAGGCTACGACCCGCAGTTCTTCCACTACAGGGTTGAACGGGTGTTCATTGATGACCACAACGTCCCCTCCCTGGAGTGAGTAGCACTTTCTGTTGTCGGGTGTCATTTTTGTTTCACCTCTACGTTTTGCTTGTAATCACACTGATGCACTTTGGATTACAGCCACACAAAGGCCTTTTCTTGTTAAACAAATACATCCCTGACAACCATAATGACTAAATCCCTCTGTGTAGTGTTAGTGAAGTTTAACTTATCTCATTTTAAGATAAACTTCACCACATTTGCACCGCTTTTCTAGGCATGTGGACTGACGGCAAATATTTCTCTAAGCAAATACAAAAAATGAGATGTATCACTAACCGCCGTTACAGGGTGGACAATATTTTGCCAGGTTGTCTCAGCTCATCTTTATCATCGTGTGTGTGTCTGTCTCAGGGACATGCTGAAATACACAGCAAGCGTGAGGGAGTGGATGTCTGCTGATCCCAAAAACATCATTGCAATTCACTGTAAAGGAGGGAAAGGTGATGCCAAAGATCTCGACTTGTTTCATTCTCATTTAGTGAATAATTTGAGTTGAACAAGGACATTAGTTTGGTGTACAGTTGTTGAAAATGTCAACTAAAACTCTCATAAACTCAAACACTTTATTCAATATTCCATTCTGTCTTTTACAGGCCGCACAGGTACTATGGTGTGCACCTGGTTCATTGACAGTGACCAGTTTGAGAGTGCACAGGTACGTCTCTTTAAGTCTGAGATTCATTCAAGCAGTGGTTAATGAATTGGCAAAACATTTCGAAACAGGACTACTTGCTTACATTCCATTTCTGTTTGACCACCAGGACAGTTTGGAGTATTTTGGTGAGAGGAGAACTGACAAGAGTCGGAGCTCCAAGTTTCAGGGAGTGGAGACTCCTTCTCAGGTAAGAACAAGCCACTCAGGGGCCAAACTTACAAAGACACTTTTTAATAGGCATGTATTGTAAATGTCGGCAGGATTAGACTAAAAGCCACTTTGTGTAGAATTTGGAAAAAGTCTGACTGGTGCCTCCCAGTGGTTAAAAAACAAAACTGTGGCAGTGGAGCATGGAATATTTTTATATTACTGCATATCTTTTTCTTTTTTAACATTGAGAATAAGAAAGCTACCATATATACATTATATATTTATTTATATACATGTACATACAGTATGTTTCATATACCCTTTCTAAGCATACTGCTTATACGCTGTTCTCTCTGTGTGAACCACAGAGCCGGTACGTGGGGTACTACGAGATCATGAAGACCAAGTTCGACAGACAGCTGCCTCCTCCTAAAAGCCTCGGGATCAAGAGCATCCGCATCCACTCCATAGCAGGTAAAACCCAGCAAACCAGCAGGTCGATCCAATACATAACTTTATTCCTCACATATCCCTTTGTGCCTATTATCTCCTTTTTTTTGCTCTCACCCAGGTGTGGGTAAAGGTGATGGCAGCGATCTCAAGGTGAAGATAATAGTGAAGAAAGAGCTGGTATTTCAATGCGTTTGTGCCAAACAGGAGAACTGCACAGTAAGTGTCACACACTCGGCACACGCGCCCCATAGGTGCTGATTCATTTAATGAGCAGCTGACTAACACATCTCTGCCGTTTTTGAGGTATTCCCCGATGTGGGCAGCAACGCAGCAGTCATCAGCCTACAGAATGGGCCTGTGGTTGAGGGGGACGTGAAGGTCATGTTTGAATCGAGCGCTGTGAGTGCTTGCATTTTACATTTGAGCTACATATGCAAGGAAAGCTGGTGTCTAACCCGGTTGTCCTCTGATTCATGCTCTGTTGTTTTCATCTTTTCCCCTTAGGGTCTTCCAAAAGGATACGAAGATGTTCCCTTCTACTTCTGGTTCAATACCTCCTTCATAGAGAATAACACGTATGTTTCTGTTGCTTGCTCTGATGCAGTTGTTTTCCATAGCTCTGCTTTGACATCATTGCTGACCTCCAAACTCTCCACAGGCTGTTTCTACCCAGGGAAGAGCTGGACAACCCACACAAACCGAAGACCTGGGACCTGTACAAGGAGGACTTTGGTGTCACTATGTTCTTCTCAGAACCATAATAAAAAGGATACAACGGGTTGTTACAGTTGTACTTTTAATGGTGGATGGTAGATTGAACACTAATTCAAGAAAAATGAACGAGGCATAAAATGTTGTATGCAGTGGGCTCCTCCACTCAGTCAGATCATGTAGACTGCAGTGTTGCTCTGACGAGTCTTGGCACTTAAACTGAAATTTATAATGAGGGATATGTGAAGAAATACCATGAAATAACTTGTCTTCCAGGGAATCTGTTGATATCTGTATGTATGCACCATGACTCTTGAGTGTCCTAAAATAAAATGTAGAAATCTGGAAAAGCATCAGAAAACTTTGCACCAGATGAAATAATGCTGAAAGGCTGGGGTGTATTGCTATTTTTCTAATGTACTGTGTGTAGCTACTACTATGTGCACCAAGTGGTTTGCTAGTGAAGATAATCAGACAGGAATGTACTCTGAGGCAACAGCAGAAACCACAGAGAGTTTACCAGAACACAGGATGACGCATGAGAAACAAACGCACAGATGCTCATAGAACAGGTGTCACAGCTCCACCTTGAGGATAAGTTAGTTCTACTGGCTTTGTTCATATGAAAAAGGTATTGGCTTCCTTGTCTGTAAATATGCTACATGTTTATTAGGTTAACATTTCTGTGAGGGATCACTTTGACTTAAGGATTTATTGGTGCCAGTTGAGATTAGGCAACAGGTAAACTATTAATTCATAATCCAACATGAAAAGCACTTAATACATTTTTAAAGGATCAAGGAAATGTATGATCATACAACACAAGGTTGTTTGCAGTCTCTTCATGCTACAGTGTAATTCAATTTATTGTAGAATAAAACAAATTTAGCAAGATCAATATTCATTTAATATTTTTCACTCACAGCAAACAAAACAAGTGGACATAAATATCAGATTTTTATTTTATTTATCCATAACTTATACAATCTCTAAATTATTTTTTCATTTTACAAGTTGCATTAATTGTCATGCGAATGTTACGCCGCAGGTTGCATAGACCAAGATCTGAAAACCTTCCCATGTTACTCACACTTTGGGTCTATCAAACATGTTCTCTATTAAAGCTAAACTTAACTAGCAAAGAAAGAATTAAAGTGCAGACACAAAGAAATCCTCAGTTAGAAATACTCTTCAGGATTGAAGACCTACTTGGTGAGGCAGATGATGCAGTGCATTAAAGCAGATATTTTACAAACTGACCTATAACCCACAATGGAGCTGACGAGGCTGTTGAGACTATTGAGTTAAGATCCTGTGTGCCGTGTAGCAACTCAACAAAGCTCCAACCTGAGAAGTGATGGTGAGGTCCATTAATCCACCAGATTCAATAAAGTAAATGACCTGTTGAATCATTTTAGAATTTGTAAATCCCAGCAAATGTTATATTCTCACTGCATTGTGGGACAGGTCAAAAGGACAGACAATAGAAGTTTGATATTGGGTGCAAGCTATTCTGCAGTAAAACAGCACTGAAGCAGCTTTAAAAGTTGTAACACTGCTGTTAAGGATGAATACGTTTAACATAATTCTCCCTGATAAAAGGCACTCCGTACGACAAACTGCAAAGACATCTTTCAATGTCGAGCAGTCTTTTCACAACTGTCATTGCAAAACAGCAGTTTTGACAAACCCAACGTGTGTTGCAAGTCACAATCAGATGTCTTCGTAAAACATTACATGATAACACAAGGCATAACTGAGAACTCTTCAGCCTTAACGCAGGCTTACACAATCTACATAGACTGTCCAAGTAGCGAACAATAGCTCAAGTGACTTCCTGTTAAACAAATACGATACCTGCTGACCCACCAGCAACAGGAAAAATACACTTTTCGGCTCATTTTCAGATTTGGTCATATTGCTTTTCTCCTGTCCCACACCCCTACACCCAGAAACTCAGTCCACACTTCAGGTCAACAAAGGGTTTTTCTGGCCGCCCGGGCCAAGTTACCTCCAAAACCATTGAGGAGGTCGCACTGCTCCAGCTCGTCATACCGCCCGCTTCGCAGAAAGCAGAGCACTGCAGTTTTGCACGTCTCCTTGCAGGGCTCCGACACGTGTCCCTTATGTCTGAAGTACCAGAACTTCTGGAAGACCCGGTCATCATTGATAAAGGTCCGTATCAGCCCGTCACAGTCAGAAGGGAACAGACTGGTCACACCATACGCCTTGGTAGCACGGTATAACAGTGTCCATTTGGGGTTCTGTTCTGGCTTACTTGGCCCTCCTGGACTGTGGTTGGCCTCTGTGAGATTGAGCACGTAGGTTTCGTGGTCGAGCACCAGCCGAGAGCTGCCTTGGTAATTCCCATCCACATAGTAGACACGGTAACCTGGAAAGAGAAAAACAATGATTTTTTTTATTGAAGGTGTGTGTTGTTTCTGAATTGCTGGGAGAACAAGTTCATGAACTCACCTGGGTTAAGATTAACGTAAGTAGTAACACTGGGTGCAATGAAGGCCACTCCCAGTGGATGGGTCATGGTTGCCTCATCATAAAACATTTGGAACTCATCCAGATGTGTATGGCCAAAAAACTGTCCAGTAATTGTACTTTCATATCTGGAAAAAATAAAACAGAGGATGTTTAAAAAAAAAAAAAAAAGAACCATGAACATTTTATAACTTGTCATATTGCTCCTCCAGTTGGTAGGTTGCAAAAAGACAGGCTGACACATACAGCAAAGACAGTCTGCATATTCATTAACTAGAGCAGACACACAAAACCACAAGACATCTGATCTGACCCTGCAAAAAAAAAGAAAAAAAGAAAAAAAACAAGCGTTGCTAATAATAAGTCAGCCACACAATCGCTTCAGATTATGAATTCTCTTTTTAATAATTAGGGATCCTACATATTTAAAGAGCATTTTTACCAAAAACAGAAACAGTATAAACAGCTTTTTAATATTATAATTGTATTTAACTTTGTTTCCCCACCAGAAATATCTAGTGGGCTGACTTTTGCCCACAGGCCCCACTTTGGGCAGGCCTGGTTTAAATGATGAGTGTAGCTACCTGTTGACAATGTGATAGTAGTTCCAGCTCCAGCTGCCAAGACATAGGCCAGGTGGGATGTGACCAATGATATGTACCTAAATAAAGGAGGAAATGACACCATCAAAATATATATTTTTTTATTGCTGCCTCATGCTCAGTACCAGTGGCTAGAAATAAGTAACATGAGTCAGTCATTATCCAGATTTAGTAAAAAGCTGGAGGTGGGACATGAACTGGACCCAACGTCTTCTGTCATCTTTTGTTTTTACTGCTGTACTCACCTTCTCTCCCTTGTCCTCGCTGGCCTGAAGAATATGGACCAGCCACTGCAGCTGGTTAGCAGGGTCGGTAGAGTTCACCATCAGCCAGAAGTTTTCTCGAGCACAGAAGTTCATGTTGAGGGAGACCACCCTTAGGCCAGGCTGAATTTCCATTGTGTAGAATCCTCCATATCTGAAATTACACCCAAAGACATAGTTGAAGATTCAAGAAAGTGAAATTCAGCTCTGGGGTTACCCATCAAGATTTCCAAACTCTACATGAGGAACAGTATTATGGCAAATGTGACCACTTCTGTTCAAACAGAGGGATGTGAAATACAAGGTGAAACTGCAAACACAGTTCCTACTTTAAGATCTAAAACAAACTTTGCTTAACGTTTATTTAGCAATAGCACTGGTATCTTATCTACAGTTTGGCCTGACCTGCTAAATAATGTCAACACAAAATACACATTCAGATATAATAGAAACATGAATATCAAGAACCTCAAAGTCTTCAAAGCTTGTTCTGGTAACCATGGTGCCCATTCCTCTGCCATTGTATCGTACAGCCAGGCGCAGGATCGGTTGCCATGAACAAAGGGGGGTGGGAAGCTGTTCACTGGCGTACTCTCGTGGTTCCCCACAGCAGGGTAAACTGTCACATTGGGTCCCAGGTGTCTGGACAGAAGACGGGAGGAAGAGGTGAGAGTCAATAGCTGTTTGGATCAATTCCAGGTAACACATGACAAACGTGTGACCAAAGCAGCAGGAAAAAACACCCTGAGTGTAATCAACATGGCAGGAGTCAGAGTACAAGGCCATTATGAGCTTAAATTAGAGCAACTGCGTTATTCACATCCAATAGCAGCTGTCAAGCTATTCTACTGCAACTACGCTGACAGCTATGTGGTTAATGGTAAAGTAATAGCTAGACTACCCATCCACACTTTTATGTGTCAAAGGAGCAATTATGGTTTTATCTTCATGTCAAAACAAACTCAAAGTTAAAAAGAAAAATTACTTGTGAATGAGCCTGGAGATTACTGTAAGCTCTGACAGCTGTTGTTTCCTGGTCTGAGACCAAACATTGTGCGCTGGTATGTCTCCGGTCCAGTAGACCCAGTCCCATGGTCCAGCTTTGGCTGCATTTTCCAGGAGGTTCTCCACTGTCCGGAGAGGCAGGTCACACTTACTGTAGGTTCCCCAGTACCCAGCCTGCCGCCGCCTCCAAATGGGAGAGCTCGAGTCGTTGCGACAACACAAAGGGTCCTTGCAGTCGGCGGCGCTGCCGGCTTCATACTCCTGTTGGGGCAGAAAATTATTTTTAAAAAAGCAGTTAGGTGACCAAAATCATCCTATTGTTTTCTGCTTAGTCATTCCAATTTTCCTGTGGAAACTGGAACATCTCTTTTGAGTAAATCATTAACTTCAACCTCGTGTTTTTGGAGGGCATGACCTCAACACAGATTGCAATCCTTGAATTGGAACACTGTCCACATGAAATTTTGATAGACAAAACTTTGAGGCACTTCGAAAACTAAAAAAAGAGAGGGATATAGCTGGATTTTCCCACATCAAACTGGGTACCAGAACTCGCTGCAGGGTGATTATTTTGGTTCAGTTCTGCAACGGCACACACTCACCTGGTCCCAGTGGATATCTGTTAGGAACAGGACCCTGCTCTGCGGAGAACCGGGTTTGGGAGGAGAGGGTGGTGTAACAGGGGGCTTAGGGACCTTCGGCAACGTGATGTTCCAGGCAGCGTAGATGTCAAATTTGCCGCAGGAAGCGCCCACCAGCAGGGCACACGCTTCAGTGGGCCACAGCACGGACTGCTGCAGAGCCCGGATGAAGTCATCCCTGAACAACTCCGTTATTTCTCGACACACCTGCTCATCAGCCAGATGGAGACGAATACACGCCTCACCTACTGCACGCGCCACTCGCTCTTCATTTGTATCACTCTAGGAGAGACAACAGGATTAGAATAAATACAATTCCATGTAAAGATTGACCTTCAGAGGCTTTAGACATGATGCTTCAATGACCGTCAAAACCTCAAACACCCTGAAAAACCAGTGAGACTGAAATCTGTAAGAGTTCAACTTATTAGATAACAATAGAACACTTGTTGTGCAAAAGTCACACGCTTGGAAGGGTGCAGCATTTAAGTGTGACATTTTCATTTTTGATTTGAACAATAAATCTGGCCGGTTTAGAAAACGTATTTTTTGAGGTCAACAGCTGTAGCTATTGGATGGCAAGAGCAACTGAGGTCAAAAAAAAAAGAAATGATCAACATGTCTCGAGCCTGTTTTTGTGACAATTCAGCTATAAACACCAGGGCATATAAAAAGAGAGGGGAAGTTGTCAAGGGGCAGAACAAGAACTGGGCCTTAGCATCACATGCCTCAAATGGTTTTTGCAAACTTGAGTAAACCTACCAGTAACCCAACTGTACCCGTATCACAATTTCAAATACATTTTGAAATCAATATTTTCAAATTGAGAGAAGACAATCATGAAGGTTCAAATGTTCAGTTTGTGTTCAAACTGTTTCATTTTAAAGGCTGTGTTGTGGCTGTAGTTTGTGGAGACTGGTGTAGCCTAATATTAGATAGAAAACAAAGGGTGGACAGAATATTAGATTGTAGAACACCTCTCAATACAACGCAACGCAACCCAACACTGCCAAAAAACACAGCCGCCAGAGCGCCTATTAAGTTCAGTTGCAG
>NW_023339763.1:13091192-13109648 GCF_004916995.1 Morone saxatilis | reverse complement strand
TCAGTTTAAGCTAGGTGTACCTACTAAACCAGCAACTTAGTCTAAAGTAAGATATCCTGTCAAAATGACCTCGCTGATGATAAATGCATAATGGTAGCTGTGTATTTCATTTCCCCCTGTTTATCAACTTCTTATATTTATGTTCTGCTTAGAAAGATTTCTGACTTCCTGGACTGAAAACTGGTTGGTTGCAGCTTGTCTCAACTTCATCTATATTTATAATGTGGATCTGTATATAATGTACATTTCAGGGGACACTGCTCCTAGCCCTGCACTGCACCAGCATCCTCTTTAGCCTGACAGGTTCAAACATTACCAGAAGGGCGATATCGAGGATGGTGAACAAAGCTTTGCAGAGGGGACAGGTGAGATTTCTCCAGTTGAATCCGACCCCTGGACGATTGAAATGCTCCATGAACACCAGCTTGGGCTGCTCTGGGGTCTGTGCTGGGTGGCAGGACCCTAACAGCGGCCACATCAGAACCAGAGTGCAGGTTATCAGCCCGACGGAGGGCAGCAGGGAGGGGAGCCTCATTGTGCTGGCAGCAGGTGTCCTCCGAGGACTGTTTAATGGCAGCCTCTGTGAGGGGACATGAACAAACAGACAAGGAAGTAACACTCAGTGGCGTTCAACTTGAGAATACACGCCTCACACACCCACAAGCAAATTTCAGCAAGAGTGTACAAACGTCGAGTTAAAACCCGACAACAGCCGGCTAACAAAATAGCCAGCTAGCGTCTCTTTTGCCGCGGTACCTGTAAAGATGCAGCCCGGAGGGTGGTCGTCGTCGTCGTCTTCCGGGTGCGGTGAACACAGGCGGGTCAGGGGCTTCAAGACAGTCCCGCTTCAACTTCCACAAAGTGTAGTGAAGCAAGGTCGACGAGCCGTTCCGTCTGAGTGCTCGCCTGTCTGCAGTTCACAGCTTGTTATGGTGTGAGTCGGTCTTGTGGACGGCACACAAGGTCAGCTGACTCGTCACGTGTTTTTCCCCCCTTTCTTTCTTTCTTGCGAGCAAGTTGTAACCCTGTATATATACCGTCAATGATTGTCACACACACTGCAGCTGATCTATCACTTAGTCGAGCGGTGATTGGACAAAAAGGAGAATGCATTGACTTTGGAGGTGTTTTTTTGTTTGCCCATGCTGACAGTCTATGATTGTGACCATGGTACTTTGACTTTCTGCTCTCATGGTTTCACAGCAGGGACTATCTTAATGCAGCTCAGTCAAATGAACCATAATAAACCCAAGTTATGCCCACTCCCATAAACAGCTAGATTAATATAAATCCATCAGAGAAATTTGCTGTTATAATCATAGACTGTACAGTTAAACAAGTTTATACATAGCTGACTCTTACTCTAATGAATTTAAGTTGCAAAGATATTAAATCATACATGTTCATGCAGAAATATGAAACCATGGCCTGTGAGCTGAGCTCCAGGGGTCGCTGTTGACATTGGAAGTAGTAGCTAAAAAAAAAAAAATCTTGCTGGAGCTTTCAGCCCCATCTTGTGGCATTCATCAGTGGACAGCGGGCAACAACTAACTCACATCTGGATCATCTCCATGACAACTAGTCTGCTGAAGAAAGCCACAGCATTTGGTTGAATACTCTCATCAGCAGGCAGACCTCGTTCTAAGACTGTTTTGTAAACTAATGTTAACATTAAAAGAAGATGGAATAAAAAAAACAAGAGTTTGTCATAAATATAAAACATTTATTGCATCTGTAATCGCTAGTGTGTATAAAAGCATTGTTTCTATACACATTTCTTTGGATGGGTTTCTGTCTGACTCATCACTGAACATAATCCATACTGGATTCAAACGTTTTGCCAATATTTCAGTGAAGTTTCAGCCATAATAAAAGAGCAACACAGTCAGGCAAAAGAACATTTATACCTCCAATTTAAATTATACAAGAAAAGCAATGTAATACTTATTGTTGGAATTGTGTAGCTGAAGTGGTCTCTGACATTATTTACAGTGGCTTAGCAGATACATGATTGAAGTGAAGATACAGAGTGGTTTGATGATTAAAAACAAACAAACATAGTAACAGGAGTGAGGCTGCGAAGGCGTTCACTTGTCTTGCATCTTCTCCAGGATGGGGACGATCATGTCGAACTTGGGTCTCTTGGCCGGGTCTTCGTTCATACACAGCCTCATCAGCTTACAAATATGAGGCGAAATCCCCGGTGGAATGGTTGGCCGAAGACCTTCGAGAGCCACCTGAGCGTGGAAGGAGAGGCGTTATATATTGGTTGGTAGAGGTTGCTATAGAAACCTGTAAAAGCCTCTGTATGTCTTAGAGGCGTGGTGTTTGCGAGTTTGGTGCCACATTTCCAAAAGATACAGAGATGCGGACGTGAACCTACAGTATAAGCCTGTGGGTAGATAAATACTTGCCTTCATGCCTATCTCCATTTGTGAGAGGTCAGCAAAGGGGACCTCTCTGGTAACCAGCTCCCACAGTAACACAGCGAAGCTCCACATGTCGGCAGATCTTCGGTTAATGTCTTCAGGCCTCTTCTGCAGGGCTGGAAGCAAAACGGGGATAAGGAAAACCATTAACATAACCAGATTACTCATGGGGTTTGTTTGTATTCTGTACCATGGGCAACATAGCAGATAAACAGTATGACTACCACTAAACTGGGATTAAATTATACAGTACAGTGTGTTCTTTACTGATTGACTCAAAGTCTAAAGAGGCATTATGGGAGGAGGAAGTAGGTGGCGGAATGGAGGATAACAAGGAGTGAAAAAAGGAACAAATACCTTCAGGGGCCATCCATGCTGGAGAGTACATACGGCCAGGACACTGGAAGGAGAACTTAGCATCCGCCATGCTTACTCTGGCTGTCATGTCCTCATCAATCTGCAAATTAACCACATCATCAAGCATCTGGCGAGTCAGTGAGTCACAGCATCACCCTAATTTTGTGCAATCGTAGTGGTGACAATAGACTCTTTTAGTTTATAATTGTGGTTTCTTATACACCAGTAGTCAAAGAAAGTAGAAGAGTGTCTTACCATGACATGCTTACTGTTGAGGTAAAGCCGTGAAACCATTGGTTCCAAGGTGTGGAGGAAAGCCATGCCGCTGGCAATGTCCAACGCAAACTTCACCGCTTGGCTTTGGTCGACCACCAGAGCTGAGGAAGCGTAAGAAGAAAGAGGAGAATAGGAGACAAGGGGGCAAAAGTAAAGATGGATGTGCGATGTCCTCAGCAATAGTGCTTTGGGCTTTCCATTTTATACACGTAAACCTAAATGACTTACTAGTGCCCTGATGGAGTATGTTGAAGAGGGATCCGTATGGCATGTAGTGGGTAATGATGATGGGGTGAGGGGATGGAGGTGACTGACAGGCCCCAAGAACAGGCAGAATGTTTGGATGAGAAAAGATCCTATGTAGACACCACAGAAAGAGAAAGGTGTGTAAATGTCTTTTTTTCAAAAGAAGGATAAAAAATAAATAATGATATATTCTTAGAACAGGGAGGTCTTTACTCAGATGATAAGGCATTGCCAAATTCACGGTTAGGAGGAAACCTTATTAAATTAATGTCCTAAAATGTTCTGCATGAAGAAAACACCTCACAAATCCATGTTCTTACACACAACTGCATCATCTGTGGCCCTTTAGAGGTTAAGCTGAGCTGCAGTTTTTACTCTTTCATTATCCGAAGCTCTTTTCATTTTTGCAGTACATGCCAGATAATACGATGCCTCCGAATGTTTCAGCATACTCGTCCCAAGTACTTTTATGTGCGCTTCAGTTCTTGAAATAGGGCAACAACTGAAGCCAACATGAAAGCCTGCTGCCAAGCTCTTCCAATTGCACACACTCACTCACATTCTTTAAATTGGCCTGCTCAAAGGTTTTCTTCACTTTTGTCCTATTAAGGTTTTGTTGTGAGTTTTTCTGTCACCTAATGAGTGTCTGAAGTTGGTGGTAATAATAAAGGTGCCTTATAATTAATATGCCTTCATTAATGTGGCATTTTGCTTGCTTGATTTACACTTTTTGGTATTATGTAATTTTATTCTCTGATTTATTTTGATTAATTAGATATATGTAGGTTGTTTCTGTGTAAATTCCTGCTTTTGATTTGCTCCCTTAGGATAAACAGCCATAAATATGTCAGTAATATGTCTGAACGCAGAGGTCCTCTTGAGGGGCCCTGCTCAACTTGTCTTGACACGTTTGTTCTCTTGGCTCACCAAAATCCTCTCGAAATCCGTACATACTTTAAATTTCTCTTTATAATGGATTTCATGTTTACTGTGATGGAGGGAGGTTTGTGGAATTTGTTTTTCATATTGTAGAACGGAACACATCACTCAGGAAAAAGCTGCCAACAACTACTTCACCACCACACTAACCAAAACCCATTTCCATGACCTCTAAAAATAAAAACTCCTCTTACTATTGCACAATAATCCCTACACCAGAGGTTTTCTGACCTCAATCGCCAACCAATCAATCACATCCATCTTCACATTAGCACTGCCTTTACCAATCCAATAGCTCATAGACAAATTAACTAAATGAAATCTGACCAGACACGACTAGAAATACTGTTGATTGTCAACCAAAGCTACCACTATTAACTTTCAGTGTTGTGTGGATTACCTGAGTTTCGGGTGCTCCTCGTTGAAGTCTCTGCTCTTCCTGGTGGTCCAGTCTCTCACCTGCAGCACCTTCACTATAATCTCATCCCCTTGCCACCGACCCTGCCATAACTGCGGACACAACACATAGTCTATTAAACGTCTGGGGAGCTGAAAAAATAATAAGTGCTAAGTGCAACTGACCTCTCCAGACTGGTTCTCATTGATCTTTGCCAGAAGCGAAAGCTGCTTGTAATCAATACCAGCCTGCTTGTTGAGGGTACCATTACCTGAAAGAGCCAAAACATGAATAATCAAACAAACGTCCGGATTTGATATGATGACGTGGCCCTTTTTATGTAATGAACTCACGAGGTCGTGTTCGCATGGTGCCCTTCCAGAAAGTTTCCTTATAGGGGACTTTGGTCATACTCTGGCCCATTTTCTCTGCCTTTTCTATAAAAAAAAAACCAACAACGCAAAAATAAACTGGTGATGCCTTTTTATTTTGCAAACATAATGATTTTCTTTACATAGGAAATAACCTGTTAGTGTGGTAAATGTCCACAAATGACCTCTGACCTTGCAGCAGCTGTCTTAGGTGAGGCTTGGCCTTGTCCAGGGGTGTCTGTCCATATCTGTTACATACACACACCTGAGCACCACTGGTCACCAAGTCCTAAAGAAGGGTGAAACTAGGTTATGCACAGAATAGATTTTAAGCAAGTTTTGAAATTTAAAAGCAAAGACACTTGGAGCAGTTGGCTCTCCAGTGCTTAACAAAAAAAGCACTGTAGAGGCAGTTTCTCCCCAGAAGAGGGCATTTTCAGCCAACACATTGTGCCAGAAGAAGTGGAGTGTCTGTGGGTGTATTGCACTGTACCTCTGCCACTTCGTCTTGGCCCCAGAAGCAGGCGTAATGGAGTGGTGTGTTTCCATGCTCGTTGACTGTATTGGGGTCTGCTTTGCACTGAATCAGCTAGCATTCACAAGTCACAAAGTGTAGAAATTGAATAAGTATTCAGTGTAAACAACGCATGGAACAGGTCCAGTTGTAGCCACATTATATCTGAGTGTGTGTACCTTAGCCACAATGTCTCTGTGCCCATGACTGGAGGCAAGATGCAGTGGGGTATCATCTCCGCGGTTCATCACATTAATGCGTGCGCCTCTCATGATGAGCATGTCAACAACACCGCTCCTCCCTTCCCTGCATGCCCAGTGGAGGGGGCTGAAGCCGTGGTCGTCACTAAAACAACAATACATATTTATGCTGTGGTAACTTGCTTTAAAAAAGTCTAGTTAGAATGTTTTTTATAAGATAAAGACATACTTGTTCCCTTGAAGCATGTGTAGGAGGGGTTGCTGATGCGCTCCTAACAACTCTGAGCATACACCAGCTGACAAAACACTATCTATGTGATTTTCTCTTTGACACATAGCCACCCAGGTTCTTACACCCGCTACCTACCAGTCTTTATTTAGACTTAAGCACATGCTTCCCCGCGCTGCCGGCAGCCTAAAACCATCTGACGACTGGCCTAGTGATAAATATGTCTGCGCAAGCTGGAACGCCTGCTAACATACGCGAAGACGCAAAACACACAGACAGCACACATAGCACTGCTGCCGTTACCAGGAGCCAACCTATCACCTATGTGTGACTGGCCCCTTCACCCAAGCAACTCCCTTTACCCAAAGGCAGCTGCCAGGGCTTCTCGCAACTCCATGCAAAGCCACAACTCTGCACTCCATTTAACAATAAACCTCAGGAGGGCTTGTACAGCCTGTAGGAAATAGCTGCAGTACTAGCTTACACTGAGGTGAAATAACAGTTAATCACATTCTCTGTCAATTCAGGCCCAGCAATGTGGACAGACAGTTCATAGTTTGACCAGCCCTGTGTGCTATAAAAAGTAACAGGGGGGGAAAAAAACTCAGGAATGACAGAGCGGAAAATACACAGTGGAATCCTCAGCTACACATTCTCTTCAAGTCTCTCTCACTGTTTTCCCTTGTGTCTTCCTGTGTCACTCACTCAAACACACACACAGTCCCTTGGGGAGATCTGTAATGGCGTTTAATGTAAGTCTCGCTTAATTTTTGCATTTAAAAAAATGGGAGGGTGAAAAGTATTTCAGTTCACATTAACAACACATTTTCCCAACGACATGTGTCACTTTATAGGAAAAAAAACAATGCTGGTTCACGCACAGTTGAGCCTCTTCAGAGTAACAGCCAAAAGAAAAAAGGGCCTCCAGCGTAATGACTGGTCTCTCAGATGTTTATGCAGGGCTGCAGCTAGCTGCCTGAGAAGCTCTGTCAGCGAGGGCCTGGCCCTGTATGGAGTTGAACAGAGGAAATGGCCTTGTCTGCTGCGTGGTTGGCTAGCAGCTCTGCAGCCCTCAAAGTCAACGTCAACAAACTGCACATATATGGCCTGGCCCAAGAATGAGATAACCAAGGTCTTTGGCAGTGAGGTCTTCTGGCTCCTTTCTAGCAAGGAAATTATGTAAACAGGCAGAAGTCATCTGTATGTCCTCTATGAATCTAACAGGGATGCGACCCATGACCATTATAAACTCATCTACTGCTTATATTTTAGACACATTAGTTATTTTTTTAATTAAAAACATCAGCATTAACTTGTCACAAATTGTTCCCAGAGAACAGGGTGACATCTTTTGGCTGACCAACAGTATAGATCCCCAAATATTCAGTTTAACTGTGATTATCACATGTGCTATTGATTAAATAGTCAGTCTCACCACTATAACCTAAAGTCAGTCTGTGCTTTTCAGTCTAGTGGAGGATGAGTTGTAGGCTATATTCTCAAGTCTGAGTCATTTCTGTCACTGCACAACCTCCCTAAATCACCCACTGCTTTTATACACACACACACACAATTTTGGGGGATGACATCATAAAGAGAGAAATCCAAGAAGAAAATGGGGGAAAAAAGCTTAAACTGGACTGGAATTACCGAAGCTGGGTCATGCTCAGCAACATGTGAATTTGCAGGGAGAGCACAATATGGAAACTATTTGACCACCTCTAATGTGCCAAGGATCGCTTTGTATGCAGACACACACACACACAACAGCAGCAGAATCACCTCCTATACCAAATGTGGTACACTCACTACAAGGTTCATTCCAATCATTAGAAGGCCGTACTCAATTTGTTATTGCACAGAAGATAAAGGCAGTCCCCTTCAAAGCTTTATGTATCTGAGCGAAAGTGTGTGCAGATATATCCACTCACCCCAAGTTGAGGTCATTCTCTGTGTTGTCCAACCACAGACGAACGGCCACAGAGTTCCCTTCTCGACACTGTGTGAAGATGTCATCCATGGCTATACTGAGGGCTGCCTCTCTAGATTGGTTGCTCTTTCAGTCTCTGTTGCGATCAGGAACATGTAGCCTATCTCATCAAGTTGCAGGGAGGAAACACTGGAGGCAGAATTAGATTTAAAAAAAAAGAGATGAGAACTAAGAGCAAGAAAAGGATACGTGAAATAAAACTGCAGACAAACACCTAAACAAAGTTACAAAACAGATTAAGGTGTGTTAATAAATAAACACACAAAGTAAAAATAGTAATAGAAAGAAAAGGGATTAAATGGAAAAACAGAAACAGGGTAAAAGGTACATGTCCATAATGAGAACTGAATGTGTGATGTGAAAAACACTATTCCCTCAGGACTTCTTTTATGGTAGAAGTATATTCCTAAACATTCATTGTAACTGTAGACCAATCTTTAAGCCCTTCGTTTGATAATTACTGTACACAATCTTCTGCACAAAGACACACAAACAGCCGGCCAGAGTGTAAATAAAATGAAAGTACACAAATAGCTCCACATTCCCCCATTTCCCTTTGGCTTTATCTTCCTGCGTTGAATCGGATGGGCTGGCCTATTGGATCAAATCTATTGTTAAAAAAAAGTCAAAGTGAAGTTGGACATCCACAACAAGAACTCCCCAGCCACAATGGAAACAACACTGTTAAACATACAAAACGGTCTCAAAAAGCCCCTTACCAGCTGCTAATCGATCGATTTCTTGCCTTGTTTCTTTTTTTTTCCTCCCACCGAAAGTCGGCCGTCTCCTCCAAGTTAAGAGCAGAGACTAGTCGCTCTGAGTCCACGCCCCGCTCCTCCGTGCTGATGTGGGCTACTGGTGAGAAGTTAGAGGAGCTCTGCTACTGGCAGCACTGTCCCGGGACACTCACAAAACAGCGCCCCCTGCTGGAGGGTATTGCACTGATGCTTATACCCGGAGGGGGGGTAAATGGGGAAAACGACGAGGTCAGGTGAAGTGGCACCGTGGCACAGGGGATACATACTTTTACTTCACTACATTTGTCAGACAGCTTTAGTTACTAGTCACTTTTCACTTTTTTTTTTTAGGGGCACAGTTGAGAATTGATATGAAATAAGGGGGAGACAGAGGGGGGGGACACACAGCAAGGGGCCACAGGTCGGTCTCGAACCCATGGCCGCGGAAGCAAGGGCTCAGCTTTGGTACCTGGACCAGCTCTACCAGGTGAGCTATGGAGCGTCCCACAGATTTCTATTACTGTATTAGCTAGAAACTGCATTATCAAACAGCTGCACTCAGAAACTGCTTTTCTGAGCTCATTTTACAGATACACAGATCTTACAGGGCAGCATAATGATAAAGTGCCTCGAATTAGCTCAACATTAAACAACTACAGCAATACAATGCAACATACATATTAATGCAGCAGTAATATTAATCAAAAATCATACACATGATAGTAAAACACTGACAGGGACCGTTCATTTGGGTACATTTTGCTGACAATACTTACACACTTTTACTTCAATAAGGTTTTCATTGCAGGACTTTTGCTTGTTGTGGTATATATTCACAGCATGGGGTAGCTACTTAAGTAAAGGTTAAGTAAACATTTCTTCCACCACTGTTTATTAATCATTCATCTTTCGAAGTAATTTGCCATGAGAGAGAATACATTCATATGATTACTTCACACCTAAAGGTGAGAATGTGATGTATCATCAATAGGCAAATTTTCCTATATGAATCACATCTTTGTGTTCCAACACCTCAACATTATAAAATTAAACTAATGAAGACAGAATAGCCACCAGGGATGTAGTGAATATAAATGAGTCAATATCTATTTATATTTTTTATTAGGACCCCTTCAACTCATTTATTAAAGAATTCTGAACAATAAGCTAGTACAGGACATTTTGACAACTCATAGCACGCGTTTGATGAGGATCCCTTACATTTGTTTATTTAAGAATGCTACAGCCTGACTATTGTATGACCACATTACAGGAACATCGACATTTTAAACTAACCATCACATAATTAGTCATACTTAGCCTCAAGAAACCTTTATTTTCTTCCACAATCCTTAACTGCCACAGGTGCTGGCAGATTGCAATGCTGAAGAACGTCACAAACTTGGTGGTTGAGAAGAAAAGCCACTGGGAAAGCTGTTTTGAGATCGCTTATCACGGCTGAGTGTGTTTAGTGCAAAGACAGGAAATTATGGGAGGAGAGAGGTGATGATGTGCGACAAAGGTCACAAACAGAATTCACACCCACCCACAACACTGCACACGCCCCAACCCACTGCTGCCTTCGGACATCCGGTGGCAGGAGGACCATTCATGTTTTCAAACAACAAATACAAAAGGTTGTCAATGGAGCATTCAAAGAATAGTAACGAATACCATTTTTATTGTTGAAGATTATCCAATTTCTGCATTCACTGTGTCACCTTACAAAACAATTATTATCGGGACTGAGTGTGTTTAGGTAGCCCTCCTGGCTCATGAAACTGTAGTCCTAAAGCTGCAGGCCGAGGATTGATCCTTAAGGATCTTTGACTGGCAATATCACAGCATGGATCGAAGTGTGCAGAAATCTTTACTTTCACTGGCAATTTCACTGCCATCACACACACATACACTCATATACACTGTTATAACAACTTAATAACAAAACAATAACAGTTACACAAATTTAATGTCTGCATATTTGGTTTTGTTATTATCATAACAAATAATTAGCGAATAATTGCTATTCTCATCATGGGAGATCACAGGGCACTAAAGCTAAATTTCAGATTTATCTCATAATTGAGTGATGCCTGCAAAAGTTAAACAGAGTCTAAAGTGAGGTCTTCAAGTTGCTACATTTGTAAAATAGTAAGAAACCTCAAAAGGTTTACAATATAAAAACAGAAGAAACAACAGATGCTCATATTTGAGAGACCGTGGCCAGAAAAGGTTATAATACATGATGATATATATGAATAGTCCTTTATTTTATTATGTTATTTTATAATTTATATCACTATATTGATCATTTATTCTCTTCAGCAATACAGAGAATATCACATCTGGGACTGCCAGTGTTGAGTTGGTTGTTTCTGGTGGGGGTCAGGGACATATCTAACAGTTTGCCCACCTGAGACAGACCCAGACTGGCAATCATTACTGGCCTGACGGCGGGGGAACCTCCGGGGCGCTCTCTCGGCCTGACAGGCTCTCTGTGGATTTAGACACTATAGGTGCGGCTACTGTAGACACAGGCACGTCTGCTGATATGGATGTTGGGTTAGACGGCATAAACACAGGTGCTGAATTCTCAAACTCAATTTGCGCACCAGCTATCGGTGGTTGAGAAAAGCCTGCTGTATAAGATGGTCCTTTGCCAGCATCATTAAACACTGAGGGAATTACAGCCTCAGCTGCAGGTGTAAGCGCTGTGGCAGCTGATAATTTGACCTCTGCGGCTGTTGTGGACACAGCAGTGCTGAGCTCAACTGGAATATTTAATCCTGCTGGCTTTGAGACTGAACCGAAGGCCTCTGGCCCAACATCAGTCACCAAGGGAGTCAACAGCGGAGGTACTTGTGGGGGCAGAGATGAGATGACGGGGGTCTGAGACGCCACTGAGGCTTCTGCGGCAGGAGGCTCCACGTACGCAGCAGCAGCTGCCTTGGCGTTTTCTGCAGCCTTGCTCTCCATCTCCTCCATCCGACGCTGCACCATTCGGGGCATGAGCTGCACGTAGGTGCCCATCAGGCGGTGGTTAGAGCGAATCAGCTTCCCCGCACAGCTGTCCACACAGCGTTCCTAGACGGACAACAGCAATCAGAGAGGCAATGAGCAGATAACTACAGGATATGGCTAAAAGTCCAGCTCCGCCATCCACGAATGGTCAGGGTTTGGTTTGAGTCAATGAGAAACTTAAAACTACAGCCTGCAATGGTATTTTAGATATTAAACACTCACCTATACAGGTGCATCTCAATACTCAGTATAAATTAGATGCATGGTAAACAGTTAATTTTATTTCAGTAATTCAATTGAAAAAGTGAAATCATAAGATGATTAGTTAGATTCATTACGACACTGAGTGAAATCTGGACTCAAACTGACTGTCTGAATACCCCATAGAGTAATCTGATGGGGCTCATTGTCAAGAGAACGATGAGATGACACCAACGGCTGAAAGGGCCGCTATCAAAGCAAACGCTGGACTCCATAACACCCGCAGCAGCTGCCACAGGCTATCCCTCCATGCCACGCCGCATTAGATGGAATATCATTGCAAAGAGCCCACGAACACGCAGTATGAGTGGATATATATGAACAATACTTTGAGTAGGACCGACATTCTGTATAAAGTTTGGTCTCGTTATTTCGATAGCTTAAGCCATAGTCAAATCAAAATCGAAAGAAATAAAAGGACTGAATATAATCACTCTGGACGTAATAGATCATATAATATATACACGAATTATCACTTTAGAATTGAATTACTAAAAAATAACTTGTCAGAATATTATATATCTATTTATTGAGAGGCACCTTAATAGATGTGAGATGTTCATGTGTGTGCGCGATACTATTCGACTCATGCCTTAAATGCTCAAGAATACAGACGAAAAAGACAACGACCCGGAGAGTCGCCCCACCGACACACCTGCACACAATCACATTCAGAGTTGCCACGCGTATTCCTAATTTATCACGGCTTATTTATCACGTATATCACGGGTATTTCTCGCGGTATTCAGATGTTCAGCTATTCCTACCTTCGCCATTGGTGAGGTTTGCCCTGTAGGTTGAATGTGGCTGCGCCCGCTGGCAAGCAGATGTTCAGTCATGGCGGTTGAAACCAGAAGAAATCCGCAGCCTGCAAGAGACAGAAACCCCTCAAACTCACCATCCCACATTCATGTCGCAAGTAAAGCACATGCCAAGCTGCCAAGTCATACGATGCGACTTACATCCTCAGTTTGTCGTATGCCATCGTGATTCGTCTGTAAGCTATCACGGTCGGCGACCTCCGTTCACGCTAACGCTGCCTCAGTAATGTAAGTGATGCGGATCATCAGCAGGGCTTCTCAACATTGACTGATCTATACGGGATCGCTGATCGACCAAACACCGGATCACGCTAATTGACTGAGATTGCATGAAGCACATGCGCGCGCCATGTTTGAGACGAGATCGTCTCCCGCCCTGGAAGACGCTTCACTCGCATTAAAAAAAAAATAGAAATACAAATCTACTTCCATTCCGTTCCAAATCTTTTTAGCCTTACTCGTTACTTCAATGGCGTTTATGGTGTTGCAAGAAGAAGGGTTAAAGACACACCAGAAAGCTGCTGTGAATGTGAGATTTATAGAATTAATATAAGATTTATTTGTTTTTAAATATGTATTATGTAAAATTTTCATAGTACCAATAACTCATGCGCTTGACCCGCACACCAGCGGTGGCGGTATACTGTAAGTGATGGTGCAAACCCGCCATAAAACCAAAAGAAGGAGACCTGTAGTTGTGGTTACATTGGGTAACTTTAAATATGCTACCTATTCCTTTTTTCCTGAAAGATGTGTACAAATATTAAATTATTTTTATCATTATTTCTATATTTTTGCAGCTCTAACCATTGTTCTGAAGATATTTCAAGATCCAGCTCTCTAAAAAATAGTAATTTCCCAAATGTGGACTGTGTGACAATAGCCGGCTGGTCATTGTCCTGATAATACATCCATATTCATCCTAATAGTTTGATTCTTAGTAAAAAAAAGGAGGTAGGAGATGTTAGAGACCCACCCCCTCACTGATCACCATCCATGGTTGAAAAGTTGACATGCACTTTTGAGTGTTGCCGTCCATTTTCCAAGTATAATTACAAACTTACTTAATTTATCAATATAAAACAATTATTTTGCTAGCATTTGATAACATGGCGGCTGCTGTTGTCACATTCATTTAAAGAGACAAACAGTTTGCTACCATCTTCCTGGAGCCAACAGTTCAGTAGAACAAAGTAGAGAGTACACACCTCAATATGTGTTTTTTTTTTTTTTAAATAAACCTGGGTTATTTAGGCGTATATCTAGAAGAAGATGACAACATTGGTAATTTATATTCTCCTCACGTGACCTCTTGCAGACAAGAAAATGATGATCTGTCTCAGTACCAAAGGCACAAACACTGTGATGTTATATTGATGCAAAAAAGTCCCAATGGACTGCTTTGTATGATATTAAGACTTGAAAACATTAACTTCCAAACAGACTTCATGATTTTATGTTGCCAGTGGGCCCAGAAAAGGAAGGATGTTGGGTCGATGCAAAGCTTGAGACTTTTATGTCATAGCCTGTTTGACCACAATCATTGCCAAGTAACTTCTATTGCCCCTTAATCGTATTAACCATTGGGGAGGCAGATCAGGAAACACACATATAGTTCAGACAGGTGTTACAGTTACAGTAACACCAATTACTGCGACACATTATGGGCCAAGGCACCAACCCCAAACTGCAGTATCCCAAAATACAATTATTAAAATAAAAAAATTATAAAATAACACTATTCCTTCCGGCCACTAGAGGGCCTGCAAGCCAATAGCACACCCTGACAAACTTTACATAGCTAACATACATGAGACTGGGTTGCATACATACACACATGCTAGGCTGCAAGGAGAAAGAGGATGTAGCATGGATATTTAATGCAAACTGTGAATAACAATTATTTTAAGAGATCATTCTTATAAGGTGAAAAAAATAGTTTAATTCATCAAAACTACAGTTGAATAATACACAATGTATAGAGGCATAAAAGTGTAGCTTGAGCACTTGATTCATCTACCTCGGCACATTTAAATATTCTTTCTGAGCCACAAGTCAAGTCAAACAATCCATTCCTCCTGTTCATAAGATCCCTTCCTCATGCACTTTCAGTGTAAGTGATGGGAGGAAATGTAAGTGTGGAAATTGATTCCAAAGTTTATCTGAAGCTAAAATGAAGATTCAGCAGTCTAACTTAGAGAAAGTATTTTTAGTACAGAGTTCCCCTTTTGTGTTAGTATCCTTCCACTGCAGCTCAGCTATGAAACACTGTCTGGGGAAACACAAAGAGCGAGCTATACCTTAAAAAAGACTAACTTTGGAGGACTTGATTTGTTCTATTGAAAGCACATTTGGGAGGGATTTTTATAAACAGGACAGATGAATAATTCCAGTATGTAAAAACCTGTTTCAATGTCCATATGGGCATCAAACTGTTGTTTAAGACTGCCATCCAAAATTGTGAACCTATCTTTTAAGATATCACTTTCAATTTTACCATGATACCTTAGCATCACTCCTGTCTAACTCCTTCCTAACACACACACACACACACACACACACACACACACACACACTTTTTCTTTTCATCATTCCACTATCTGCTATTGCAAGACACCTTAAAAACCTTTCCTCTGGTTGAGCCAGATAAAAAAAGAGTTCCTTTCATTATGTCACCCAAAGCAAGGCAAGGAAACATCCTGAAATTCAGCTGATAGGCATACGGTGTAAAATGTAATGCAGAGACTGATACAGTGTGTAAGGATTCTTGGCAATGGTGTCAATCACTTATACCTATGTTTTTAGAATCTAGCTGATAGTAATTTACTTATGATAACATCCTATTAATTATAGCTTCAGTGTGATCTCTATGGATACACTATATATTTTGAAAGAAAAATATTTCTAGGTTTTTTCATACAAAGATTTGACTAATATTGCTCTGTTATTTGTGTGTGTCATTTTCTGTTGCTTTCACTGTACTGTATATCTGCAACAGTTAGATCCAGAACGCCTGAGGCCAAATATTAATCCATAGAGGGAAGTAGGCCATGGTCAGCTATTGAAAAACTGTCAGACGGTTTGTGGCTGCAGGCCTCCGACTGCTAAGTTCGTTTCAAAGCTCGGTTCCCGCAGCAGAAAGCAGGGCAGTAAATTATCCTTCCCGAGAGGGGATTAAAAAGAGGGGAATAATCATTTAAGCAGATGGTGCTTTAGACCATAAATGCAATAGATTATAGAGCTAATGACCATTATCATAACTCTGACGTGGAAAATCCTTTGTGGGTGACATTTACGTAACAATATGCCCACAGGGAAACAAAAATTACATTACTTGTAGGTTTCCCCCTTTTTTACTTTCTTGGCTTTAATTTGATCTTCATGTTAATTTTATCTTCAGTCATAACATGGCTGAAAAGCAGATTTACATGTGTTTAAGGAAGTACATTTATTCAAGAAAAGTGTCACCTTTCGAGACTTGGCCAACGCCTACAGCATGGAAAACAAATGTAAAGATTTTTTTTTCCCCTTCACACCTTTCTGTGAGACATCTGTTGATGTCTGATTATGAGACATCACAACAGTGCAAGATCTTCCGTGTCCTCTGATGTTTTGATGTTTTCCTTGTCTTTCGCAACAAATTAGAGAATTTCCACGTGACTCTTGACCTCTAAAGGTCACACACAGAGTTTCCTTTTCTCTTTGCATCCTCTACGTTTATTACATCCTCTGCACAGAAAGGTACACACCTTTGTTCCCCAGTTGCTCAAGAGTTCTAGAGGTAGTTTGCTCGCACCGGAGAGGAAATTGCTTAACTGCATAAAGCTTTTTGATTATTGAAAATGATATTTTCATTCTGGCAGACACAGTAATGGACTTTTATTTGCTTTTTCAGGTGGCCTATTCAATTCTGAACAGTTTGAAATGAACAGTCTTAGTATGATGTTTGCTTAATCTTGTTGGACACTATCATGGCTAAAGCTGCTGATGAAATGATCCGTGCCACTTTGAATAGCCTCTACCTCTGAAAGCTGTGTACATACACTTCCATTACAATCTTGTCTGTCTCTTCTTTCCTCACTCTCTTGCTCTCTTGTCCATTTTCTACTTTCGCCATCCTCCCGCCTTCTTATTCCCTCCCAACCCACATTCTCCCTCTCCATGTCTATGCCTCTTTCTCTTTCCATCACCTCTGTCTCTTGGGCTATCTGTTGGCTGTTCAGGTAGATGCTACTGTGTGAGATCATGGTGCTGTTGTCTCTGGAAGGAAGTTGAGCTTCCATATCCGCTTCCACCTCCAAGAAAGCATTCCCAGGGGGCGTGAGGTCGACTGGCAGCTGATCTTGTGGTTTGATTCGTCCCTGAGTGTGGCCCTGCTGATGGCGGTGCTTCTTTTTGTATTTATTTGCCACCTTTAGATCCAGCGAGGCATAATTCAGGTCAGGCTCTAAAGACTGTTTTCAGACAGTGGAGACAAAATGGGTTGGTTTGTAAAATGCTGTTAGACAAAAATGCTTCAGCACTACTATATTTGAGGTGGAATCTTGTGGCTGTAGCTTCTCATGTATTTCTGTACATCTGGTTTATTTTTAGAACACTGTGTGCTTAATTGCGTTCACTTGTTCAGAGTTGCATTGACCACAATGTCTATAGTGTCAAGCTGCTTTCCGTTTTGAAAGCAAATATGTCAGCATGGGTTTGAACTACACGTCTATTTTTAAATGAAATGCATCTTATCAAATATTTAGATTCAGCAACAAATACACAATATCAGATATGATAAAAAATTGTGATCGTTTAGATTGTGATTATACTTTGTAAACAACTCACAAATGCATTTTTGCTTGTTACCTTTAGCTCAACTCACTATATTTCATGTTTCGTATTGGAGAGACAAAGCTTTAGAGGCTTAACAATCTCATGATTCCTAGCATGCACCCCAGGCAAAATGCACATGTCAGTAAAAATAAGTGACATCAAGCATGTGAAAAATGAACCCTTTAACACATCGCACAGGAACACGTTAAAGTTTTTTCCTTTTTGTTTTCACGCTGCAATAATGCTGTCAGTCTCTACATGTAATGATCCTCCAGAGAGATATAGTACCGCTAGTCTGAACATACAGTCACAGCAATTACCTTCATACGATCTCTTGTGTGTTTCATGGTCATCATCTCGTAACAAACTTCTAGCGAACCTGAGCAAGTAAAACACACGATTTGGTCATTTATTGTACATTTTACTACTACAGTTTACACACATTATTTGCATATTTTGGGCTTTTTATGCTCCTATTTTTAAGATTTTTTTTATTAAGAAAGTGGGGAGAGAGAAAGAGAGGGCGGGGAATGTCATGCAGCAAAGGGCCTTGCAGGTTGTAATCGAACTTGGGCCACTGCAGTAAGGACTCAGCCTTAGTAGCGCCCCATGAATCACGTAAATGAAGGAAGAGAAAAATCTAGATTTTTTAAAAGCTCGTCTAGCTCTACTGACAAATTTACTATAAACAATGCATCTAAATATGGAAAATCTAAAAGGATGTAAACAGTGGGTAAAAAGGAAATCTGTACTGTTTTATCTAAATGCATTCATTTATGCATTTATCTAAATTGTAACTGGCGTGATCCAAATGAAGTTTCAGCTTGTTTCAATACACAACTTTAATGCT